>NC_069500.1:701824719-702133719 GCF_027579735.1 Bombina bombina | reverse complement strand
TCTTGGGGTTTGCATGTGTGTTGTCACCAAGTGTCTGCCTGTTGTCTGTCTAGTATATACTTTCATGTGCCCCCCCTTTGGGCTTACATGTGTTCTTCTCCTTGGGGAGTAGCATAACTACAGGGGGTTCGTAGGCCTGAATTGAGATGGGGCCCCTTCTATCCCTTCATTAAGTAGTGACATTCCTACAGGAGGCCTGGTGCTGCCTTGGCTCCACCTGCACAATGTATGGGCACTCTGTGTAACCCCCCTGCAAAAAAGGGCTCACAGTATACAAAAAGTGTATGAATTAGCCTTTATGGTGAAATGACCTCAAAGATAGCCACCACAGTGATGGTGTACAGAAAAGCCTGCTACCATATTTGTACAGGAAGGCTGTGCATATGCATATTCTCTAGCATAAACTAACTAAGGGGAGATGACGCCAGTCACAGAGAAGCAGCTCCTCTTAATGGTGCCAGTTGATATCTGTGGCTGCTTGTATTTGTGTGATTGTGGATGCCTGGGGTGCATTTTTTTGTGTGAATGTGGGTGTCTGTAGTTGTATTTGTGTGTTATTTATTTCTGATAGTCTGCTGTGAGGACAAGTGCTTAGGTGGCCGTTATTTTAAGTGACTGTGACTATACATTCTAATGAGCAATAAGCAGTTATTCTATCTTTAAATGTTAACTTTTATACCTTCTGGTTTTATTATTTAATGACAAAAAATTACAAAATACAGTAACAGAAGAATGTTATAGACCTTAAATGTTCTTGTACATCAAAATAGTATATTATATATGCTAGTTTTGGGGTATGATTAATTAATAAAAAGGGAGGAGTAGGCTGCTCTGCATTAAAATACCCGGCTCTACTTTTGGTCCCGGCTTGGCCCTGCCGTTGTATGTGCAATTGTTTCTTCCATACTATGAGAATAATAGAGACTAAGGGCTAGATTTATCAATGCTGAGGCGTATAGGGGCACGTATATGCGCCCCTGTACGCCTCAGCTCGCCTGTGGCTGGGCAAAATTACCCGCAGGTAATTAACATTGCACATGAGCGCAATTTTGCGCTCACGTGCAAACCCGCCACCTGCATGCACAGTCGATCACGCGCGGGCAGGAGCTGTCAATCTCCTCGGTCGGAGATTTCATTTCGCCACAATAGAGGTGGCGAAGATGTTAGGGAACGCGGCGAGCAAGTTCTTGTGAGAACTTGTTGCCGCAAGGGCTTGATAAATCTAGCCCTAAATCCTGACTGCCTGAGTCTCACTAAGAAGCCCTGAGGGAGTGTTGTCAGAGTGAGACCAATGTTGTACAAAGATATACAGGATTCCAGGAAAATGTTTTTTCACTCATGTGTCCATAAGACTCCCTCTTACTTTTGGCCTACATCTGCTTATGTATTTTGTTTGCAATAAAGACAGGATGCAGTAAACACCTTTTCTGTTTGTAACTCAAAAACACATACATGAGCGTTATTATAGTTTTTCCATCAGAAAGAATTTAAGGAACATGCAACCCAAATATTTTCTTTCAGGATTCAGATAGAGTATACTACTTTAAACAACTTTTTAATTTACTTCTATTATCTAATTTGCTTCATTCTCTTGGTATACTTTGTTGAAAAGCATACCTAGGTAGGCTCAGGAAATGGGAACTAGCTGCTTACATATGCCTCTTGTCATTATGTTCAGCAGTAGTGCATTGCTGATCATTCAATAAAGGATACCAAGAGAATGAAGCAAATTAGGCAATAGAAGCAAACTGGAAAGTTGTTTAAAATTGTATTCTCTAAAAAAAAATGTGTTTCATGTCCCTTTAACAATAATTTTAAATTATTTAATGAAAGTCAATAACTATTTAATCCGTTTAATGACTTAATTTTTTTATTCAGTGCTAAAACATAGCATACATCAATAGCTGTAAATGAATAAATAACCATATAAAAGGTTATATTATTTTCTTACAGCAGTTTATCGAGAAGAAAATCTGTGGTTTACATAACTGACAGAGACTGGGTGAGCTAATAATCAGGACACAAGCACAGCATAATGTATAATATTATCACCATAATTCCTGATCATTAAACAATCTGTGCCAATAAACAGCTAAGGTCCCTAGGTACCAAATACAACCAGAAGCTATACGTGATAGCACAATGAATATCAATTATATTGATACAATATACACAAATATATATAGATATATATGTGCATGACTTAAAAAACACAAATGAAATATAAATGCATGGTCCTAGAATAAACCCATAGGTAAATCTTCTAATCTAGGAGAATCGGATGTAGTAAATTCTAAGGGCTGCTCCTCTCCTTAATATTCAGACGATAAACAATCTGTGTGGAGACACAAACAACAGAGGGCGCCTCCTAGTGTAACACTGTGGTGTACAAAACAGATAGATAGAAGGAAATCGCTGTACTCACAATAGTGGCAGCACCAATGTGCTAAATGATACAGACTGAGATCTCTCAGTGTCCCAGCTGACTGCTCCAACAATAGTGTGGTCAGGCAGACTCACTCCTCCCAACAAACTCGTACTTGTAGTATAAAATGGTGGTTTGTTAAAACAGAATAAAAACAACTCTTAAAAACACCTATAAACTGTAGAACTATAGAACTTGAATACACAGGGGACATTATTAACATAAGCAAGTTTGCTTTATACATATTATGTATTTTGGATTTCCTTCAAACGAGAGGATGAATAGAATGTACGGGTACGGGTTTTTAATAGTGTATAAATCGTTTGGATAATATGATGCATTGTAACTATTTACTTCTATCTTGTCAACATTTTTTAATTATTTGATATGCAACACATGAGGTAAAGTGGGTGTGAGCAGATGCCGCATCCTGATAGCTAGTCAGTTTGTTTAAATAGACCATGTTTGCTAGTAAGAACCATATGCCTGAGGAAACAGCGAGTTGCAGCTGAGAAACGCGTTGCAAGTGTCTCAAGGGGCAATTGTATCCCCCTGTTTTTAAGAGTTGTTTTTATTCTGTTTTAACAAACCACCATTTTATACTACAAGCACGAGTTTGTTTGGGAGGAGTGAGTCTGCCTGACCACACTATTGTTGGAGCAATGAGCTGGGAGACTGAGAGATCTCAATCTGTATCATTCAGCACATTGGTGCTGCCTCATTTGTGAGTACAGCGAATTCCTTCTATTTATCTGTTTGGTACACCACATTGTTACACTAGGGGGCGCCCTCTGTTGTTTGTGTCTCCACACAGATTGTTTATAGTTCCTGATCATCTGACGTTCACTGTACAATTTCTATGTCTCATATTTTCTACTGAAAATATATTTTCTTTGTTTTAATAAACTCACTTGATTTTAATAAAATACTTCAAATATAAATATATCTAACTTTTTATCTGTAATGTATTAGGTAAGTATGAAGTTCACACTTATTTATAGGCTGAATTTTTATTTCCTTTATGGCCACAAGCCAGGATGCCAGATGTCCATTCAGTCACCTACATAGGAATGCAGGGCCTGTTCTATTATTGTATTAGAATCATGCCTTATATCTCTGCTATCGCTCCTCCGCTGAGATCTTTCACTACGCACGCTTGTTGATGACTCTTATTTGGCAAACAGGCAAATGCAATTTTTCTTGATTTTTTTATTTTTTAACTGATCTTAGCTATAACAGCAGTAGTTGTTTTTTATCCTACGTTGTGGTTTCTTCAAATGGTGGTGCAGCAGCTGGTATATGAGCAGCAAGGTCTCAAGAGCCACGCAGACTCCTATTGAAAGCCAATCATTGCACTGCCTGCCCTGTCATATTAATCTATATAGTGAGCTGTACCACGTTGCACTGCCTGCCCTGTCAAATTCCTCTATATAGTGAGCTGTACCACGTTGCACTGCCTGCCCTGTAATATTCCACTATATAGTGTGCTGTACCACGTTGCACTGCCTACCCTGTAATATTCCTCTATATAGTGTGCTGTACCACGTTGCACAGCCTACCCTGCAATATTCCTCTATATAATGTGCTGTACCACGTTGCACTGCCTACCCTGTAATATTCCTCTATATAGTGTGCTGTACCACGTTGCTCTGCCTGCCCTGTCATATTCATCTATATAGTGAGCTGTACCACGTTGCACTGCCTGCCCTGTCATATTACTCTATATAGTGTGCTGTACCACGTTGCACTGCCTGCTCTGTCATATTCCTCTATATAGTGTGCTGTACCACGTTGCACTGCCTGCCCTGTCATATTCCTCTATATAGTGTGCTGTACCACGTTGCACTGCCTGCCTTGTCATATTCCTCTATATAGTGTGCTGTACCACGTTGCCCTGCCTGCCCTGACATATTACTCTATATAGTGTGCTGTACCACGTTGCCCTGCCTGCCCTGACATATTACTCTATATAGTGTGCTGTACCATGTTGCCCTGCCTGCCCTGACATATTCCTCTATATAGTGTGCTGTACCACATTGCCCTGCCTGCCTTGTCATATTCCTCTATATAGTGTACTGTACCACGTTGCACTGCCTGCCTTGTCATATTACTCTATATAGTGTGCTGTACCACGTTGCCCTGCCTGCCTTGTCATATTCCTCTATATAGTGTGCTGTACCACGTTGCCCTGCCTGCCTTGTCATATTTCTCTATATAGTGTACTGTACCACGTTGCACTGCCTGCATTGTCATACTCCTCTATATAGTGTACTGTACCACGTTGCACTGCCTGCCTTGTGATATTCCTCTATATAGTGTACTGTACCATGTTGCACTGCCTGCCTTGTGATATTCCTCTATATAATGTGCTGTACCACGTTGCACTACCTACCCTGTGATATTCCTCTATATAGTGTGCTGTACCACATTGCACTGCCTGCCCTGTCATATTACTCTATATAGTGTGCTGTACCACGTTGCACTGCCTGCCTTGTCATATTCCTCTATATAGTGTGCTGTACCACGTTGCCCTGCCTGTCCTGACACATTACTCTATATAGTGTGCTGTACCATGTTGCCCCTGCCTGCCCTGACATATTCCTCTATATAGTGTGCTGTACCACATTGCCCTGCCTGCCTTGTCATATTCCTCTATATAGTGTACTGTACCACGTTGCCCTGCCTGCCTTGTCATATTCCTCTATATAGTGTGCTGTACCACGTTGCCCTGCCTGCCTTGTCATATTCCTCTATATAGTGTACTGTACCACGTTGCACTGCCTGCATTGTCATACTCCTCTATATAGTGTACTGTACCACGTTGCACTACCTACCCTGTGATATTCCTCTATATAGTTTGCTGTACCACGTTGCACTGCCTGCATTGTCATACTCCTCTATATAGTGTGCTGTACCACGTTGCACTGCCTGCCTTGTGATATTCCTCTATATAGTGTGCTGTACCACGTTGCACTGCCTGCATTGTCATACTCCTCTATATAGTGTACTGTACCACGTTGCACTACCTACCCTGTGATATTCCTCTATATAGTGTGCTGTACCACGTTGCACTGCCTGCATTGTCATACTCCTCTATATAGTGTGCTGTACCACGTTGCTCTGCCTGCCTTGTGATATTCCTCTATATAGTGTACTGTACCATGTTGCACTGCCTGCCTTGTGATATTCCTCTATATAGTGTGCTGTACCATGTTGCACTGCCTGCCTTGTGATATTCCTCTATATAATGTGCTGTACCACGTTGCACTGCCTGCCTTGTGATATTCCTCTATATAGTGTGCTGTACCACATTGCACTGCCTGCCTTGTGATATTCCTCTATATAGTGTGCTGTACCACATTGCACTGCCTGCCCTGTCATATTACTCTATATAGTGTGCTGTACCACGTTGCACTGCCTGCCCTGTCATATTCCTCTATATAGTGTGCTCTACCACGTTGCACTGCCTACCCTGTAATATTCCTCTATATAATGTGCTGTACCATGTTGCACTGCCTGCCCTGTAATATTCCACTATATAGTGTGCTGTACCACATTGCACTGCCTGCCTTGTCATATTCATCTATACAGTATACTGTACTGTACCACGTTGCACTGTCTGCCCTGTCATATTACTCTATATAGTGTACTGTACCACGTTGGACTGCCTGCCCTGTCATATTCCTCTATATAGTGTGCTCTACCACGTTGCACTGCCTGCCTTGTCATATTCCTCTGTATACTGTACTGTACCACGTTGCACTGCCTGCCCTGTCATATTCCTCTATATAGTGTGCTCTACCACGTTGCACTGCCTGCCCTGTCATATTCCTCTATATAGTGTGCTCTACCACGTTGCACTGCCTACCCTGTAATATTCCTCTATATAGTGTGCTGTACCACATTGCATTGCCTGCCTTGTCATATTCCTCTATACAGTATAGTGTGCTGTACCACGTTGCCCTGCCTGCCTTGTCATATTCCTCTATACCAGTGTTTTTCAACCAGTGTGCCGTGGCACACTAGTGTGCCGTGAGAGATCCTCAGGTGTGCCACGGCAGACTGACAACAGTGTGACATATTTTTTAAACTTTGCTTGTTCTTTACTCCCAGTGCAGGGGTAGTTTGTAGGAGGCATGGCGTAACAGCACAATACATACAGTATGTGTGTGTTTGTGTGTATGTGTATATATATATGCTGTATTAGGCTACAATGTGTGATTTTTTAAAATTTTTGGGATGGTGGTGTGCCACAGGATTTTTTAATGTAAAAAAGTGTGCCACGGCAAAAAAAAGGTTAAAAATCACTGCTCTATACAGTATAGTGGTGCTGTACCACGTTGCCCTGCCTGCCTTGTCATATTCCTCTATACAGTTTTGTGCTCATAAGTTTACATACCCTGGCAGAATTTATGATTTCTTGGCCATTTTTTAGGAGAATATGAATGATAACACAAAAACTTTTTTTTCACTCATGGTTAGTGTTTTGGCCTGAAGCCATTTATTATCAATTAATTGTGTTTACCTCTTTTAAATCATAATGACAACAGAAACTACCCCAAATGACCCTGATCAAACTTTACATACCCTGGTGATTTTGGCCTGATAACATGCACACAAGTTGACACAAAGGGGTTTGAATGGCTATTAAAAAGTAACCATCCTTACCTGTGATCTGTTTTCTTGTAATTAGTGTGTGTGTATAAAAGGTCCAATGAGTTTCTGGACTCCTGAAAGACCCTTGCATCTTTCATCCAGTGCTGCACTGACGTTTCTGGATTCTGAGTCATGGGGAAAGCAAAATAATTGTCAAAGGATCTGCGGGAAAAGGTAGTTGAACTGTATAAAAAAGGAAAGGGATATAAAAAGATATCCAAGGAATTGAGAATGGAAATCAGCAGTGTTCAAACTCTAATAAAGAAGTGGAAAAAGAGGGGTTCTGTTGAAACCAAACCACGGTCAGGTAGACCAACTAAAATTTCAGCCACAACTACCAGGAAAATTGTTCGGGATGCAAAGACAAACCCACAAATAACTTCAGTGAAATACAGGACTCTCTGAAAACATGTGGTGTGACTGTTTCAAGATGAACAATAAGGAGGCACTTGAAGAAAGATGGGCTGCATGGTCGAGTCGCCAGAAGAAAGCCATTACTACGCAAATGTCACAAAGTATCCCGCTTACAATACACCAAACACAGAGACAAGCCTCAACCTTCTGGCACAAAGTCATTTGGAGTGATGAGACCAAAATTGAGCTTTTTGGCCACAACCATAAACGCTACATTTGGAGAGGAGTCAACAAGGCCTATAATGAAAAGGTACACCATTCCTACTGTGAAACACGGAGGTGGATCGCTGATGTTTTGGGGATGTGTGAGCTACAAAGGCACAGGAAATTTGGTCAGAATTGATGGCAAGATGAATGCAGTATGTTATCAAACATAATGCCTCGTTTTCCACTTCTTGATTAGAGTTTGAACACTGCTGATTTGCATTCTCAATTCCTTGGATATCTTTTTATATCCCCTTTCCTGTTTTATACAGTTCAACTACCTTTTTTCCCACATATCCTTTGACAATTCTTTTTCTTTCCCCATGACTCAGGAATCCAGAAACGTTGTCTGTCAGGAGTCCAGAAACTCATTGGCCTTTTATACACACACACACACACACACACACTAATTACAAGCAAACAGATCACAGGTGAGTATGGTTACCTTTAATAGCCATTCAAACCCCTTTGTGTTAACTTGTATAAGATATTATCAGGTCAGAATCACCAGGGTATGTAAACTTTTGGTCAGGGGGGTCATTTGGGTAGTTTCTGTTGTCATCAAGATTTAAAAAGAGTAAACACAATTAATTGATAATAAATGGCTTCAGCCAAACACTAACCATGAGTGAAAAGAAAAGTTTTTGTTTTATCAATTCATATTTTCTGAAAATGGCCAAGAGATCATAAATTCTGCCAGGGTTGTAAACTTATGAGCAAAACTGTATAGTGTGCTGTACCACGTTGCTCTGTCCTGCCCTGTCATATTCCTCTATATAGGTGAGCTGTACCATGTTGCACTGTCTGCCCTGTCATATTCCTCTATATAGTGTCTGTACCACATTGCACTGCCTGCTCTGTCATATCCTCTATATAGTGGTGCTGTACCACGTTGCTCTGTCTGCCTTGTCATATTGCCCTCTATAGTGAGCTGTACCACATTGCACTGCCTGCCTTGTCATATTCCTCTATATAGTGAGCTGTACCACATTGCACTGCCTGCTCTGTCATATTCCTCTATATCAGTGCTTTCCAAACTGTGTGTCGGGACACACTAGTGTGTCGGCAGCAGTGTGTAGGTGTGTCCCTGCTTCAGCACAATTTTTTTTAAATTTATTTATTTTTTTGGTTTCTGACTTTCCGCCTGCCTGCTACGCATATCACATGGTTGACACGTGATTGATACCTTGTGAGTCACAGATCATCTTAACCAATTGGTGCAGTTCAGTGGGAACTGAAACTATTCCCATTGGCGGCTTTGGCGGCACATTGGCTCCTGACTGGACGTGTAGTCTCCTTAATCGGTTTGTGACTGCATATGTAGTCAGTGAGTGCGACAGCAGTGTGTTTACAGCGCAGGCAGTAGTCATTCGGACTCGCCGAGCTCTGAGGGCGGCAGATTAAATGCTGAGCTGAAGTCAGAAGTCAGTGGTGTTTTTTTAAGCTAGCTCCCAGTAGTGCATTGCTGCTCCTGCTCTTGATATATGGATAGGAAGTGGAAACTTAAAAATGCTTGATGATGAGATGTGTCTTTATCTAATAATACACCAAATATTCAGAAACTGTGTTCATCCCATCAACCTCATACATCACATTAAAATAGTAAGTAGCTATTAGGGTTATTAAACTTTTTTTAATTCTTGCACATACATACTGTTTACTTGTAAATACATTTCGTTATTATATAATTTATGTATGTGTACGTATCTCTTAAAACAAGTTGAGTTTAACCTCCTTTTTGCTAGTACAACTAATTACTGTGTCGCGAAATGATGTAGGTCTAAAAAGTGTGTCACCAACATGAAAAGTTTGAAAGCTCTGCTCTATATAGTGTGCTGTACCACGTTGCACTGTCTGCCCTGTCATATTCCTCTATATAGTGTGCTATACCACGTTGCACTGCCTGCTCTGTCATATTCCTCTATATAGTGTGCTGTACCACGTTGTGCTGCCTGCCCTGACATATTACTCTATATAGTGTGCTGTACCACGTTGCACTGCCTGCCCTGTCATATTCCTCTATATAGTGTGCTGTACCACGTTGCACTACCTACCCTGTCATATTCCTCTATATTGTGTGCTGTACCACGTTGCATCTGCCTACCCTTCATATTCCTCTATATAGTGTGCTGTACCACATTGCACTGCCTCCTTGTCATATTCCTCTATATAGTGTGCTGTACCTACGTTGCAACTGTCTGCCCTGTCATATTCCTCTATATAGGTGTGCTGTACCACGTTGCACCTGTCTGCCCTGTCATATTCCTCTATATAGTGGTGCTGTACCACGTTGCACTGTCTGCCCTGTCATATTCCTCTATATAATATGCTGTACCACGTTGCACTGCCTGCCCTGTCATATCCTCTATATAGTGGGTGCTGCACCACGTTGCACTGCCTGCCCTGTTCATATTCCTCTATATAGTGTGCTGTACCATGTTGCACTGCCTGCCCTGTCATATTCCTCTATATAGTGAGCTGTACCACGTTGCACTGTCTGCCCTAGTCCATAATCCTCTATATAGTGTGCTGTACCACGTTGCACTGCCTGCCCTGTCATATTCCTCTATATAGTGTGCTGTACCACGTTGCACTGCCTACCCTGTCATATTCCTCTATATAGTGTGCTGTACCACGTTGCACTGCCTGCCCTGACATATTACTCTATATAGTGTGCTGTACCACGTTGCACTGCCTGCCCAGTCATATTCCTCTATATAGTGTGCTGTACCACATTGTGCTGCCTGCCTTGTCATATTCCTCTATATAGTGTGCTGTACCATGTTGCACTGCCTGCCTTGTCATATTCCTCTATATAGTGTGCTGTACCACATTGTGCTGCCTGCCTTGTCATATTCCTCTATATAGTGTGCTGTACCACGTTGCACTGCCTGCCCTGTCATATTCCTCTATATAGTGTGCTGTACCACGTTGCACTGCCTGCCCTGTCATATTACTCTATATAATATGCTGTACCACGTTGCACTGTCTGCCCTGTGATATTCCTCTATATAGTGTGCTGTACCACGTTGCACTGTCTTCCCTGTCATATTCCTCTATATAATATGCTGTACCACGTTGCATTGTCTGCCCTGTGATATTCCTCTATATAGTGTGCTGTACCACGTTGCACTGTCTTCCCTGTCATATTCCTCTATATAATATGCTGTACCACGTTGCACTGTCTGCCCTGTGATATTCCTCTATATAGTGTGCTGTACCACGTTGCACTGCCTGCCCTGTCATATTCCTCTATATAGTGTGCTGTACCACGTTGCACTGCCTGCCCTGTCATATTACTCTATATAGTGTGCTGTACCACGTTGCACTGCCTGCCCTGTCATATTCCTCTATATAGTGTGCTGTACCACGTTGCACTGCCTGCCCTGTCATATTCCTCTATATAGTGTGCTGTACCACGTTGCACTGCCTGCCCTGTCATATTCCTCTATATAGTTTGCTGTACCACGTTGCACTGTCTGCCCTGTCATATTCCTCTATATAGTGTGCTGTTCCATGTTGTCTTGCCTGCCCTGTCATATTCCTCTATATAGTGTGCTGTACCACGTTGCACTGCCTGCCCTGACATATTACTCTATATAGTGTGCTGTACCACGTTGCACTGCCTGCCCAGTCATATTCCTCTATATAGTGTGCTGTACCACATTGTGCTGCCTGCCTTGTCATATTCCTCTATCTAGTGTGCTGTACCACATTGTGCTGCCTGCCTTGTCATATTCCTCTATATAGTGTGCTGTACCATGTTGCACTGCCTGCCTTGTCATATTCCTCTATATAGTGTGCTGTACCACGTTGCACTGCCTGCCCTGTCATATTACTCTATATAGTGTGCTGTACCACGTTGCACTGTCTGCCCTGTCATATTCCTCTATATAGTGTGCTGTACCACGTTGCACTGTCTGCCCTGTCATATTCCTCTATATAATATGCTGTACCACGTTGCACTGTCTGCCCTGTGATATTCCTCTATATAGTGTGCTGTACCACGTTGCACTGCCTGCCCTGTCATATTCCTCTATATAGTGTGCTGTACCACGTTGCACTGCCTGCCCTGTCATATTACTCTATATAGTGTGCTGTACCACGTTGCACTGCCTGCCCTGTCATATTCCTCTATATAGTGTGCTGTACCACGTTGCACTGCCTGCCCTGTCATATTCCTCTATATAGTGTGCTGTACCACGTTGCACTGCCTGCCCTGTCATATTCCTCTATATAGTGTGCTGTACCACGTTGCACTGCCTGCCCTGTCATATTACTCTATATAGTGTGCTGTACCACGTTGCACTGCCTGCCCTGTCATATTCCTCTATATAGTGTGCTGTACCACGTTGCACTGCCTGCCCTGTCATATTCCTCTATATAGTGTGCTGTACCACGTTGCACTGTCTGCCCTGTCATATTCCTCTATATAATATGCTGTACCACGTTGCACTGTCTGCCCTGTGATATTCCTCTATATAGTGTGCTGTACCACGTTGTGCTGCCTGCCTTGTCATATTCCTCAAATAAATAACGTTGTAAATAATAGTTTGTGCTTATTTATTCTAAACTCAATAGTCAAAATAATGAAGGGTTCCTCTTCATATAAATTAGGGAATTTTGTTATAATTTTAAAACCTTGATGTGCACATAAGGGCTCCCATGAGCCTCTTCTCAAATAACTACACATTAATTCACGCCAGGTGATCAGTATTACCACAGTGATCACCTGGCTATTAAAACTTATATATGGTCTTTATTTTAGAGAGGGGATTCTGTGATTTAAAACAAGGGTCTTGCGGTCTCTAGGCCTTTTTGATGGTCTATTATAAGTTCCTATAGACCCCTCAGTATAAAACAAATCATTAAAACAGTATTTACCATGATAGTAAACAAAAAATTGTGTGTCTATATTTTTAAACTCTATAGTGAAAAGAAGGGGTTATCCTCATATAGATAAGGGCCCTTTGGTATATTTATATAACTTCGGTTTGCAAATGGGGCTCCCATGAGGCTCTGCTCAAAGAAAGTTTTCTTCTGTGAAAAGCACACTGGTCTAAAAGAGGCTGCCTCCAGGTGGTAAATCGCCATAGAACAAGCCACTGAGCTGTTGTTCGTTCCTGGTAGAGCGCTTCTCTCTTTGTATGCAAATTATTATGACCCTGGGGAAGTCTCCCTATGGGTGATGGGGGAAACCAGACGTGGACTCCTTGCCCAGTGTGCTTAGAGGAATGTGGCTGCACCTCACTGACGAGGCCCATAGGAGGCCGAAACGATCGTCTGGGGTTGTCATGTTCCTTGTTCAGAGGAGAATTGCCTGGTATTTCGGGGCTGGACTGACCTCACTTGGCGGGATCAGACTGATATACTTCAGGAAAGTTTTCTTCTGTGAAAAGCACACTGGTCTAAAAGAGGCTGCCTCCAGGTGGTAAATCGCCATAGAACAAGCCACTTAGCTGTTGTTCGTTCCTGGTAGAGCGCTTCTCTCTTTGTCTGCTCAAAGAAGTGCATATTTATTCACACCAAGGGGCCGAATTATCAAGCCCTGAATGGAGCTTGATGCCCCAGTTCCCGCATGAACCTTCAGGCTTGCGGAAACAGCAGTTTGGAAGCATCGGTCTTAAGACCGCTGCTCCATAACTAGTCCGCGGCCTCTGAGGCTGCGATCTGCAATCTGCCCGATCCTATACGATCAGGCTGATTGAAACCCCGTGCTAGCGGCCGCAAATTTGCAGGGGGCGGCATAGCACAATCAGTTCTGGTGAACTGCTTGTGCAATGTTAAATGCCGACAGCATGCTGTCGGCATTCAGCGATGTCTGACGGACATGATACGCTACAGCATATCATGTCGGACAAACATTGATAAATTGGCCCCCAAGTTATCAACATTACCACAGTGATCACCTGGATTTTAAATTTATTTAAGGTCTTTATTTTATAGAAGGACAAAAATACACTTTAGGAGTCTTTTAATTAAGTAATTTGAAATAATGCTCTGTTATCTGGACACTGACAAATGTATCATCATTTATAGTGACAATATGTCTGCCTAAGGTGTGCCAAACCCAGGTGAAATTTGATGGACAAGCACAGCTTATTCTTACAGTATATACAGTTAATGAAAAACAGCTTTAATTATTTTGAACTTTAAAACGTGTCATTATTTGTGAAAAATGTTTAGAAAAAGTGGTTAAGGGTTTTAAGGTTAGAATGA
Organism: Bombina bombina; assembly: GCF_027579735.1. Lineage (NCBI taxonomy): Eukaryota > Metazoa > Chordata > Amphibia > Anura > Bombinatoridae > Bombina > Bombina bombina. The sequence goes on along the minus strand of NC_069500.1, from coordinate 702,119,801 downwards.
ATTGTGTAGTTTAATGCTCCCCTACCCCACCCAGCATAGCAATGTAGCAGTAACGTTACAGAAAAGCTTTATTTACACTCTTTGCTAGTGCATAGAATCTGCAATACTTGTCCTGTAACTAATATAAGTATGTAAGTTATAACGTGATTATGAACAAAGAGGAAAGTGTTTTTTTACATGAACTTTTGAGAAAAGGGAATGTGTAAGCAGACTTAAGTTAACTTACGCCTAGATTTAGAGTTCTGCGTTAGCCGTCAAAACCAGCATTAGGGGGTCCTAACGCTGGTTTTGTCCTACCGCTGGTATTTAGAGTTTTGTAGGTAAGGGTCTAACGCTCACTTTCCGGCCGCGACTTTTCCATACCGCAGATCCCCTTACGTCAATTGCGTATCCTATCTTTTCAATGGGATCTTTCTAACGCCGGTATTTAGAGTCTTGGCTGAAGTGAGAGTTAGAAATCTAACGACAAGACTCCAGCCGCAGAAAAAAGCCAGGAGTTAAGAGCTTTCTGGGCTAACGCCGGTTCATACAGCTCTTAACTACTGTGCTCTAAAGTACACTAACACCCATAAACTACCTATGCACCCCTAAACCGAGGCCCCCCCCACATCGCCGCCACTCTATTAAATTTTTTTAACCCCTAATCCTCCGACCGCACACCGCCGCAACCTACATTATCCCTATGTACCCCTAACCTGCTGCCCCTAACATCGCCGACCCCTACATAATATTTATTACCCCCTAATCTGCCCCCCCCCAACGTCGCCGCTACCTACCTACAATTATTAACCCCTAATCTGCCGACCGGACCTCACCGCTACTATAATAAATGTATTAACCCCTAATCCGCCTCACTCCCGCTTCGCAAACCCTATAATAAATAGTATTAACCCCTAATCTGCCCTCCCTAACATCGCCGACACCTAACTTCAAGTATTAACCCCTAATCTGCCGACCGGACCTCACCGCTACTCTAATGTATTAATCCCTAAAGCTAAGTCTAACCCTAACACTAACACCCCCCTAAATTAAATATAATTTTATTCTAACAGTGGCGTCACTAGGGGGGGGGCGGGGGGGGCGGGCCGCACCCGGGTGACACCCTCCAGGGGGTGACACCAAAAAAAAATTTTTTTTTTTTTTTTATTTTTTTTTAAATTTTATTGAAATTCAAAGAAATACAATGTTGAGATGCATAGATTATTTTATTAGAGGCTGGCATTTGTGAACATTAGTGGGACTGGGGAAGTTGTAGACACACAATTTTTTTGCCCCTTGAGCCAGTGCTGCAATTTCAACAAATAGTTTTCCCGGCTGCTTTTGCTTGTTTGTACTTTGCTCCTCCCCTGCCCAATTTCACTATGAATGTTGTGGGTGTGCCGTGGGGCTTGCAAAGTTGCGCTGCTAGCCTAAACCTGCCTGCCTATCTGTGCTCACTGCTCAGTGACATGCGGCCCAGGGCTGTGCACTGACAGACTTGGAACAGAGTCAGAGAGCAGAATTTTCATAGTTTGCGCGCCTAAACCTTTTCTTCAGTGATTTATTTTAGAGTGCTCTGTTTATCTTTCATTTGATGTTCTGCTGAGCCAGGGAGCAGCTCTAGGCATGAGCTTCATAATTAATGCAGTGCAGTTTACATATTTTGTATGTGTGTGTCTGAGTTTTTGTGTGTCTCAGTGTTTTTGTGTGTGTGTCTGAGTGTGTTTCCGAGTGTTTGTGAGTGCATCTGAGTATGTTTTTAAGTGTGTCTGAGTGTTTGTATGTGTGTTTGCCTGTGTTTTTGTTTGTGTCTGCTTTCTGGGGGGGGGGTGACACCATGACTTACCGCACCGGGTGACACCAACCCTAGTGACGCCACTGTATTCTAACAAAATAAAATAATTCTTATTAAATAAATTATTCCTATTTAAAGCTAAATACTTACCTATAAAATAAACCCTAATATAGCTACAATATAAATAATAATTATATTGTAGCTATTTTAGGATTAATATTTATTTTACAGGCAACTTTGTATTTATTTTAACTAGGTACAATAGCTATTAAATAGTTAATAACTATTTAATAGCTACCTAGTTAACATAATTACAAAATTACCTGTAAAATAAATCCTAACCTAAGTTACAATTAAACCTAACACTACACTATCAATAAATTAATTAAATAAACTACCTACAATTATCTACAATTAAATCAACTAAACTAAATTACAAAAAATAAAAAAAGATTACAAGAATTTTAAACTAATTACACCTACTCTAAGCCCCCTAAAAAAATAACAAAGCCCCCCAAAATAAAAAAATGCCCTAACCTATTCTAAAATAAAAATTTAACAGCTCTTTTACCTTACCAGCCCTTAAAAGGGCCTTTTGCGGGGCATGCCCCAAAGAAAACAGCTCTTTTGCATTTAAATAAACATACAATACCCCCCCAACATTACAACCCACCACCCACATACCCCTAATCTAACCCAAACCCCCCCTTAAAAAAACTAACACAAAGCCCCTGAAGATCTTCCTACCTTGTCTTCACCACGCCGGGTATCACCGATCCGTCCAGAAGAGGGTCCGAAGTCTTCATCCTATCCGGCAAGAAGAGGTCCAGAAGAGGCTCTGAAGTCTTCATCCTATCCGGCAAGAGGAGGAGATCCGGACCGGCAAACATCTTCATCCAAGCGGCATCTTCTATCTTCTTCCATCCGGCGTGGAGCGGGACCATCTTGAAGCAGCCGACGCGGATCCATCCTCTTCTAATGACGTCCTAAGTCCGAATGAAGGTTCCTTTAAATGACGTCATCCAAGATGGCGTCCCTCGAATTCCGATTGGCTGATAGAATCCTATCAGCCAATCGGAATTAAGGTAGGAAAAATCTGATTGACTGATTGTTTGTTTGTTTTTTTTATAATTTAGTTTAGTTGATTTAATTGTAGATAATTGTAGGTACTTTATTTAATTAATTTATTGATAGTGTAGTGTTAGGTTTAATTGTAACTTAGGTTAGGATTTATTTTACAGGTAATTTTGTAATTATTTTAACTAGGTAGCTATTAAATAGTTATTAACTATTTAATAGCTATTGTCCTTGTTAAAATAAATACAAAGTTGCCTGTAAAATAAATATTAATCTTATTTATATTGTAGCTATATTAGGGTTTATTTTACAGGTAAGTATTTAGCTTTAAATAGGATTAATTTATTTAATAAGAATTATTTTATTTTGTTAGAATAAAATTATATTTAACTTGGGGGGGTGTTAGTGTTAGGGTTAGACTTAGCTTTAGGGGTTGATACATTTATTAGAGTAGCGATGAGGTCCGGTTGGCAGATTAGGGGTTAATAATTGTAGGTAGGTGGCGGCGACGTTGGGGGCGGCAAATTAGGGGTTAATAAATATAATATAGTGGTCGGCGGTTTTAGGGGCAGCAGATTAGGGGTACATAGGGATAACGTAGGTTGCGGCGGTGTACGGAGCGGCAGATTAGGGGTTAAAAATAATATGCAGGGGTCAGAGATAGCGAGGGCGGCAGATTAGGGCTTAATAAGTGTAAGGCTAGGGGTGTTTAGACTCGGGGTACATGTTAGGGTGTTAGGTGCAGACTTAGGAAGTGTTTCCCCATAGGAAACAATGGGGCTGCGTTAGGAGCTGAACGCTGCTTTTTTGCAGGTGTTAGGTTTTTTTTCAGCTCAAACTGCCCCATTGTTTCCTATGGGGGAATCGTGCACGAGCAAGTTTTTGAAGCTGGCCGCGTCCGTAAGCAGTGGCGGTAAATATACCTGTACGCTCCCTTTTTGGAGCCTAACGCAACCCTTCGGAGAACTCTAAATACCAGCGTTGTTTAAAAGGTGCGGGGGAAAAAAACCAAGCGTAGCTAACGCACCCCTTTGGCCGCAAAACTCTAAATCTAGGCGATAGTATTTATGAAATATTTTCATTTTAATTTTGTTTATCTATATTTTACATCACTGTCTTTTCTCTATTATAGCATGCTGCAGCAAATTACATTTTACTACAAATAGGGTAAGTTACAATTATCTTAAAAGGATGACAATATATAAAGAAAAAACGATTTAACTGCAGTCTAAAGAATCATTAAATACAGTAGAATTGCATAATCAACACACGTATAATGAAATGACAATGCAAAATAACTTTTTTCTGACAAATTTCAAAATGTACTTCAATTTGCTGGCATCCTGTATCATATGACATTCATCAGCTAATATGACAAACTCATATGTATACACTGAACTTTTGCACATACTCAGTAGTAGCTGGTGCCTCAGACTGTGGGGGATATCTATCAAGCCATCAACTGTGTTGCATTTGCCAGCATCAATACGCTCGCCTAACATCGCCGCCGCGGATCTCAATACGCTCTCTTTAATTTATGAAAAAAGCCGGTAAAAAGAAGCGCACCAAGTGCCATGCGATGAGCAAGCAGACTGTTGTTAACTAGCAGTCATCGATCTTGCGTCTATTCGGCTTTTTCCCAACTTTATTCATACCCTGTCACTAAACGCCACCACTATACTAAAATGTTTAACCCCTATCCTGCCGCTCCCCGACATCACCGAAACCTAAATAAAGTTATTAACCCATATTCCGCCACTCCCCAACATCGCCGCAACCTAAATAAATGTATTAACCCCTATCCCGCCGTTCCCCGACCCCGCCGCAACCTAAATAAATGTATTAACCCCTAAACCTCTTGCCTCCCACATCACCACCACTAACTAAATCTATTACCCCTAAACCGTCAGCCCCCCACATCGCCATAAACTAAATTAAGCTATTAACTCCTAAACCTAACAAGACACTAACTTTAAATTCAAATTAAAACATCCCTATCTTCAAATAAATTAAAACTTACCTGTAGAATTAAAATAAACTATTTTAAACTATTAATCAACCTACTCTAACTATTATCCTACAATTAAATTAAACTACCAATTAAATAAAATAAATTACATATTAAAAAAACCTAACCCTATTCAAATTATTTAAATATACTATTAAACATTATTAAAAGTACTAAATTACCAACAACAAAAAAATGCCCCAAAGAAATCAGCTCTTTTACCTGTAAAAAAAAAAATACAAACACCCCCCAACAATTAAACCCACCACCCACCCAACCAACCCTCCAAAAAAATAACCTATGCTCCCCATTGCCCTGAAAAGGGCATTTGTATGGGCATTTGTATGGGCATTTAGCTCTTTTGCATGCCCAGATCCTAATCTACAAATTAAAACACACCCAAAAAACCCTTAAAAAAACCTAACACTAACCCCCGACGATCCACTTACTGTTCTTGAACCTAACACTAACCCCCGACAATCCACTTACTGTTCTTGAACCTAACACTAACCCCCGACAATCCACTTACTGTTCTTGAAGTCCCGCTTGAAGGATCCATCCAGTCAGAGAAGTCCTCAGGCTGCAAGAAGTCTTCATCCAGACGGCATCCAGCTGGATGAAGATGGAAGATGCCGCCCCGGAAAGATTTCTCCGGCTGGATGGATCCTTCAAGCGGGACTTCAGGAACTGTAAGTGGATCGTTGGAGGTTTTTTTAAGGGTTTTTTTTGCGTGGGTTTTATTTTTAGATTAGGGTCTGGGCATGTAAAAGAGCTAAATGCTCTTTTAAGGGCAATGCCCATACAAATGCCCTTTTCAGGGCAATGGGGAGCTTAGGTTATTTTAGATTTTTTTTATTTAGGGGAGTTGGTTGGATGGGTGGTGGGTTTAACTGGTTTTACAGGTAAAAGAGCTGATATCTTTGGGGCAATGCCCCACAAAAGGCCCTTTTAAGGGCCATTGTTAGTTTATTGTTGGCTACAGGTTTTTTTTTTGGGGGGGGAGCTTTTTTATTTTGATAGGGCTATTAGATTAGGTGTAATTCTTTTTTATTTTTGATAATGGAGTTGTTGTTTTTTTGTAATTTAGTGTTTGTTTGTTTGTTTGTTTTTTGTAACTTAGATTTTTTTGTGGTAATTTAGTACTTTTAATAATGTTTAATAGTATTATTAAATAATTTGAGTAGGGTTAGGTTTTTTAATATGTATATTATTTTATTTAATTGGTAGATTAATTTAATTGTAGGATAATAGTTAGGGTAGGTTAATTAGTTTATTTTAATTCTACAGGTAAGTTTTAATTTACATTAAGATAGGGATGTTGTAATTTTAATTTAAAATAGCGGCTTGTTAGCTTTAGGGGTTAATAGCTTAATTTTGTTTATGGCGATGCGGGGGGCTGACCGTTTAGGGGTTAATTGGTTTAGTTAGTGGTGGTGATGTGGGAGGCCAGAGGTTTAGGGGTTAATACATTTATTTAGGTTGTGGCGGGGTCAGGGAGCGGCGGGATAGGGGTTAATACTTTTATTTAGGTTGTGGCGATGTCGGGGAGCAGCGGGATAGGGGTTAATACATTTTATTTAGGTGTTGGCGATGCCAGGGGCGGCAGATTAGGGGTGTTGGTTTATGTTAGGGTGTTAGGTGTAAACGTTACTTGTTTTCTACCATAGAAATCAATGGGTTATATTTCTTTGTCTTGCAGCATTGAACATAAGATTTCGCTGCTTTCAGACTCCCATTGATTTCTATGGCATCCGCGGCCTCCAGGGTGACGGATTGAAAACCAGGTACGTTGCGTCCAAATAGCCGCGAGCGTACTTGTTAAAAGTTTGATAACTTGGAAAAAGTGTCAGATAGAGCCAAATGTGTATTCGGAACATCTGTAATGACGTAAGCATCGAATTGAGACTGGCGGATAGTATGTTACGTCACAAATTTCAACTTTTGCCGGTCTGTAGGCTTTGATAACTAGGTCGGATTAATTTTGCAAAAATTATGATGCGAAATTCTGGCGTATTTGCGGTTGACACGTTGATAGATAGAACCAATGTGTATATAAAGACAGTCTGATAATAGAAGTAAATTGCAAAATTTCTTAAAAACTGCATGCCCTGTCGGAATCATAAATGTTTAAATTTTTATCTTAGTGTCCTTTTAAACTAGAAATATTAATACGGTGCCTGCAGCAAAATTCAGTGTCATTGTTGAACGTGATAAAATTCTTCTTGAATGAACATTTACCAAAAACCACTTGTTTTTATGTTAATAAGTATAAAAAAACACCTATAAATTGTCCTTGGCATTTATTTGTTACCACATCAATACTTCATTATATATTTTTGCATCACTATACAAAATAAATGATAATGGTGATAATAATCATCTGTAGTTGTTTCAGCAATAATGTGTAATATGTACATATGTGGCTTAAATGTATAGCTCTGTATACTGTATCTGCTTACTGTATAAACTTCCAGTATTCCAACTTGTCCAAAGTGTCTTGTCCATTGCAGGCACGTCTCATTGAGTATTGTGATTTCTTCAAACTCTTTTCTCACTGTAAATTATATTTATATATAAAGAAAAATTACAGCTCTTATAATATTACTTACAAAAATGACCATTATCACTATAAATTGATAAAACAACTATAACTATAAAGTGTATATGCAAACAAAATAACTGTTAATGTATTTAGAAAACTATAAATGTCCCTTCTCTCAAGCTGTAATAAAAAAAAATAGTACAATGTACAGTGCAATGAATCATCTTTGTAAACTATGCCAATAGATCTGAGTTGGATGCTTATTATAGGTATATTACAATATACTGGTCAATTTCCTGTACATTCCAGGACATAAAAGGCTTTTTGTTTGGGTATAGGGTTGGTAATCAGGTTTAGCCAATTTCTCTTAGGAAGTTTCTTTGAAGCACCTGTAAACATAGCTTTTTTGTGTCCTTAATAGATATAAATAGAATTAGCAATTTATTTTATAGAGATAAAAAATATATAGACAATTCTATATCAATTGAGCAGATAATTTATATATCTTGACAAGCAGGCTCCTTAGTTTTAATGCTGACCCACAAAACAATGATAAAGTGACTGCCGGCTGCACATGCCAGATGTTTCCTTAGACAAACATCCAGGCTGAATGGCTAAACTCCCTCTACAATGGAATGTGGCTAGTGATGACATTGTACTCTAAAATATCCTCATATTTTAAATAGAGATTATATTTTTTAGTCATCTTTTAACAGATATGCGGCATCACTTTCAAGTGATTTAGCATTTGAGTATCATGTCCCTTCAAGTTTAACCTTTTTAATATATAGAAACCTCTGAGCAATGGGGAAACAGTTATACATTTAGCATTTGTGGATACATTTTTGCACCTCAAAATGTTACTGTCTACAGCAACCGCTGGATAAAAAGCAAAGTGATGTTTCAGTAGCAGGTAGTGAATAAAATAATCCAAAATACAACACTGCAGTTTTTGTGTTATTTTTTTTTTTTTTTTTTTTTAAATATAGCGTTTTATAGGCAATAAAGACTGCAATACTAATAAAAGAAGGTGTTACCTACTAGCTGTTTGTAGTGATATATTCATTTTTAGCTTTGGAAGTTCAGGTGAAACAGCTATGACTGTTACAGTATAATTGGCTCCTGGGAAAAGATTTAAGCAGATGGTGGGAAATTCACTGTCTGTAGTAACGTTCAGAGTCATCTCATGAATAAAATCCTTTTTGTGCCACCTTGTTCCTAAAATGATGAGCTTTTAACCAAGTGTGAAAAAAAGTTTTAATTGTATTTTATTCAAAACAAAACAGAATTTATATATCTAAAAGTATAATTGTCCTGCTTACCTCATAGAATATAGTCCAATCTAATACTTCAATACTTTTCTTCCATCGTAGGCATGTATCATTGAAAACTGATAGGCTGCTTATTAAATCTTCTTTTACTATTGGTGAAAATGAATCAAATAATAAATAGTTAATAGTACACAATTTAGTGCTCTACAAATAAATAATTATGATAGTTATAATATTTAAAGGGACACTGTCATCTAAAATCACAATGCACTGGCTTGTCAATGCATAAGTCTGTTCTTTTTATTGGCATAAAAGTATACAAAAAAACTCTTTAAAAGCATTATATTTCATTTATGTATCTATATCTTACTTTTGTGTAGCGGGCCTAGGATCCAAGTACTTTACCCACCCCAAGTACTTTACCTTTAAAGGGACAGTCTAGTCAAAAATAAACTTATGTGATTTTAAACAACTTTCCAATTTATGTTTATCATCAATTTTGCTTTGTTCTCTTGGTATTCTTATTTGAAAGCTGAACCTAGCTCACCCAGGACATACTTGAAAACGAGAGAAATCTCAATGTATCCTTCCTGGTAAAATATTTTATAAATAAATAAATATGCCTACCTACCTCATATGCTCATGTATAAGCCCTTGAAGGCCGCCTCTTACCTGAATGCATTTTAACATTGTTTCACAACTAGAGGGTGTTAGTTCATGTGTGCCATATAGATAACATTGGAGTTACGTAGGAGTCAACACTGATTGGCTAAACTGCAAGTCTGTCAAAAGAACTGAGATAAGGGGGCAGTCTGCAGAGGCTTAGATAAAGGTAATCACAGAGGTGAAAAGTTTATTATTATAACAGTGTTAGTTATGCAAAACAGGGTAATGGGTAATAACCCCTAATCTGCTGCCCCCAACATCGCCGCAACCTACATTACTGTTATTAACCCATAATCTGCTGCCCCAATGTCGTCGCCACCTACATACACTTATTAACCCTTAATCTGCTGCCCCCAATGTCGCTACCACTATACTAAAGTCATTAACCCCTAAACCTAATCGTAAATCTAACCCTAACTTAATCCTAACCCTAACACTATATAACTTTAACATAATTAAAATAATTCCAAATAAAAATTACAATTAATACCGAAATTTTTCCTATATAAAACTAAATAAATACTTACTGTAAAATAAAACCTAAGCTAGCTACAATGTAACTAATAGTTATATTGCATCTAGCTTATGTTTTATTTTTATTTCACAGGTAAGTTAGTATTTATTTTAACTAGGTAGACTAGTTAGTAAATACTATTTACTAACTACCTAGTTAAAATAAATACAAAGTTACCTGTAAAATAAAACCTAACCTATCTTACAGTAAAACCTAACACTAAAATTAAATAAATGACATTAATCAGATCACAAAAAATAAACACTATATTACACAAAATAAAAAATAAATTATCAAATATTTAAACTAATTACTCCTAAACTAATAGCCCTATCAAAATAAAAAAGCCCCCCCAAAAACTGCCAATAGGCCTTAAAAGGGCATTTTGCGGGGCATTGCCTCAAATATATCAGCTCTTTTACCTGGCAAATAAAAATACAAACATCCCCCCAACAGTAAAACCCACCACCCACACAACCAACCCCCCCACATAAAATTCTATCTAAAAAACCTAAGCTACCCATTGCCCTGAAAAGGGCATTTGGATGAGCATCGCCCTTAAAAGGGCCTTCTGCTCTTTTACATTGCCCAAACCCTAAGCTAAAAATAAAACCCACCTAATAAACCCTTAATAAAACTTAACACTAACCCCTGAAGATAAACTTACAGTTTTGGAAGACCGGACATCCATCCTCATCCAGCCGACAAAGTTCTCATCCAAGCGGCAAGAAGTCCTTAACGAAGCCAGGAGAAGTCTTCATCCAAGCGGCAAGATGTCATCATCCAGACGGCATCTTCTATCTTCATCCTTCCGGCGCGGAGTGGGTCCATCTTCAAGACATCCAGCGCGGAGCATCCTCTTCATACGGTCCCAGCTGTACACTGAAGGTTCCCTTTAAAGGACGTCATCCAAGATGGCGTCCCTTGAATTCTATCAGTTAATAGGAATTAAAGGGTAAAAAATCCTATTGGCTGATGCAATCAGCCAATAAGATTGAGCTTCAATCCTATTGGCTGACCCAATCAGCCAATGGGATTGAGCTCGCATTCTATTGGCTGTTCCAATCAGCCAATAGAATGCAAACTCAATCATATTTATCTGACCCAATCAGCCATTGGGATTGAGCTTGCATTCTATTGGCTGTTCCAATCAGCCAATAGAATGCGAGCTCAATCCTATTGGTTGATTGGATCAGCCAGTAGGATTAAAGCTCAATTGTATTGGCTGATTGCATCAGGATTTTTTACCCTTTAATTCCTATTGGCTGATAGAATTCTATCAACCAATCAGAATTCAAGGGATGCCATCTTGGATGACGTCCCTTAAAGGGAACTATCAGTGTACGGCTGGGACCGTATGAAGAGTATGCTCTTCCCCGGATCTCTTGAAGATGGACCCGCTCCATGCCGGAAGTATGAAGATAGAAGATGCCGTCTGGATGAAGACTTCTGCCCGCCTGGATGATGACTTCTTGCTACTTGGATGAAGACTTATCCCGGCTTCATTGAGGACTTCTTGTCGCTTGGATGAGGACTTCGCCGGCTGGATTAGGGTTTGGGCAATGTAAAAGAGCTGAATGCCCTTTTAAGGGCAATGCCCATCCAAAAGCCCTTTACAGGGCAATGGCTAGTTTAGGTTTTTTAGATAAAATTTTATTTGGGGGGTTTGTTGTGTGGGTGGTGGGTTTTACTGTTGGGGGGGTGTTTGTATTTTTATTTGCAAGGTAAAAGAGCTATCTTTGGGGCAATGCCCCGCAAAAGGCCCTTTTAAGGGCAATTGGCAGTTTAGTTTAGGCTAGTGGTTTTATTATTTTGGGGGGGCTTTTTTATTTTGATAGAGCTATTATATTAGGAGTAATTAGTTTAAATATTTGATCATTTCTTTTTTATTTTGTGTAATTTAGTGGAGGTTTTTGTAATTTAGTTAATTGTATTTGATTAATGTAATTGATTTAATTTTAGTGTAATGTTAGGTTTTACTGTACGACAGGTTAGGTTTTATTTTACAGGCAAATTTGTATTTATTTTAACTACGTAGGTAGTTAGTAAATAGTTAATAACTATTTAATAACTAATCTACCTAGTTAAAATAAATACAAACTTACCTATGAAATAAAAATAAAACATAAGCTAAATACAATATAACTATTAGTTATTTTGAAGCTAGCTTAGGTTTTATTTTACAGGTAAGTATTTAGTTTTAAATAGGAATAATTTAGGTATTTGTAATTTTTATTTGGAATTGTTCTAATTATGTTAAAGTTAGTGGGTGTTAGGGTTAGGGTTACGTTAGGGTTAGACTTAGGGTTAGGTTTAGGGGTTAATAACTTTAGTATAGTGGTGGCGACATTAGGGGCAGCAGATTAGGTGTTAATAAGTGTAGTTAGGTGGCGGCGATTTTGGGGGCAGCAGATTAGGGGTTAATAACAGCAATGTAGGTTGCGGTGATATTAGGGACAGCAGATTAGATAAGTGTATGTAGGTGGCGACAACATTGGGGCAGCAGATTAGGGGTTAATAATATTTAACTAGTGTTTGCGATGCAGGAGTGTGGCGGTTTAGGGGTTAATAGGTTTATTATAGTGGCGGCGATGTACGGAGCATCAGATTAGGGGTTAATAATTATATTTTAGTGTTTTCTATGCGGGAGGGCCTCGGTTTAGGGGTTAATAGGTAGTTTATGGGTGTTAGTGTACTTTGTAACACTTTAGTTATGAGTTTTATGGTACAGCTTTGTAACATAAAACTCATAACTACTGACTTTCAGGTGGCGGTACAGATCTTGTAGTTATAGGCTGTACCTCTCACTTTTTGGCCTGCCAGGCAAACTCGTAATACCGGCGCTGTGGAAGTCCCATTGAATTGCTATTAGAGAGGCTTTTCACTCAGTTTCAGGGCTGCCTGCAGTTTGTTTTTGTTTTTTTATGGAGGTCCAAGATTGTTTTTTTTCTGGCCCTTTAATTACTTCAGGTAATTTATCAATTTTATAGTAATTTCTTAATATTTTTTCTTCTAATTCCATACTATTCCTCTACCCCTTTCGTTTCACTTTAATAAAAAAAAAAATAACCGTGACTTTAATGATTTTAATGTAATTTATCACTTTTACTTTTTGACATTAACATTATATTAAAGGGTAAATAATGTCCTTGCTTTCAATACATTCTTGACACGTTAACTGCGCTGTAACAATTTATGCACTTTAAAATGTTACTTTGTATAAAGAAAACAAGCAATGACAACACTTTATGGTTATTTTTCCTGCAGGTACAAGATAATTAACGTTAGTAATTTAGCTGGAATTACAGCTGAAAATGGTACACGAGTCATACTGTAATTCCTGCAAAACAACATTCTATATTGTACATACAAATATAGTTTCTATATAAGTCATAGTCAAAAACTAATAACCATCATTTTATTGACCTGATATTACCCATTTTGCTATTTTAAATAACAAAAGCAATGGTGTGTCCCAGTGACGTGCAGTGACGTCAGAGACTGGTGAGGCAGTGGCTAGGATACGCCTTCATTCTTTAGATATCCTTTGTTGAAGAAATAGCAATGCACATGGGTGAGCCAATCACATGAGGTATCTATGTGCAGCCACCAATCAGCAGCTACTGAGCATATTTAGATATGATTTTCAACAAAGGACATCAAAAGAATGAAGAAAATTAGATATTAGATATAAATTGGAAAGTTGTTTAAATTTGCATATGGGTTTCATATGGGTTTCATGTCCCTTTAAATGGTGTCTTGGAAAACTGGTCAACTTAGTAAACATCTGATTTTAGTCTAAAAGGATTGTAACAGAAACTCTTGCCAGATAACACAATGCTTGCTCTGATTATGAGATCTAGAAATCCATGCCCATTAAAATATGTTTAAAACATACTTTTTACTTTAACCCCTTAATGACCGGACCATTTTTCAATTTTCTTACCCTTAATGACAATGGCTATTTTTACATTTCTGCAGTGTTTGCGTTTAGCTGTAATTTTCCTCTTACTTGTTTACTGTACCCACACATATTATATACCGTTTTTCTCGCCATTAAATGGACTTTCTAAAGATACCATTATTTTCATCATATCTTATCATTTACTTTAAAAAAAATGATAAAATATGAGGAAAAAATGGAAAAAAAACACTTTTTCTAACTTTGACCCCCAAAATCTGTTACACATCTACAATCACCAAAAAACACTGATGCTAAATAGTTTATAAATTTTGTCCTGAGTTTAGAAATACCCAATGTTTGCACGTTCTTTGCTTTTTTTTGCAATTTATGGGGCAATAAATACAAGTAGCACTTTACTATTTCCAAACCACTTTTTTTCAAAATTAGCGCTAGTTACTTTGGAACCCTGATATCTGTCAGGAATACCTGAATATCCCTTGACATGTATATATTTTGTTTTAGAAGACATCCCAAAGTATTGATCTAGGCCCATTTTGGTATATTTCATGCCACCATTTCACTGCCAAATGCGATTAAAAAAAAAAAAAAGTTAACTTTTTCACAAATTTTGTCACAAACTTTAGGTTTCCCACTGAAATTATTTATAAACAGCTTCTGCAATTATGGCACAAATGGTTGTAAATTCTTCTCTGGGATCCCCTTTTTCAGAAATAACAGACTTATATGGCTTTGTGGTTGCGTTTTGGTAATTAGAAGGCCGCTAAATGCCGCTGCGCACCACACGTGTTTTATGTCCAGGAGTGAAGGGGTTAATTAGGGAGCTTGTAGTGTTAATTTTAGCTTTAGTGTAGTGTAGTAGACAACCCCAAGGCCCATTTTGGTATATTTTATGCCACCATTTCACCGCCAAATGCGAGCAAATAAAAAAAAACTTTACATTTTTCACAATTTTAGGTTTCTCACTGAAATTATTTACAAACAGCTTGTGTTATTATGGCAGAAATTGTTGTAAAAGCTTCTCTTTGTTCAGAAATAGCAGACTTATATGGCTTTGGCATTGCTTTTTGGTAATTAGAAGGCCGCTAAATGCTGCTGCGCACCACACGTGAATTATGCCCAGCAGTGAAGGGGTTAAATTAGGTAGCTTGTAGGGAGCTTGCAGGGTTAATTTTAGAGATCAGCCTCCCACCTGACACATCCCACCCCCTGATCCCTCCCAAACAGCTCTCTTCCCTCCCCCACTCCACAATTGTTCCCGCCATCTTAAGTACTGGCAGAAAGTCTGCCAGTACTAAATAAAAGAGTTTTTTTTTTTTTTTTAAATAAAAATAATAAAATATTTTAGTTGTGATGAACCCCTTCCTTAGCACCAACCTCCCTGATCCCCCCCCTCCAGCTCTCTAACCCTCTCCCCTACCTAATTACCGCCATCTTGGGTACTGGCAGCTGTCTGCCAGTACCCAGTTTGGTCCCACAAACCAAAGTATTTTATTTTTAACTTTTATTTTTATTTTTAATTATTTCTGTAGTGTAGCAGCCCCCCCACAATACCCCCACCCCCTCCCCCTCCCAGATCCTTTTATATGGAAAAAAAAAAATTTTAACTTTTTTTCCCCCTTCCTAACTTCATTGGTGTCAGTGTGGCTAATGTGTGCACGTGCACGTGCGCCCACATGCACACGCGTCTACGTGCACGCCCTCGTGCACGCGCGCACACGCTCCCTCCTCCCACCCGGTCAAACGGCACCATCGCTACCAGTGCAGAGAGGGCCACAGAGTGGCTCTCTCTGCATCGGAAGCTTGTAAAGGGGTATTGCAGGATGCCTCCATATCGAGGCATCACTGCAATACCCTCAGAGCTGCTGGAAGTGGTTGTGATCACTTCCAGCACTCTGTTAGACAACTGACGTACCAGGTACGTCTATTGTCATTAACTGCTTGTTAATGCATGACGTACCTGGTACGTCAGTTGTCATTAAGGGGTTAAAGGGACATGCCACCCACATTTTTTCTTTTATTATTTATAAAGAGAATGCAATTTTAAACATCTTTCTAATTTACTTATATTATCTAATTTGTTGTATTCTCTTGATATTCTTTGATGAAAAGCATATCTAGATATGCTCACAAGCTGCTGATTGGTTGCTGCACATAGAAGCCTCGTGTGATTGGCTCACCATGTGCATTGCTTTTTCTTCAACTAAGGATATTTTAAAAATGAAGCAAAATAAATAATGGAAGTAAATTGTAATGCTGTTTAAATTCCTATTCTCTATCTGAATCATGAAAGAAAGATTTTGGGCTTAGTGGCCCTTTAATGCTGTAAATTATGCTTATAGATTCTTTCATTACATAAGGGATGAGAGAGTCAGAGGGGGAGGAAGAGAGACAGAGAGAGAAAGAGACCATGGGGAGAACAACACATAAGGAGAGAGATGGATAGATAGAGAGAGAGACACACACACACACACACACACAGGGGGGGGGGGGGGGGGGGGGGTCGAGGGACCACTGCATTTTAAAGTAATAAAACAGCAGAGCTACAGAGAGTTTAGAAAGTAAGACTATACATTAGTACAGAGGCAAGCTGCTAAGTTAGTGGGTGTAAAGTTTGAGTAAACAAAATACAAAAACGACCCTGCTGTAAAAGAGTAAAAAAAACACTAAACCACATTCATTAAATTATCATTTTCACTAACAGAATCCCTTTTTAGTAAAATCTTACTTCAATAAGATGTGGCTAAAACAGTGTTCTCTGTGCCTCTCTCTTCCTGCTCTGTAAGGATTCAGGAAGTGAGAGTGGCACATTCCACTGCACTTAGAGGGGAAGAACAGAACTCTCTTTTTCACTTTAGCAAAGCTAGCAGGTTCACAGGACAGCAACAAAATATATGAAAGTTTTTTTTTCCGTTTTTTGTTTTGTTTTATATGATTTAACATCCAGCCCCAACCCTATGTTCCACTTACTAATGCCTCTCGCTGGATTGGTTCCGCCCAAATAGGACTGCCTCAAATAAGCAGTTAATGGGCCATGCAATGATCTTAACCACTTGCATCCAGTAGGTGGCGCAGAATGTTGTGTAATGATGGGCAGACCTGCTTGTGCCTCTTCATTGCACAACATATAGCTGTGAGAAAAAAAAATGCTGGGGGAAAAAAATACAATTTTTTTTTTTAAAGCCAATAAAAAAATATATATTTTTGCCCATATGAGAGGTGAAGCACTGCCTCACCTGCCTCTAGTGACTGCACATCACTGGTGTGTCCCCATGTCTCAGTGTATGAACATTTAGCCATAATCATTTAAATTATTTTTTCAGTCCATTACATAGAAAATGTTGAATAGATTTAAAAAAAATAAAAACTTCCATAGCCACATATTTCTGATTCTGTCATAAAAAGAGAATGTTATCTCTGGTTGGAAGCCCAACAATATACTTAAGGCTGTGACACACTGCAAGCGGAGCGACGCGAGGTGAAGCAGCTGCTTCGCTCCGCGTCGCATCGCTTCTGAAGTTCAGATATTTCATCTTTGAGCGCTCAGCTACGCGACCTGACGCAACAGAGTGCTCAGAGATGAAAAGGCAAGACACACTGAGCGCACACAGCTGCATGTACACGCTGCACGTCGCTCTGCTTGTAGTGTGTCACAGCCTTCACTGTGGCTTCAGGGGAGTAACTCAGTTCCTCACTGGGCCATAGGTCAAATGATACAGTGGGACCCCTATTTCTACAATGCCCTTTCTGCAATTAGCAGAACCAGAGGACAAACATTGCACAGCCTTCCTGTGCAGATATCATGGCAAGTTTTTCTGTATAACACTGTGACGACCATCTTGGAAACCTGATGTCACCATATTGTAAATGCAAATCCATACACATTCCTTAAAATGTGAGGCCTTTTCCTTAGTGGGCATCGGAAATGAGGGCCAAATATGACGCAGGTGAAGCCCAGGCACAAGCAGGCCACCTTGTAGCAACACTACTACTGATTGCAGGGCCTAAAGGTGAGGGCTGGTCTCCTTCACCTCTACTACCTAATATTACTTTGTCTGACCAATTGACCATATTGAAGAAAAGCTTAATATTAAGAAAGCTTAAGAAAGATGCAAACAAAATGCTTTCTCCCTCAAATAAAAATCTTTTGTTTTTAACTGGTAATTATTTAAAGGGCAGTAAACACCTTGTAATTACAATGATTTATGCTTCTGTTATCTTGCAATGCATTGACAGATCATGTGAGTGTTACAAAAATAAATGCATTAATACCTTGATTGATGCAATTGTTTTTAAATAGCCAAACTCCATCTACAAATTTATTTCTGCTATCAGTTTTGGTTTTAGTTCTCTTGGTTTCCTTTCTAAAAGGTGAGCGCAGGAGCGTGTGTCTTTAGCAATCTGGCAGCAGTATTTGCAACAATGTTTATAGCAATTGTATACATTGTTACAAACACTGTTGCCATAAACTGCTAAATACATGTGCAAGCTCCAATCAACCTAAATTGTTTTGTACTTTAATAAAGGATACCAGAAGAACAAAGAAAATGTAAAAAGATAAGTAAATTAGAAAGTTGTCTTAAAGGCACATGAAAAACAATTTTTTCTTTCATGATTCAGATAGAGAATACAATTTTATAAAATGTTCTAATTTACTTCTATTATCTAATCTGTTTCATTCTCTTGGTATCATTTGTTGAAGGAGCAGCAATGCACTAATGGTTTCTAACTGAACGCATGGGTGAGCCAATCACAATAACTATATATAGGCAGCAACCAATCAACAGCTAGAACCTAGGTTCTCTGCTGCTCCTGAGCTTGCCTAGATAAACATTTCAGCAAAGGATTACAAGAGAAGGAAGCAAATTAAATAATAGAAGTAAATAGGAAAGTTGTTTAAAATTGTATGCTCTGTCTGAATCATGAAAGAAACATTTTGGGTTTCATGTCCCTTTAAATTGCATGCTCTAATTGAATCATGAATGTTTCATTTTTACTTTACTGTCCCTTTAATAAAATGATTATGGATTTAATAAAATGATTATGGATTAATGTCATTGAATTTTTTACAAGATTATATACATATATCTCAAAGGGTTATAAGCACCTTTCATAAGGTAAGCATAACCTTAAAGGGACAACGTACTGTAAAATTGGTTTCCCCTTAATGTGTTCACAGTGACTACATATTTTGTATGTATTCAAAATAGCTACCTCTGCTAATTGAGACCACAACCCAATGAAATGGGCTGAGCTTGTATGGAGAGTAGAGCGTATTAGCTTATCTTCCTATGTTTACACATAATCCTCCTTATCTCTCTATACACATTGAGACCAATACTAAGAGCTTGATGGTAACAAATTCTCCTGCTCGGAGAGAAATTGTAATGCAGACTTCACAGGGGCTGAACTCACTGAATGCTATAAGAAAAAGGGTGGAACTTGGAAGACCCAGAGACATGAGAGATGCCTTTCATAAAGCTCAGATGAGATGAACGAAAATGATTGTCCAGCACTGAGAGATTTCTCACAAAATTCTATACAGGCAAATTTTGCTATACTTCTCTAAGGGGTGTTGTCTGATTTTTTTTGTATAACACAGCCCAGTGCAAAATAGCACAGCATGACATTAAAGTATATTACTTTACACTTCAGATTGGGTCTTTAGATTTAGATATAGCACTGATTTTACAAATTCTGATTATGTTTTGATCATATTTTGTAAATTTGAAACAAATGAATATCATACTTTGTGTATTTTTCTGTATCTTTTACAAATTACATTAAACTTTGCATTTGCTCTATTGAAAATGAAAATGAAAAACTGTCTTCAAAAAGTGGGAGGGACATGGGAGTTCTCAGGGTTTGTCTGAAGCTCCCTTAAAATTCTTGTAGAAAATGCTGTAAGCATTTTTCACAACCTGGTCTCACTGAATTATCTTGCCAGCTGCACACAAGTGACGTTTGCTTAAAATTCATAATACACTTATTTTACTGACACAAAAGTAATATATACTAAAGTACGTCTAGATTTAGAGTTCTGCGGCCAAAGGGGTGCGTTAGCTATGCATGCTTTTTTTCTCCCGCACCTTTTAAATACCGCTGGTATTTAGAGTTCACAGAATGGCTGCGTTAGGCTCCAAAAAGGGAGTGTACAGGCGTATTTACCGCCACTGCAACTCTAGATACCAGTGTTGCTTACGGACGCGGCTAGCTTAAAAAACGTGCTTGTGCACGATTCCCCCATAGAAAACAATGGGGCTGTTTGAGCTGAAAAAAAAACTAACACCTGCAAAAAAGCAGCGTTCAGCTCCTAACGCAGCACCATTGTTTGCTATGCGGAAACACTTCCTATGTCTGCACCTAACACCCTAACATGAACCCCGAGTCTAAACACCCCCTAACCTTACACTTATTAACCCCTAATCTGCCGCCCCCGCTATCGCTGACCCCTGCATATTATTATTAACCCCTAATCTGCCGCTCCATACAGCGCTGCCACCTATGTTATCCCTATAAATACAAAGTTGCCTGTAAAATAAATATTAATCCTAAAATAGCTATAATATAATTATAATTTATATTGTAGCTATATTAGGGTTTATTTTACAGGTAAGTATTTAGCTTTAAATAGGAATAATTTATTTAATAAGAGTTAATTTATTTCGTTAGATTTAAATTATATTTAATTTAGGGGGGTGTTAGTGTTAGGGTTAGACTTAGCTTTAGGGGTTAATCCATTTATTACAGTAGCGACGAGATTCGGTCGGCAGATTAGGGGTTAATAATTGAAGTTAGGTTTCGGCGATGTTAGGGAGGGCAGATTAGGGGTTAATACTATTTATTATAGGGTTAGTGAGGCGGGAGTGAGGCGGATTAGGGGTTAATAAGTGTAGGCAGGTGGAGGCGACGTTGAGGGGGGCAGATTAGGGGTTAATAAATATAATATAGGGGTCGGCGGTGTTAGGGGCAGCAGATTAGGGGTACATAGGGATAACGTAGGTGGCAGCGCTGTACGGAGCGGCAGATTAGGGGTTAATAATAATATGCAGGGGTCAGCGATAGCGAGGGCAGCAGATTAGGGGTTAATAAATATAATATAGGGGTCGGCGGTGTTTGGGGCAGCAGATTAGGGGTTCATAGGGATAATGTAGGTGGCAGCAGTGTGCGGTCGGCAGATTAGGGGTTAAAAAATTTTAATCGAGTGGCGGCGATGTGGGGGGACCTCGGTTTAGGGGTACATAGGTAGTTTATGGGTGTTAGTGTACTTTAGAGCACAGTAGTTAAGAGCTTTATAAACCGGCGTTAGCCCAGAAAGCTCTTAACTACTGACTTTTTTTTGCGGCTGTAGTTTTGTCGTTAGATTTCTAACGCTCACTTCAGCCACGACTCTAAATACCGGCGTTAGAAAGATCCCATTGAAAAGATAGGATACGCAAATGACGTAAGGGGATCTGCGGTATGGAAAAGTCGCGGCTGGAAAGTGAGCGTTAGACCCTTTCCTGACTGACTCCAAATACCAGAGGGCGGTGAAAACCAGCGTTAGGAGCCTCTAACGCTGGTTTTGACGGCTACCGCCCAACTCTAAATCTAGCCGGTAGTTTTTTAAAAAAACAAGTTAAACTGAAGTGAAAACATTTCAGTTTAATTTGTATTTGTTGCAAACTTAGACTTTCTATCCATCCCAGGGGTAATTACTTTAATCTCTCTGAAACTTTCAGATTCCACCCTTTTTGTTTTAGAATTCAATGTGTTCAGCTTCTGAAAAGTGTGCACTATAATTTTCTCTCCAAACTAGAGAATCTTTATTATTGGGCCCATAGAAATTAATGAAGACTTCTGAAGCTGACACTTTTTCAGTTTTATTATAAATAGAACAAATACAAAGTGCAATGTAATTTGTAAAAGATACACATAAATATACAAAGTATGAGTCTAATTTGTTAAAGTTACACAGAAACTTTCACAAAGTATTATTGGAATTTGCAAAATCATAATCCTAAATACACTGCTATATACATAATCTATATCTATTAAAAAATAAAGTGCAACGTTTAAATGTTATAAAGTTAATCAGAAGTGTAAAGTAATATAAAATACAAAGCTCAAAGTGTAAATGCAGCAAAAATGTCATGTCATGCATTGCTATATTGCACTGAGCTTGTCTCTTCTAAACCTACAGAAAAGCAGGGAATGTCCCTTGGAAAAGTATAGCAAAATCTGCCTTTTTAGAATTTTCACTAGCAGATAGGTATATATCAATGGTTTTCAAACATGTCCTGAGACCTCCCTAAAAGTTCAGATTTTGGGGATATCTGAACTAGAGCACAGGTGAAATAATTAGCTAATTTGTAAACATGGTTATTAACGTGCTCTCACCCAAGGAAATCCTGAAAATCTGGCCTGTTAGGGAGGTTTGAGGAGAAGATTGAAAACCAGTGGTTTATATCATTTGGCACTAAGAGTGAATAGAAAATGAACATTTTATTAACTCTCTGTCGAACCACTGAGGGTGATTTTTACAACTGGCAAGCCCATACAATTGATGCCATTCTCATTTGGAAAAAGGGCACAAGATGGTTGCTTTGCATAATATGGCTGACATAATATTAAATAATTTTGCATCAAAAGTGCTATTTTATTTAGACCTTGCTGGTAAATGTAAAAACGTATAAAGAAAGTCACTCTCTGAAGCTGGCACTTTCTCAAATATA
This sequence comes from Bombina bombina, assembly GCF_027579735.1. NCBI lineage: Eukaryota > Metazoa > Chordata > Amphibia > Anura > Bombinatoridae > Bombina > Bombina bombina. The sequence continues at coordinate 702,097,313 of NC_069500.1, read as the reverse complement.
TATATTTGGCCAACATTAGTGCATTTAACAAAGGTGTAAATTTGTGTTACCATTTAAACATATTATTAGGCTTAGAGGGTTTGTGTTTATTGAACATGAGTCATTCTACTTGGCCCATTCTGCTTTATAGATTCCCTAACATTAAAAATACTCAAGTAAAATGCATTCAACATTAATCTGAATTACCTTTACATGTAAACGTTACATTGTCCCAGGATTCATTTAAAGTGCATCTTGACACAGTCTGGTTCTCAGAGTTATAAAAGCCTTTCACACATTTGTAGTGCACTTCACTTCCTAGCTTAGCAGCTCCACTCCAAATCATTTCTGTTTTAGGTATAGAAGGTGGAAGCCCGCAGTTTATCTCTTAAGGAAAGAAAAACGTGTCTTTATTGACAATTAAAACAACTTTTCAGGTTTAATTAATATAAACAATTCATTAAATGTATCCCTGAATTTAACATTAGTCTAACATTTAAACTTCATACTGTAATCAAGTGGTGCATTAAAGTGATCAGCTGATTTATATAGTGCTAAATATAAATGTGACAAGCTTAACATGCTCAAATTGATGGTTATTATTAACTCTTTACAAACAGAACCCACAAACATGCATTAAAGGGGCAGTCTAGTCAAAATTAAACTTTCATGATTCCGATAGGACATGCAATTTTCCAATTTACTGTTAGCAAATTTGTTTTGTTCCCTTGGTATTCTTTGTTAAAAGCTAAACCTAGGTAGGCTCATATGCTAATTTCTAAGCCCTTGAAGGTCTCCTTTTATCTCAGTGAATTTTGAAAGTTTTTCCCTGCTAGACAGCGCTAGTTCATGTGCATCATAAAGATAACATTGTGCTCACTCCCATGGAGTAATTTATGTGTCAGCACTGATTGGTTAAAATGCAGGTCTGTCAAAAGAACTTTGATAAGGGGGCAGTCTGCAGAGGCTTAGATACACGGTAATCACAGAGGTAAAAAGTTTTATAGTATATTTGGTAAGTTTAGTGTCTTAAGAATGCTCACACATCTTAATATAATGTCAAAGAACTAGGGAAGCACATAATCCATTAAATAATTAGAGGTGCACCATTTGTTAAATCCAGTGGAGTAAATTCATTGAGCTGCATTCACAGCATTTAAAACGTTTCAGTGCATTATCAAGTCAGTTTATACTTTATCATCTCCCACCTCAGAGCTGGCAAAGATAAGTCACCATGACAGGCTCTTGCACAATGATACATTTTCCTCAATATATGTGAACCACAAATACTGAGAAAAAAACAAAATTTATGCTTACCTGATAAATGTATTTATTTCCAGATATGGTGAGTCCACATCGTCATCATTTACTGTTGGGAATATCACTTTTGGTCAGCAGGAGAAGGCAAAGAGCACCACAGCCAAGCTGATAAGTATCACTCCCCTTTCCACAACCCCCAGTCATTCGACCAAAGTGAAATGGAGAAAAAAGGAGTAACAGAAGGTGTAGAGGTGCCTAAGGTTTAGACAACAATAACTGTCTTAAAATAAAGGGCGGGGCCGTGGACTCACCATATCCGGAAAGAAATACATTTATCAGGTAAGCATAAATTTTGTTTTCTTTCCTAAGATATGGTGAATCCACAGCGTCATAATTTACTGTTGGGAACCAATATCCAAGCTAGAGGACACAGATGACTAGGGAGGGACAAGACAGGTAGACTTAAAGGCACCACCACTTGAAGAACCTTTCTCCCAAAAGAAGCCTCAGCTGAGGCAAAAGTATCAAATTTGGAAAATTTGGAAAAATTATACAAAGAGGACCAAGTTGCAGCCTTGCTGTCAGGGTTTTTTCCCTGCTTTGTTTGCCATGTGCTGCTGGCAGCCATTTTATTCACCTCTCTTGCTGAGTCTGGTGCAGAGTGGAACAACAATTTTCTGATTAATATTTCTGTCCGAAACCACTTTAGGAAGAAAACCTAACTAAGGTACGAAGAACCGCCTTATCGGCAATAAAGATAAGATAAGGCGAATCACACTGCAAAGCTGAGAGTTCTGAGACTCTCTGAGCAGAAGAGATAGCAATAAGAAACAAAACCTTCCAAGATAACAACTTAATATCTATGGAATGCAATGACTCAAACGGAACCTGCTGCAAAACTTTAAGAACAAGGTTAAGGCTCCAAGGCGGAGCAACAGGTCACACAGGCCTGATTCTGACCAAGGCCTGACAAAAAAATTGCACATCTGGCACGTCCGCCAGACGCTTATGTAGCAAAATAGATAATGCAGAAATTTGAACCTCCAGGGTACTTACTGACAAACCCTTCTCCAGACCTTCCTGGAGAAAGACAAATCCTAGGAAACTTGATCCTACTCCAAGAGTAACCCTTGGATTCACACCAATAAAGATATCTGCGTCATATCTTATGGTAAATCTTTCTAGTAACAGGCTTGCAAGCCTGAATCATGGTCTCAAGCAGTCAGCTTCAGAGAAACGAAATTTGGGTGAAGTAAGAGACCCTGAGTTAGAAGGTCCCTTCTTAGAGGCAGTCTCCAAGGTGGGAGAGAAGACATCTCCACTAGATCTGCATACCAGATCCTGCGAGGCCACACAGGGGCTATTACAATCACTGGGGCTCTCTCCTGTTTGATACGAGCAATGACTTGTGGAATGAGAGCAAACGGAGGAAACAGGTATGCCAGCCTGAAATCCCAAGGGAACGCCAGAGCATCTATCAGAGCGGCCTGTGGATCTCTCGCCATCAGAACCAACTCCGGCACCCCCCCCCATTTGAAGGTTAAGCTGAAGAACACCTCCAGATGGAGTTTGCACTCTCCAGGATGAAAAGTCTGCTCAGGAAATCCGCTTCCCAGTTGTTCACTCGTAGAGTGTGGATGGCAGATAGACAACAATTCTGAGCTTCCGCCCACTGAACAATCAGAGCCACCTCCTTTATGGCTAAGGAACTCAGAGTTCCTCCCTGGTGGTTGATGTAAGCCACTGAGGTTATGTTGTCTGACTGGAACCTGATAAACTGGGCTAAGGACAACTGAAGCCAAACCATCATGGCATTGTAAATTGCTCTCAACTGCAAGATGTTGATGGGGAGAGCTGACTCCTCCCGAGTCCAAAGTCCCTGTGCCTTTAACGAGTCCCAGACTGCTCCCCAGCCCAGCAGGCTGGCATCCATGGTCACAATCACCCAGAAAGGTCTCAGAAAGTACGTGCCCTGAGACAGATGTTCCTGAGAAAGCCACCACGGGAGAGAGTCTCTTGTCGACTGGTCTAGATCTATCCTCTGAGACAGATTTGCATTATCCCCGTTCTATTGTCTGAGCATGCACAACTGCAGAGCTCTCAAATGGAATCGAGCAAAGGGAATGATGTCCAGGGAAGCCACCATCAGACTCAGAGGCATAACTAGAAACCACAGGGCCCAGGTGCAAGAATCTAAGACTCCCCCCCCCAAAAAAATGGTGAATTTGATACATATCATTTAAAAAAAAACAAAAAAAAACATTTAACACAGAAAATAAAATGTGAATCAGATTACATGTCTGCAAAAGGAGGTACCCTGTGTCCACAGTCTGTGAGATGGTCTGACCCCTATTACTGTATATAGTGACACTGTTTAACCCACCAGTATTGTATATAGTGAGTTAGTGACACAGTCTGTAATTTGCCGGTAAGATGGCTGACCTGACCCTACCCGCCCCAGTACTTTATAAAGTGACCACAGAAGTCTGTGACATGGTCCAGTCCCCCCGTACTGTATATAGTGGTACTGTATAGTGACACTGTTTATCCACCACCCCCCACCCCCATGCTGTAGTAACAAGGTCTGTAATTTGCTGGTTCTGCATAAATACACACACAGTCACATACATACATATTCATGATATCCGTGCAGGCACTGGCAGGTAAAGTTTTTTATTGGAATTTTTTTTTTTTTTAAGCAGGGCCCCCACCCTCGGGGGCCCAGACGCAGTTGCAACCTCTGCACCCCCTGTAGTTCTGCCCCTGATCAGACCGATTACCTCCATACATTGATCCACTAATGGCCGGACAGTAGACTGTAGAGTGAGGAAAGAATTTTGTCTCTTCTGACCTCTGCCAGAAAAATTTTCATCGATAGGGAATCTATTATGGTCCCTAAGAAAAACTACCCTTGTAGATGGAACAAGGGAGCTTTTCTCCAGATTCACTTTCCATACGTGGGAACGTAGAAAAGGCAACAAGATCTCTGTGTGAGATTTTGCTTGTTGAAAAGGTGGCACCTGAACCAATATGTCGTCCAGGTAGGGCACCACTGCAATTCCCCGAGACCGTATCACTGCCAAGAGAGCCCCCAGAACCTCTGAGAATATTCTGGAAACTGTGGCAAGGACAAACGGAAGAGCCACAAACTGAAAGTGTCCAGAAAAGCAAATCTCAGAAATTTGTGATGATCCATGTGAATAGGAACATGAAGGTATGCATCCTTTAGGTCTATGGTCATTATGAACTGACCCTCTAGCACTAAAGGAAGAATGGAGCAGATATTCTCCATCTTGAAGGACGGTACTCTGAGAAACTTGTTTAGACATTTCAGGTCTAAAATAGGTCAGAAAGTTTTTTAAAAGAGAGGTGCTAAACGTACTTCAAAAATGCCTCACTGTTATCTGGCCTGCAGATAAATTTAAGAGGAAGGACCTGCCTCTGGGATGAAAGGTATGAATTCTAGTTAGTAAACCTGAGATACTATGTCCGAAACCTATCTGGGGCCTCTCATATTCATGTTTGAAGACAGAGAGATTCAGCCCCCCACTAGGTCCGATCCCGGATAGGAGCAAACTCCATTAGGTCAATTAATCTTGTCTTGTGGTAGAAAAAAAACTTTTCCCCTCCATAATATCAAAAATATTCCTGACCGATCAGGACCGAAATAAGGTCTTACCCTTGTAAAGAAGCGCCCAATATTTTGGACTCAGGGGGAAGTGCACTGACCAAGAATATAGACAACGCTCCGCGGGCTAGATCAGCAAAGCCAGAATCTTGCTCATGGCTTAAAGACTGGGAAGGTAGCGTCAGAATTAAAAGCATTGGCTAGCATAAAAGCCTAAATTCTATTCTGCATCTCCCCCAAAGGAATCCATACCAAAATGGAATCAGACAAGGCGTCACACCAATCAGATGCCGCACATGTGCCATGTAAGCTTCAGCTTAGTCCATTGATCCTGAAAAGAGTAACTATCCTCTCTAGGAATTGTAGTTCTCATAGCCAGAGTAGATATAGCCCCTACTACAGTAGACACCCTGCGACATGATATATAATGGAGATAGCTACAGGAAACATCTTTTCAAAGATAGGAGATAGGGAAAAAAGGAATCCCTGAATTCTCCAATTCCTGTGAAAAATCTCATAGCAAGGTCTGGAACAGGAAAAACTTCCAAAGAGGAATCCTAGTAGATATAAAGTTTACTAGATTCTTAGGATTGATAACGACAGGCGTATCGGAGTCGCTCAAAAATAGCCAGAACCCCCTTTGACTATACACAAGGTATAAAAGCATACATCTGAAGGAGACCACTTCAGTATCAGATGAAGGAATTATACTATCCAAATCTGAGATTTCACCCTCAGAGACTACTGGTGCATTTTTATCATCCGACATATGAGGAAGGATAATAGTAGCAGGAGATGGAACAGAAACCTTACTATCTGAATCTATTATGTTCCTTTGCGAATTCCCTGAAACAAAGGAAAAGCAGATAATGCCGAAGATACTGCAAAAGATATCTGAGTAGGAAAACTCTGCAGGCAAATAAACTCCGCCAGGAGAATGAGAGAAACCGCAGGGCACTGCATGTGACACCATGGAGGCTTGGGACATTTAAGAAGAAAGCTGTGGCATTGCCTAAACAGCATCAACCTGGGAGACATTGGGTTCAGCGTGCAACAATCTATCTCAATATGAGAAAGATCCAGCTAAGTAAACATCACAGAATTGAAAAATAACAATTTGTACTACAATACATAACAAAACAAGTAACCCAACATAGAGGCTTCCATGTCCTATGTCACAAGGAAGAAAAACAAAATAAATTTCTCTAAATTGTAATATTGAGAAATGTTCTGAAAATTGTTGTGCACTGTTACTTTAAGGTCCCAGGGGACATTCCTGCTTACTTTCCTTAGACTAATACTAAGCTAGTAAAACCAGATAAACAATAATAAAGAATCCCAATGCCTCAGAGACTGAGTTATTAAAAGGCTTCTATGAAAATAAACTGATGAGTCATGATTGGCTAATATGGCCAATCCCCCCATGCTGCACGATCTTATCAAAAGAGCTAAAGAAATTGCTCTCCACTATCAGGCATTTTGTCAAGCTAAAAGCGTCAGCAAAAAGCAAATACTATTAGGCATTTTTCTTAGACTAGCCCTTAATGTATGCTAACAGAGAATCCGCCACTCTGATCGCTAATAAAGTCGGAGGCTAAGGCGGAGAAATTAGTCACATGACCCGCCGATGAAAACCTGCGCCATTATACAGGCATGTGTCTCCTATTATGAGCTTAAGTCCTTCCCTCTACTAAAAAACTGACATTGCAGTGACGTAGCCCCAAACACTGAAAAAAATATTAAATGGACACTAAACCCAAATTTTTTCTTTCGTGATTCAGATAGAGCATGCAATTTTAAGCAACTTTCTAATTTACTCCTATTATCAATTTTTCTTTGTTCTCTTGCTATCTTTATTTGAAAAAGAAGGTATCTAAGCTTTTTGTTTGGTTCAGCACTCTGGATAGCACTTTTTTATTGGTGGATGAATTTATCAACCAATCAGCAAGAACAACCCAGGTTGTTCACCAAAAATGGGCCAGCATCTAAACTTAAATTCTTGCATTTCAAATAAAGATACCAAGAGAATTAAGAACATTTGATAATAGGAGTAAATTAGAAAGTTGCTTAAAATGTCATGCTCTATCTGAATCACGAAAGAAAAAATTTGGGTTCAGTGTCCCTTTAAGCATTTCTACATGTTATACATAGAGGGAATGGCAATTAAACAAATTCCTAGCACGGTCTGAACAAATTCCTAGCACGGTCTGATGATTGTGCAATAGGAAAACATAGCCGACTCAGATAAACCCAAACGGAAGAGCTGCGGCTTTCATAAAATAAATGCAGCCTCACTGCAAACGATCAGTCTGCATAGAACAGTGACATAGCTAATATTTAGCTCTGGCATACATATAAGGCATAACACTAACACATGAAGCGTCTTATGCTAGCTGAACCCAAAAATAAATAAATAAGATGTATACACTTTATTTCAATAAAAGTAAAAACCTGTCTCCTTTCATAAGTGCCTGTTTTCTACCTGACAAAAGTCTTACCAAGGATATATGTGTCCCATATAATGTTGCAGGTTTTGAACCCATTAAGTGCACAGTCTCCCACCTAAAAGACCAAAAGGCACTTACCCCTGTATCTAGCCGTCCGGCAGGAGGACAACCTACCTGGTGTGAGAGGATGCCACTCCTCACAGAGACCTGTAGAGAAAAGAAAGAACAGAATGAGGAAAATGCAGCAAGGCCTATCTTACAAGTTCCTCACTGCTTTAAAGTCACCACCGCCCTACTGAAGAGGCTAACGTGGAGTACAGCTAGACCCAATCCTTGAAAAAGGGGACTTTCTAAATTAGTTAAAATCTTGCTTGTAGCAAAAGAATCCAAGTTTTCTTCAGACACCAAAACTTCACCTCCTCCATGCACCAAGGCAAAGAGAATGACTGGGGGTTGTGGGAAGGAGAGTGATACTTAACAGCTTTGCTGTGGTGCTCTTTGCCTCCACCTGATGGCCAGGAGTGATATTCCCAACAGAAAAATGATGACGCCGTGGACTCACCATAAATCCCTTTTCGCTAGTAATATAGCACAAAATGTTTAGTTTTAAAACATGTTGCAATGCAGTTTCGATCTTTATTTTGCCTTCCTTTCTTCTAATTGTAGTCTTTTCATTCCCAGAGAGAGGCTAGAGGGATTTCTATGGAATGCAGAGCGCTGACATGTTGTACAGTGATTGGTTGATTTGCGCAGTAGCTATTTTATATGTGTCCCTAATAGGCCACAGCAAAAGAAATACAATCAACAGTATTCAAATGGATTTTCAAGGGGTATATCCTGGGTTTAAAAAAATGCATATTTTTGTAGCAAAATAACAGTTTTAGTTACTTTTAAACATTTTTTTAGCATGCAGATATTTTACAATGTTGTGAATAATTTCTAATGCATAAATAAAATGACTTTATGGTCCCTTTTAGTCAATACATGTGCACTAGTTTATGTGCTGTACCTTTACATATCAAAGTAGCTCCTTCCCAGATTCCATCTGCTGTGCAGACTGCGGCGCTATTTCCGCTGTCAGCAACAAATCCTTCAGCACACTCATAGGTCACAATATTTCCAAACTTTGTATTACTTGGTGAATTTATTACAGTATGAGGTAAAGGCTTTGGCCGCCCACAGTCAATGGCTGAAACAAAGATATAAAAAGATTTGGTGCTAAAGAAATACATAAAAATGTTATGCAGCGCTTATGTAGCATGTTGCAGGTTTACATTACATAATGTAAGTTTTTTTTTTACACTAAATAGCTGTGCACAATAAGAACTACATTAGTTCTATGGTTGAAATGATTTATGGCTTGCTACAGTGCAGCTCAATAAACTTAAAGGGGCATGCCACCCACATTTTTTCTTTTATGATTTAGAAAGAGAATGCAATTTTAAACATCTTTCTAATTTACTTATATTTTCTAATTTGTTTTATTCTCTTGATATTCTTTGATGAAAAGCATATCTAGATATGCTCACTAGCTGCTGATTGGTTGCTGCACATAGAAGCCTCGTGTGATTGGCTCACCATGTGCATTGCTTTTTCTTCAACTAAGGATATTTAAAAAATGAAGCAAAATAAATAATAGAAATAAATTGTAATGTTGTTTAAATTTCTATTCTCTATCTGAATCATGAAAGAAAGATGGGTTTAGTGGCCCTTTAAAGGAACACTGAACCCAAATTTTTTCTTTCATGATTCATATAGAGCAAGCAATTTTAAGCCACTTTCTAATTTATTCCTATTATCAATTTTTCTTCGTTCTCTTGCTATCTTTATTTTAAAAAGAAGACATCTAAGCTGTTTTTTTATTCAGAACTCTGGACAGCACTTTTTTATTGGTGGATGAGTCTATCCACGAATCAGCAAGAACAACCCTGGTTGATCACCAAAAATGGGCCGGCATCTAAACTTACTTTCTTGCATTTCAAATAAAGATACCAAGAGAATGAAGAAAATGTGATAATAGGAGTAAATTAGAAAGTTGCTTAAAATGTCATGCTCTATCTGAATCACGAAAGAAAAAAATTGGGTACAGTGTCCCTTTAAGGAGACATCAAACCCAAATAGTTTCTTTAATGATTAAGACAGAGCTTCAAATTTGCTTCATTCTGTGTATTCATTGTTGAAGGATAGAGCACACCATGTTAAACAACTTCTATTATCACATTTTATTTGTTTTCTTGTTATCCTTTGCTGAAAAGCAGAAAAGCAAATTCAGGAGTGTGCACGTGTCTGCAGCACTATATGGCAGCAGTTTTACAACAATGTTATACATTAGCAAGTGCACAAGATGGCAGCACTATTTCCTGTCATGTAGGGCTCCAGATGTATGCAAGTTACCTATCTAGATATCTCTCAAACAAAGAATAACATGAGAACAAAGCAAATTTGATAATAGAAGAAAACATTAAGGTTATATGTCCCTTTAACACATCTGGTGAGCGAAAGACAAGAGGCATATATGTGACGCCTTCTATCACAAGCTAGCTCCCAGTACTTCTCAACAAAGGCTTCCAAAAGAAAAAAGCAATTGGAGAGTAGCTTAAAGTTGCATTCTAAATCTTAAGCATGAAAGTATAATTTAGACTTTAGAGTTGGTATAACATTCACTTTGTTAGTAAAATCATCAATAATATTAATAACATTTGACAGCATTTATAAACCTGCATTTAACATGGAATGAACATTTAAGTAAAAACAATAGATGCACTACTATAGCTAGTGTTTTATATATGACAAATGAAAACACTATAATATTGCACTATATAGTCTTTTATCTTGCTTTTTGCTATACATGGAATGTGTGCATGTGCCATGCTCCCCAGAAGGCTGGAACTCTAATTCTTTAAAGGGACATTGTACACTAGATTTTTCTTTGCATAAATGTTTTGTAGATGATCCCGTTATATAGCCCATCTGGGTGTATTGCTAATTTTTAAATAATATTGTGCTGATTTTCAGGCTCCTAACCAAGTCCCAAGGTTTTAGATGTATACTGATGTCTACAGACTTCAAACTGCTTCTGTTTGTATAATGGACCTTTTCATATGCAGAGGAGGGGGGAGGCTATCAGCACCTTTCAGTGGGTGCCCCAGGCTTATCTCATTAGCAGTGTTAAATTGAGAGCTTCTAAGTATGTTTTTAAAAGGTTTTACACTGGATTTTTATATTAGTATCTGTGCATATTATTCTTTATAGTAGTGTCTACTACATGCAGTTAAATGAAAATTGGTGTATACTGCCCCTTTAAGTATGCACAGTGATTGCTTAGAGTAATGGACAGCTAGCCCTAAATGGGCACAAGCAAGAAAGATAGGATAAGATGCTCATTAGAGTTTTAACTCATATAGGCCAAGATTACAAGTAGAGCTGCACTAACATGCAGAGCTTTATTTTGTGCTTATTCTTGTGCAAATAATAATGCTGGTTAGGGTATATTACAAATATCAAAGTATTTTTAACACACCCTATACTTTCAATGCAAAGTGATAGTAGCTCCTATTACAAGCAGCAGGTTCTGTGTTCTGCTTAATCCTAAATACCACTTTTAACATCCTGGTATTAAGTATTAACACTTCAGTAACACGTACAAATTCTGTAGATGTAGTGAAAATTCCCAACTACGTTAGTGGATTTTTGCACTTGATTGGCTTTGCGCTCAAGTGTTATCCACCATAAATCATTTTAGTGTGGGCCCTCAAAGAAACTATTACCTGAGGGAAATTATGATTATGATTACGACAAACATTAACTATGGATTTATAATACCAGCAATGTTAACACTCCATACTGCTCTTGCATATTTGCAATAAACTTTTAATCTTGGCAGTTCATTTAAAATCCAATACATAATTGCTGCATATTATAAATAAAAAATTACTGTCCATTAAAAGTTACTCCCTTAGAAGCTACATCCTACTGGTTCTCTTATGAATTTTTTCTCAACACATTTAATTTCAGTCCCACCTTTGCACAACAAAGTGACTCCTTCCCATTTTCCATTTTCCATACAAACTGAAGTATCATAGCCGCTCTCTGAAATAAATCCATTTGTGCACTTGTATGTAACATTATTTCCAAAAGTGGTATTCACTGCTGAGTGAATTACAGTATTGGCTAAAACCGATGGAGGTCCACAGTCAATAGCTGGAAAACAGACACACAGAATAAAAAGTTTCAACTAAAATCAATGTTAAATTATAAAGGAGTGTATTTATTAATGTCAACAACACTGTGAAGTATTTCTCATTTCTCAGTACGCCCATCTCAGCTTATTTAAACAGAGCTGCAGTGAACAATAGTTATTTCCACTAAAATAACTATAAAGAACCTGTTTGTAGTCGCTTACGGTTCCTGGTCAAACACACCTCAGACTACAGATATTAATGTTTTCTCTACTACAAAGATGGCTGGTTAACTAAGGACCAGGTCTTCTACTTCATTCTGACCTACATAGCTCTTGCAAGCAATAATTGTCTCCTTTTCTCTCACAGAAAACCTGTAGGCCAGTAATTAATCTACCATGGCAGTGATGAAGGGTCAGTAGGGGCTGGTGCATTTAGGCATCATTTATGGAGTAAAAAGGTAAAATCAAAGAGAGGAACACAGCGGAGGCAGAAATATTCATTCACAAATCTGTCCTTTATACCTTTCATGTGTTGAGACGATTTTCAACCTCAGACTATTGCATTTAAAGATATACAAGAACTTACTTACAACTCATACTTACCTTGTATATTCTGTAAGAAGTTAATGCAAACATTTGTAAAATCAAACTCCCTTGGACCTCACTTACTTTACTCCTATGGGCTCGATTTATCAAACCCTTCTCCTCCTTATGACTGCAGGTTCTCACAAGAGAACCTGCAGTCAGGATTTATCAAGCTGCGGTCATCAGACCACTGCTTCCCTACCATGTTCTTCACCTCTTAGGTTGAGAATTTCAATCTCCCCAGTCTCATCCGACCGGGAGATTGACAGCTTCTGCCTGCATGTGATTGGCTGTGCATGGGTAGAGGTCATTTGCTGGCTGCCAGAGGAGAGTTCAGGCAGACAGGGACAAATATGTACGCCTCTGTCTGCCCGAGATTGATAAATCGAGCCCTTATCGTCACAGCTGGTGACCAAAACCTTGAGCAGTGGAGGCAGCGTGAGCGCAGGCCTGTACTCTCTATCACCAAGATTACAAGTTATGCTCTAAACCCGGTGCGTAAATAAACGCTAAAAATTTAGCGTACCGCACTTCCAATAGCGCTGCCATTACAAGTTACAGAAAAACCTTCTTGTGCTGTGCGTTATTGTGCTTTAAGCTCCATACTGCACAAAAGTCAAGGCCTGACATGATGTGCTTGTGCACGTATTTCCCCATAGACATCAATGAAGAGAAAGTTTTAGAAAAAAAAATAACACTTGCGATCACAGAATGGCGATCGCTATAATGCAATCCCCATTGATGTCTAACATAAACCCCTAGTCTAAATAACTGTAATCCACCACCCCCCACGACATTTGCCGACATTAAATAAAGTGATTAACCCCTAAACCCGTCACCTCCTGCATCGCTAACACCTAAATAAACATATTAACCCCTTAACCGCAGGCCCTCCACATCGCTAACACCTAAATAAACCTATTAACCCCTAAACTGCTGGCCCCCCCACCATCGCAACTACTATAATAAAGTTATTAACCCCTAAACTGCTGGGCCCCACATCGCAACTACTATAATAAAGCTATTAACCCCTAAACTACCACCCCTCCACATTGCAACTACTATAATAAAGCTATTAAACCCTAAACCACCAGCCCCCCATATTGCAACTACTATAATAATGCTATTAACCCATAAACCGCCACCCCCCCCTCACATCAGGACACTAAATTACACTATTAACCCCTAAACCTAACTATCTAATTTAAAATAAATAAAAACTTACCTCTGAAATAAAAAAACCTAAGCTTAAACTATAAATAAGAATATATCTGAATACACAAAGTTAGACCTGCGCTCGCAAAATTATAGTATTAATAGCCTACAGAAACAGGTGTTTTCTCTAAAGACACCTTAAATAACCTACAAAAACTATTTGATCAGTACCAAACCAGGTGCCTAATCAATACTAAACTCTGTGGCGCTGTAAAAACAGCTAAACTTGTGCGCAAAGATCGAGTGTCCCTGCTGTAAGCAGATAAACAGCCACTGGGACCCACACTGTGGGAGCCGTCCGACACCTTCCGGTGTAAGTAAGACGTTTATCACCTCATTTGGGAATTATTTGCTTGCCTGTGACACGTTTCTCTTGTCTTGTCTTTCTCCTGCATAGGATTAGTATTGCAATGCTGGAGCATATCTAACAAAGAGACTTTAATACACTGGGTCGTATCTCCACTAATTCGATTGGAATTTCATTTAGAGACTGAGTATATTGGTTTACTACTCTATATGTATGCTATGTCTCAAGGATAAACCATTCTCATTTTTTTACTAATATTGTGTGGTTTATGCAATTTTTTTCCTGGGAATTTTAAAGTGTTTTGATTTGTCTATGAATTGTTGATGAACTGTTTTTATCTGTTTATTATGAATTGTTTATGAATTGTTTCTAATTAGTTTATGAATTGTCTTGCATAATTAAATGTGTATTGTGGTGAAAAGAATTTTATTATCGATTTATACATATACTATCAGAGGATGTTATTAGAAAATTCTAATACAATCTTGTTGAAATTATACTTTTTACTTATTTAAGAACTTTTGAGTTCATTTTCTATTTAGCCATCTAATTTATAGTTTTGCTGTTTTTACAGCGCCACAGAGTTTAGTATTGATTAGGCACCTGGTTTGGTACTGATCAATCTAATAGTTTTATTTTTTTAAAAACTATAAATAAACCTAACTTAACTATTTTTAAAAAATAAATAAATAAACGGAAAAAAAAAACTAAGTTACAAAATTAAAAAATCCTAACACTATGAAAAAAAAACCTAACATTACAAAAACCCCCACAAATTACGAAAAATAAAAAAAATATATAATATTACAAAAAATAATAAACTAAATTATCCCAAATAATAAAAATGATCTAATACCCCTATAAAAACAAAAACCACCTAATCTAACAATAAACTACCAATAGCCCTTAAAAGTGCCTTTTTGTAGGGCATTGATTTAAACAGCCAATAGGATTTAAGCAGCACTTATCCTATTGGCTGATCTGAATATTTCAGCCAATAGGAATGCAAAGTACCCCAAATATAAAAGGGATACCTTGCATTCAATTTTCAGAGTGTGGCAGACAACGCATAAAGAGGAGGCTCCGCGCTGGATGTTGTTGTCGCCGCTGGGGAGTTTTACTGTTAGGGAGTACTTTGTCATTTTTTTAAGGTAAAAGAGCTGATTGCTTCAGGGCAATGCCCTACAAAAGGCCATTTTAAAGGGATATTCCAGCCAAAATTGGAAACCACATGGATGTATTTCGGTATTGAACAGAAGCATTTTTGTAATATACATGTATTAGCAAATATGTTTCTAATAAAAGCTATAGCTGTTTCAAATGTGTATTTAAGTATGCAACGTGCACCAGCATTTTAAACACAGCACTTGCTCAGAGAACCTAAGGTGCTTGTACCATCTGGTAATTACTCAGTGACACAAGCCCCACTGGTGATCTGAACAGCTGCATTATTTAAACTGCTGGTACACTGAGACTATCTAGCTAAGCTTCACATGCACGCGCAGAGAAAAATGTTAACACTAAAATAGTGATGACTTTTACTAGAAGCATTTTTGACAATACATGTATAGTGCAAATATGTTTCTATTCAAAGATGTAATAAATGTGCATTTAATTTTTGACTGGAATGTCCCTTTAAGGGCTATTGGTAGTTTATTGTTAGATTAGGGGGTGCTTTTATTATTTTGGATAATTTTGTTTATTATTTTTTGTAATCTTGGATTTTTTTTTGTAATGTTAGTTTTTTGGGGGGTTTTCGTAGTTTTAGGATTTTTTAAATTTGTAACAGTTTTTTTATTTTTCATTTATTTTATTTTTTTCAAATAGTTATGCTAAGTTTATTTATAGTTTAAGCTTAGGTTTTATTTATTTCATAGGTAAGTTTTTATTTATTTTAAGGTAGTTATATTTGTAACTTTAATTTAAAGTTAGGGGGGGCGGCGGTTTAGAGGTTAATAGGTTTAATAGTTGCAACGTGGCGGGTCGGCGGTTTAGGGGCTAATAGGTTTATTTAGTGTTGCCGGTGTGGGGGTCGGCCGATTAGGGGTTAATAAGTAGTTTATGGGTGTTTGTGTAATTTGTAACATTTTTGTTATGAGTTTTGTGAAGCATTTTTGTTTCGCAAAATCCATAACTACTGGTCTCTGATCGTGGAATGGATCACAGCGGTATAAGCTATAATGCTAGTGTTATAGCCTGATTGCACAACCTGTAATACAGGTGACCTGAAAATTCCACACTCAAAAGCCATTTTTGAATTTGGAATGGAGAGTTGCGGTACAGGCTAAAACGCATGCGGTATAGCTGTACTGCGGCGACTTGTAATACGAGAGACCTACCATTCCGCTCAAAAAGGCCAATTTTTCAGCTGTATAGCCGTACTGCAAAACTTGTAATTTGGCCCTATAGTAGCTAGTGTTACAGCTTCCCATTGGCTGTAGCTCTCTGCGTCTGGAACAGAATAAATAGGGGCAGACAAGTGGGGAGAAGGACAAGTAGGGTTTGATTTTATAAAGTCTAACGTTGACTCTTATTTCTTCCATCATCTGTAAGGTAAGTACGTTTTGTAAGTAGTACTAGTTTTTAATGGGACGTTTTGTTTCCATTTAAAAGAACCATTAAACTTTGCACTTGTTCCACTTTCCCCAGGGAGTCATGGGTTAATACTTTTAGCTCACTTATCTGTGAGGTTTTGTTTACTCCTCTCAACCTCACATTCTCTGCACTCATTTGCTTTTTTAAAGTGGATTTTCAGTTTTCATGATAAGAAAATTATTATTTTCAATAGCAGGGAGCATACAAGGTAGTCTAGGTGTTAATGGTATTGTGTATATAAAAATATATGTTTATATTTAGCTATTAGATAAAAAAAAATATGTCTAGTTCAAAATCTTCCTTTTTTTTTTAATAATTAACCATTTCTTGATGGAGCTAATTTGTCTACATCGGAACAAAGTTCCAATATAAACAAATTGAAATCACGCAATGGTTCAGGGGGGACTGCCTATGACACACACTTGCCACGCCCTCCAGTCCACAATCCCATTTACCAAGCTGTTCTGGCTTCAGGACAGCGCAGTTAGGACGGCATGGAAGGTCCTAACAGCGGGAAAGGGTTAACTAAGACAAATCAGTGCTAAAATACCTTAAGGGAATAGAAGTGACTTGTCAAGCTACCCAGTCTGTTTCCTTAAAGGGACATGAAACCCCGCAAAAATCTTTCATGATATAGAAAGAGCATGCATTTTTAAACAACTTTCAAATTTACTTCTATTATATAATTTTCTTCATTTTCTTGATATCCTTTGTGGAACAGCATATTTAAAAAGGCTCTGTAGCTGCTGCTTGTGTGATTGTCTCATCCATATGCATCGCTATTTATTCAACAAAGGATATCTAAAGAATGAAGTAAATTAGATAATAGAAGTATATAGGGATGTTGTTTAAAATTGTATTATCTATCTAAATCATGAAAGGAATATTTTGGGTTTCATGTCCCTTTAACTGCACATGTGCAGACAGAATTCCTGCAATAGTTGTGTATTAGTTTGTGATTGGGTAGCAAGGGTTCTTTTGTTCTGGGGGACAGGGTAATTAGTGAAAAGAGAACAAAACAATATACTCATTTGACAAAATAAAGCTGCATTATTCATTTAAAATTTATTCTCAGATATTAAGGTTCATTGTTATGCAGCTTACAATTTGTGTAAATGTCCCTGCATTACTGTCAGTGCTTTTTTATTTAAAGGGACATAAAACCCAACATTTCTGTCATGATTCATATAAAGCATGTCATTTTAAACAACTTTCTTATTTTCCTTTTTTATCTAGTTTGTCTTTATAAAATGAAAACATTATGAGATATATTTATATTAATCATTCTTTGCTTTATAAAAGAGATATGCATTAATCTCTATAAATTAATTTGACTAAATACACAATAATTCTGAATGCTTCTATGCACTTAACATTCGTAATTTTAGATCTTTGCAGAAATGTTTGCTATATGAGACTATTACAAACAACCAGGTGCAATAAATCTTTTTTTTCCCTCGCATTTGCTTGGCTCTGCATTTATTTTTTATTTTTTTATTTATTTTTGGAAAAGCAATTATAAATGTTAAATCAAAACGTATGCTCTATATGCAATATTTTCTAGACATAAATAACAAGGCCATTATCCCCTGTCATTCCGTTGCATTAGTTAGCATTTTGTATGGATTTTTGTCATTCATGCCGGCTAAACTGGACTCTTTCAGCTAGATTACAAGTTTTGTCGGTAAAGCTGTGCGGGGCTAACAAGCAGCTTTTCCTCACCGCTCACTTACAGAGAGCGCTGGTATTACAGAGTTTTTTAAACCCGGCGTTAGCAGCAGAAAAGTGACGAAGAGCAAAATTTTGCTCCACATCTCACCTCAATACCAGCGCTGCCTACGGTATGGGTGAGCTGGCAAAACGTGCTCGTGCACGATTTCCCCATAGGAATCAATGGGGCAGAGCCGGCTGGAAAAAAAACCTAACACCTGCAAAAAAGCAGCGTAAAGCTCCTAACGCAGCCCCATTGATTACTATGGGGAAATACATTTATGTCTACACCTAACACCCTAACAAGAACCCCGAGTCTAAAGACCCCTAATCTTACACTTATTAACCCCTAATCCGCCGCCCCCGAAATCGCCGCCACCTGCATTATATTATTAACCCCTAATCTGCCGCTCTGAACACCGCCGCCACCTACATTATAGTTATGAACCCCTAATCTGCTGACCCCAACATCGCCAACACCTACATTATATTTATTAACCCCTAATCTGCCGCCCCCAATGTCGCTGCAACCTACCTACAATTATTAACCCCTAATCTGCTGCCCCCAACATCACCGCCACCATAATAAACATATTAACCCCTAAACAGCCGCACTCCCGCCTCGCAAACATTAGTTAAATATTATTAACTCATAATCTGCCGTCCCTAACATCGCCGCCACCTACCTACATTTATTAACCCCTAATCTGCCGCCCCAACATCGCCGCAACTATATTAAAGGGACAGTCAACACCAGAATTTTTGTTGTTTAAAAAGATAGATAATACCTTTATTTATTAACCCCTAAGCTGCCGCCCCCAACGTCGCCACCACTATATTAAAGTTATTAACCCCTAAAACTAATTCTAACCCTAACCCCCTAACTTAAATATAATTTACATAAATCTAAATACAATTACTACAATTAACTAAATTATTCCTATTTAAAACTAAATACTTACCTATAAAATAAACCCTAAGATAGCTACAATATAACTAATAGTTACATTGTAGCTAACTTAGGATTTATTTTCATTTTACAGGCAACTTTGTATTTATTTTAACTAGGTACAATAGTTATTAAATAGTTATTATTACACTAACCCCTTGAAGATCAGCCAATACGATTTTTTCTACCTTAATTCCGTGAATTCTATCAGCCAATTGGAATTGAAGGTACACCATCTTGGATGACTTAATTTAAAGGAACCTTCATTCTTCAGTTGGACTTCGTTGGAAGAGGATGCTCTGCGTCAGATGTCTTAAAGATGGACCCGCTCCGCGCTGGATGGAAGAAGATAGAAGATGCCGCCTGGATGAAGACTTCTGCCCGTCTGGAGGACCTCTTCTGGCCGGCTTGGATGAAGACTTCTGCCCGTCTGGAGGATCACTTCGCCCGGCTTCATTGAGGACTTTGGCCCGGTTGGGTGAAGACTTCTCAAGGTAGGGTGATCTTCAAGGGGTATCAATAGCTGTATCACATATATTAATTTGAGACAGCCCTAGGGGTTCAATCGCCAGGATTTCAAATTCAGAGTTTTGAGATCCTAATGAGAGAAAGGCCTTTGAGAAAGAAGGTCCTTTCTGAGAGGAGGCTGCCATTATATTAGAGCAGACTGAGGATCCCAAGACCTGGAACAATACTGGGACAGTTTGTGATTCAAACAAGAGGCCATGAGATCTATCTCTGGCAAGCATCAACGTCTCACTATCTGGTCAAAAACTTGCTGGTTTAGAGAGCTCTCCCCAGGTAAAAGACACTTGGACAATTATTCACAAGATCCTGCAGTGATGAAGTTCTGCCCAACTGATAATAGGGGACTCTTCCTTCATTGGCAGGGACCTGCAAATTCACTGTTAATGATTGATCAGACTACCAGCACAAATACCTCATACCAACTGTCAAGCATGGTGGTGGAGGGGTGATGATTTGGGCTTGTTTTGCAGTCACAGGACCTGTGCACCTTGCAGTCATTGAGTCAACATGAACTCCTCTGTATACCAAAATATTCTATAGTCAAATGTGAGGCTATCTGTCCGATAACTTAAGCTTGGCTGAAGTTGGGTCATGCAACAAGAGAATGATCCCAAACACACCAGCAAATTTACAACAGAATGGCTGAAAAAGAAAAGAATCAAGGTGTTGCAATGGCCCAGTTGAAGTCCAGACCTCAAATTGATTAAAATGCTGTGGTGGGACCTTAAGAGAGCTTTGCATAAACGAATGCCCGCAAGTCTCAATAAACTGAAGCAATATTGTAAAGAAGAGAGGGACTGTCAACAATTTGCCTTTCATTATCCCTTTAAGGCAAGATCTCCTCCCCTAACACATTTCTATTTATTCACTTCTTTTCCCAGAAATCATTGCTTGATTATTGGAAGTGGAATAGGAGACCAGTACCAGTCTTTCTATCTCCTTAACATTAAGAAGCCCTAAAGCTTTCTGACATTAATTATTTTCTAAATCTAACTTTTGTAATTTTCCTTTTCTCATATTGGAATAATACCTTTTGTTATTAACTCCTATCAAACTTGGAGTAAACTCTAACCAAATCTTCAGCTGCGTGAATCTACAGCACTCTGTGTTTCAACCGGAACGGACTGACAGGCAGCGGGTGACGTCATCACCGCTCTCACTGCGCACCACGCCGGAGTCGAATGATCGCTGCTCGCTGTGGTTGCTGCTCACCCGCTCTTCACTGAACGCTCTTGTTTTCTAAGAGTCTAGTATCTCAACTATCCTCTGTAACATCTCAGTCAACTCCTGAATCAGGTATGTGCACCAACGAATACTTTAATAGCATGCTAGGACATAACCGAGTTTGTAATGCATTACTGAAAATCTCATTCTACTATGTGGAACTATAATATCCTATAAATATTCACATCAATATTCTATTCTCGGATCATTCTAAGGAGTTTAACTTTGTTTATATCAAGAAAGTTATCTATATTGTGTTTAACTTTTCCACAATAACTCTATTAATTTTTTGTATGAGTTATTCAGTTTCATCTCACTAAATCACCAATGATTATGAGTCTATGCTGTTCATTCATTACTTAAGATAGAATCCATTTTCTCTATAACTCACTTATTTGAGTATATCATTCCTTCTAAGTCGCATAGAAATGACATTTATCACGAATCTAAAATAAACTCTGTAATCATACAGGTACCTAATATCTAAGTCATGGTATTATTGGTGATAATGATTACATACACTTTAAACTATCAAAACTTGAAACATTATTGTTTAATCTAAACTGTTTCCTATCACAGAATAATCAAGCCTATAAAAATAATAATTTGTTTTTTGTAGATTCTGATTTAGACCATAATGGATCCCATAGAAATGGCAAATCAAGTCACCACCTTAAATCAAAAGGTGGAAATTCTGGCTCAAGGGTTAACTGAATTAAAAAATGAGAACAGCAGTCTAAAACAAATCATAAATGAATTAGTGACTCAAAAAGCAAATGAGACACCCGAACCACAGGTAAATTCCCCAACACCTTTCGGTGGGGACCGCACGAAATTTCGTGAATATAAGAACGCTTGTTTACTTCTATTCACTTTGAAACCTCGTACCTACCGTACAGAAAAGATCAAAGTTTTTACTGCTATATCTTACCTAACTGGGGAGCCAAGAGTTTGGGCTGACAGATTCCTTGAGACAGAGGATCCAATTCTGAATTCCCTAGAAAATTTCTTCCAAACAATGGCCATCCTTTATGATGATTTAAACAAACAACAAACTGCCGAACAAAGACTAAGAACCCTTAAACAGGGAAAAAGACCAGTGGAAGATTATATAGCAGATTTTCAGCTATGGGCCACGGATTCAGAGTGGAACACAGTCAGTTTAAAGAACCAGTTTCGTATTGGACTATCTGAATACTTAAAGGATGAACTGTCTAGGGTAGAGTTCCCAGACAGTCTAGATGCTTTAATTAAATTATGTATCTCCATGGATAGGAGGTATCGTGAAAGGAAGATTGAAAAGCACTCATATGAAACAACACCTAAAAGATCATTCCATGCTTATCAAGAAAAAACCTACTCGAGCCCCATACCCATGGAGATAGGTACCATTCGTGGACCTTTATCCCAGGAAGAAAAACAAAGGAGAAGATCTGCAAATCTTTGCTTATATTGTGCAAATAAAGATCACGATGTTGCCACCTGTCCTATCCTAACTCGTCAGAAGAAGGGTAAGTGTACTTATAGTTGTGCTTGTGAAAAACAAAAACACCCTTCACACTTATCCCTAAAATTGTCTTTACAGTGGGACAATCAACAACTTCAGAACGAAGCCATTATTGATTCCGGTGCTGATGGTATATTTCTTGTTGAGTCAATAGTAAAATACAATAAAATTCCAATTCTGCAGAAAACCACTCCTGTTTTTGTTAGAGTAATTGATGGTACCCAGATCTTAAAGGGTCCGATCACTCACCACACAATACCATTATTAACCATCTCACCAGATGGTCACAAAGAATATCTAACATACGATATTATACCAAGTTCAATACATCCCATAGTTCTTGGCCTACCATGGTTACAAAAACATAACCCATCCATAGATTGGTCTCAAAATAAGGTTACTTTCACCTCACAGTTTTGTTCAGAGACATGTTATCCATATGTAAATATTGGACACATAGGCTCTGCAATACCACAAGAATATTATGAATTTAATGATGTCTTTAATTTAAAAAATGCTGAATCACTACCACCTCATAGACATTTTGATTGTCCGATTGACATCAAACCTGGAGTAGAAATACCTTCAGGAAAAATTTTCCCATTGTCGCAAAAATAATTGATTCATCTAAGAGATTATTTAGATGAAAACCTAAGAAAAGGTTTCATTTCTCCATCATCATCACCAGTAGCTTCTGCAATATTCTTTGTCACCAACAAAGATGGCACTCTCAGACCCATAATAGATTACCGTGCACTAAACTCAGTAACCATAAAAAATAGATACCCATTACCACTCATCCCAGAAATAATTGAACGTCTCACTGGGGCAACCATATTCACTAAACTAGATTTAAAAGGTGCATACAATTTAATAAGAATGAGATCTGGTGATGAGTGGAAAACAGCATTTAAAACAAGATACGGCTTATTTCAATATAACGTTATGCCTTTTGGTTTAACGAATGCTCCTGCCACATTCCAGTTCTTTATAAATGAAATCTTTAAAGAATTAATGGATGTGTGCGTAATTGTATATCTGGATGATATACTTGTTTATTCAAAATCTATAGAAGAGCATAGGAAACATGTAAGGTGGGTTCTTTCAACACTACGTGATCATCAGTTATACGCAAAGTTGGAAAAATGCCAATTTCACAAAGATACTATTACATTTTTGGGTTATATAATTTCTCCCAAAGGTATAGAGATGGATCAGGAAAAGGTCACAGCCATAATCAATTGGCAAACACCCACTACCTTGAAATCCCTTCAACGATTTCTAGGATTTTCAAATTTTTACAGAAAATTTATAAATCATTATTCAACCATTGTTCAACCCTTAACTCGACTAACAGGAAAACAAAAATTCGTTTGGGATACCAATGCAGAACATGCCTTTCAAACTTTGAAGGAAAAATTCACAACAGCTCCTATTCTAAGTTTACCCAATCCAGACTTGCCATACACTTTACAGGTAGATGCTTCCAATGTTGGAATTGGAGCCATTCTCTTACAACCTGAAAACCAAGATAATCATCTCCATCCTATCGCCTATTTTTCTCGAAGACTAACTCCTGCCGAGACAAACTATTCTATAGGCGATAAGGAGTTACTTGCGATGAAATCAGCAATGGAGCACTGGCGACATCTCTTGGAGGGAACCACAATCCCATTCCAGGTTCATACAGATCATAAAAATCTTCAATATTTGAAGAAAAATAAAACTCTCTCTTCAAGACAGGTTCGCTGGGCATTGTTTCTGGATAGGTTTAATTTTTTACTTACCCACATACCAGGTACAAAGAATGTAACAGCAGACGCTTTATCCCGGTCATTTGATTCAACTGCAGACACTCAAACTATGGCCTATATTATTCCACCAACTAAAATCATAGCTGCAGCAGTCCTAGAGACATCTGACTTATACCAAGCACAACATTTAGATCCTGACATTCCACCAATTTGTACCCCAGATTCTGAATCTGGTTTATATTTGAATGATGGATTGATATATGTTCCATCATCTCTAAGGAAGCAGATCATTCAACAACATCACGATACCCCTTTAGCCGGACATCCAGGCATAGGTAAAACTACTGATCTTATCAGTAGAGAATACTGGTGGCCACAAATGAAGGCCGACATCCACACATATATAATAAATTGTCAAATCTGCGCAAGGAAAAAGAAGGAACATCATAAACCTTATGGATGTTTATTACCATTACCCATACCCATAAAGCCTTGGGATATGATTGCAATAGATTTTATTGTTGAATTGCCCATCTCCAATGGTCACAATACCATAATGGTTGTAGTAGACCATTTAACTAAATTGGCTCATTTCATTCCATTAAAGAGAACACCTACTGCTTACACAACCGCAAAAGTCTTCCATAGTCATATTGTTAAACTACATGGATTACCTACCTCCATTGTAACAGATCGTGGATGTCAATTCACCTCCAAATTTTGGAAATTTTTATGCAAGACCTTACAGATCTCATTACGACTCACAACAGCTTTCCATCCTCAGTCCAACGGACTGACAGAACGATTAAACCAGACTCTCGAACAATATTTGAGATGCTTTATATCATCTCAACAAGACGATTGGTATGATTACTTACCTAGTGCCAAATTCGCATATAATAATTCAGTCAATTCTTCATCCAAAATCTCTCCATTTTTTGCTACTTATGGTTTTCATCCACGTGCTTATCCTAACTCACTAACGTGCTCACATTCTCCATCAGTCTCCTCTTACACTGAAACTTTGAAAAACGTCATGGACTCACTACATGACCATCTTGTTAATGCTAAAGAAACTCAAAAGAAATACTTTGACAAGAAACGATTACCATCACCTGAATACAAACCTCAAGATATGGTATGGTTGTCTACGAGGAACCTCAAGTTACCAGTTCCGAGTAAAAAACTGGCGGATCAGTATATTGGTCCATTCCCGATTCTCAAAGTAATCAATGAGAATGCGGTGACTTTAAAGTTACCTCCCACTATGAGAATTCACCCCTCGTTCCATGTATCATTACTGAAACCGTTCATTGGAACTGAGATTCCTTCTACTGATATCCACACCATCCCGGATCCACTGGATTATGAAGTCGATCAGATCCTGGACTCCAGGATTCGTAGGAGGAAGCTTGAGTACCTAGTCCATTGGAAGGATTATGGTGATGATGAGAACTCCTGGGTCCTCTTACGTGACTTAAATGCTCCTGATTTGTTGAGGGAGTTTCATGTTCGTTATCCCTGTAAACCTGGTCCTCAGGTTGCTGGGAGGGGCTCTTGAATGGGGGGATCTGTCAACAATTTGCCTTTCATTATCCCTTTAAGGCAAGATCTCCTCCCCTAACACATTTCTATTTATTCACTTCTTTTCCCAGAAATCATTGCTTGATTATTGGAAGTGGAATAGGAGACCAGTACCAGTCTTTCTATCTCCTTAACATTAAGAAGCCCTAAAGCTTTCTGACATTAATTATTTTCTAAATCTAACTTTTGTAATTTTCCTTTTCTCATATTGGAATAATACCTTTTGTTATTAACTCCTATCAAACTTGGAGTAAACTCTAACCAAATCTTCAGCTGCGTGAATCTACAGCACTCTGTGTTTCAACCGGAACGGACTGACAGGCAGCGGGTGACGTCATCACCGCTCTCACTGCGCACCACGCCGGAGTCGAATGATCGCTGCTCGCTGTGGTTGCTGCTCACCCGCTCTTCACTGAACTCTCTTGTTTTCTAAGAGTCTAGTATCTCAACTATCCTCTGTAACATCTCAGTCAACTCCTGAATCAGGTATGTGCACCAACGAATACTTTAATAGCATGCTAGGACATAACCGAGTTTGTAATGCATTACTGAAAATCTCATTCTACTATGTGGAACTATAATATCCTATAAATATTCACATCAATATTCTATTCTCGGATCATTCTAAGGAGTTTAACTTTGTTTATATCAAGAAAGTTATCTATATTGTGTTTAACTTTTCCACAATAACTCTATTAATTTTTTGTATGAGTTATTCAGTTTCATCTCACTAAATCACCAATGATTATGAGTCTATGCTGTTCATTCATTACTTAAGATAGAATCCATTTTCTCTATAACTCACTTATTTGAGTATATCATTCCTTCTAAGTCGCATAGAAATGACATTTATCACGAATCTAAAATAAACTCTGTAATCATACAGGTACCTAATATCTAAGTCATGGTATTATTGGTGATAATGATTACATACACTTTAAACTATCAAAACTTGAAACATTATTGTTTAATCTAAACTGTTTCCTATCACAGGGACAACATTACTCCACAATGATGTGAGAGACTGATAAAGTCATATCGAAAACGATTACTTCAAGTTATTACTGCTAAAGGTTGTTCTACAATCTATTGAACCATAAGGTGTATCTAGTTTTTCACATGGCTTCTCCATTCTGGCTTTATTTTTGTTAAATAAATCATGACACAGTGTCATGTGTTATTGTTTATTTGAGGCTGTATTTACCGAATACCCTGATATGTAAAATCATAGAATTTAAAGAGGGTGTACTTTTTTTCCCCATGACTGTCGGTGCGTGTGTGTATATAAATATATATATGTGTGTGTTTGTGTGTCTACTATATATATATATATATATATATATATATATATATATATATATATATATATATATATATATATATATATATATATATATACAGTATATATATGTGTGTATGTATGTATGGGTGTATATATATATATATGTGTGTGTGTGTGTGTGCATTGGATCACTATGCAGTTAAGTAGCTTAAACCATGTAAAATCATATTTATGCAATATTCATATTATAATAAAGCATATTATAATAAATATACCCTGTGTAAAAATATTTCATTCCAATGTTCTGCACATAGGGAAATATGTTTTATGTATTTAAAAAAAAAAAAAAATATATATATATATATATATATATATATATATATATACAGGGAGTGCAGAATTATTAGGCAAGTTGTATTTTTGAGGATTAATTTTATTATTGAACAACAACCATGTTCTCAATGAACCCAAAAAAATAATTAATGTCAAAGCTTAATAGTTTTGGAAGTAGTTTTTAGTTTGTTTTTAGTTATAGCTATTTTAGGGGGATATCTGTGTGTGCAGGTGACTATTACTGTGCATAATTATTAGGCAACTTAACAAAAAAACAAATATATCCCCATTTCAATTATTTATTTTTACCAGTGAAACCAATATAACATCTCAACATTCACAAATATACATTTCTGACATTCAAAAACAAAACAAAAACAAATCAGTAACCAATATAGCCACCTTTCTTTGCAAGGACACTCAAAAGCCTGCCATCCATGGATTCTGTCAGTGTTTTGATCTGTTCACCATCAACATTGCGTGCAGCAGCAACCACAGCCTCCCAGACACTGTTCAGAGAGGTGTACTGTTTTCCCTCCTTGTAAATCTCACATTTGATGATGGACCACAGGTTCTCAATGGGGTTCAGATCAGGTGAACAAGGAGGCCATGTCATTAGATTTTCTTCTTTTATACCCTTTCTTGCCAGCCACGCTGTGGAGTACTTGGACGCGTGTGATGGAGCATTGTCCTGCATGAAAATCATGTTTTTCTTGAAGGATGCAGACTTCTTCCTGTACCACTGCTTGAAGAAGGTGTCTTCCAGAAACTGGCAGTAGGACTGGGAGTTGAGCTTGACTCCATCCTCAACCTGAAAAGGCCCCACAAGCTCATCTTTGATGATACCAGCCCAAACCAGTACTCCACCTCCACCTTGCTGGCGTCTGAGTCGGACTGGAGCTCTCTGCCCTTTACCAATCCAGCCACGGGCCCATCCATCTGGCCCATCAAGACTCACTCTCATTTCATTAGTCCATAAAACCTTAGAAAAATCAGTCTTGAGATATTTCTTGGCCCAGTCTTGACGTTTCAGCTTGTGTGTCTTGTTCAGTGGTGGTCGTCTTTCAGCCTTTCTTACCTTGGCCATGTCTCTGAGTATTGCACACCTTGTGCTTTTGGGCACTCCAGTGATGTTGCAGCTCTGAAATATGGCCAAACTGGTGGCAAGTGGCATCTTGGCAGCTGCACGCTTGACTTTTCTCAGTTCATGGGCAGTTATTTTGCGCCTTGGTTTTTCCACACGCTTCTTGCGACCCTGTTGACTATTTTGAATGAAACGCTTGATTGTTCGATGATCACGCTTCAGAAGCTTTGCAATTTTAAGAGTGCTGCATCCCTCTGCAAGATATCTCACTATTTTTGACTTTTCTGAGCCTGTCAAGTCCTTCTTTTGACCCATTTTGCCAAAGGAAAGGAAGTTGCCTAATAATTATGCACACCTGATATAGGGTGTTGATGTCATTAGACCACACCCCTTCTCATTATAGAGATGCACATCACCTAATATGCTTAATTGGTAGTAGGCTTTCGAGCCTATACAGCTTGGAGTAAGACAACATGCATAAAGAGGATGATGTGGTCAAAATACTCATTTGCCTAATATTTCTGCACTCCCTGTATATATATATATACACACACACACACATATATATATATATATATATATATATATATATATATATATATATATATATATACATAATATACAGTATATATAAATAGATATACAGTATATATAAATCGATATACAGTATATATAAATAGATATACAGTATATATATATATATATATATACCATCAAAACAAGCAGCACTCCAAAGGTCTTATATCCATATGTCACCTTTATTAAGTGAACGTTTTCGGGCTACAAACAGCCCGTCCTCAAACTTACAAGGGGGCTGTTTGTAGCCCGAAAACGTTCACTTAATAAAGGTGACATATGGATATAAGACCTTTGGAGTGCTGCTTGTTTTGATGGTATTATTATTGTGGCTTTAAGCACCCAAGGCTGATGCATATAGGATCTGGAGTGCACTTTGCTGGATATTTATTTATATATATATATATATATATATATATATATATATATACCTGTGTGTATATATATATATATATATATATATATATATATATATATATATATATATATATATAATTTAGACATGTATCTGTATGTATCTCTATGTTAAAGCCCTTTGCCTGCTCTTTTTTTCCTAACACATGAGACCTCATATCTTTGAGCCCTTACAACGTTTTTATGCAATGTTTTTTAAATACATTTTTATCAGATAGTGTTATTATCAATGTTACTGTACTTTTCAATGTAATATGAGTGCTCCTTCTGCCGCGCGTGAACAGCAGCAATAAAGCCAATAACACTCACGCCAAACAGTTTGCGCGACACTTGTAATCTAACCCTAAACTGGGTACTGTCAGATGGCCGCCATTAGTGGGAGGGGGAGGGTTAGAAAGCTGCTTGAGAGGGATCAAAGAGGTGGGCAGAAATAGGAGGGATCACTAAACTACAGAAAAAATAATAATAATGATAAAAAATATATATAATTTAAAAAAAAGCCCCAAACTGCATACTGGCAGACTGTCTGTTAGTACCTAAGATGGTGCGGGTGAGTATGGGTGGGGGGATGTTTAAATGGAGTGATAGCAAAAATGCTAAAAATAATCCGGTATTTTGGGCAAGTTTATCACTGAAATTCCTGGTAGCGAAGGTGTTAAATTGTGGACAGATGAGCTGTATTTGCTTGAACACTATGATATAAAGGCAACACTGCAGTACCCTGTCTAGAATTAGACATAGACACATAAGCACACACCTGAGCAGGGGGGCTCACCTGAATATCCTTACAAAGCAAACAAAGGTTGAAAGAGGCTAAATTATAAGTGGATCTCCACTCTTAAAGATCAGCTCATGGCCCAGAGACCTGAGCACTAAAAATAACTGTACCAAAACAATAACGGCTGACAAATTATAAACCACATATAAGATGTTTGAATAATTTATCCCTAATTTAAGCAAAGCTCTGGTATAATCAGAGTGTTTCACCTCCACTGGCCCTAAGAGCTTCTCTCGACATGCTCAGATAATTACAGCACCTCATGAACAGGAGAAGAAGAAGACAGGAAGGCGCATTTAAAGTGTACCAAAAAGGTTAACCCTTAGCACACCCGTGATCACTAAAACCAAAACTTGATGTAAAAACTGTAGATTTTAGTGCAGGTGAATAAAGAAGGCTGTGTTAAAGTTTCCAGGAGAGCTCTAAAACTGGCTGCACTTAAAAGGACAGTCTACTTGAATATTGTTACTGTTTAAAAAGATAGATAATCCCTTTATTACCCATTTCCTATTTTCTATCACCAACACTGTTATATTAATACATTTTTTACCTCAGATTACCTTGTATCTAAGCATCTGTAGACCACCCCCTTATTTCAGTTCTTTTGACAAACTTGCATTTTTGCCAATCAGTGGAGTGAGTACAATGTTATCTTTATGGCACACATGAACTAGTGCTGTCTAACTGTGAAAAACTGTCAAAATGCACTAAGATAGAATGCGGCCTTCGACCGATTAGAAATTAGCAAACGAACCTACCTAAATTTAGAGAAGAATACCAAGGGAACAAAGCAAATCTGATAAAAATAAAGTAAAATGGAAAGTTGTTTAAAATTGCATCCCCTATCTGAATCATGAAAGTTTAATTTTGACTAGACTGTCCCTTTAACATAAAGAGGCAGTAACCCCCATTCCTGTTGAGCTAAAGGTAATATTCTAAACTCTTATTTCTTAGCTCTTACAGACATACATGAAGGCTTTGCTATTATATTTTGCTTTGTATCATATCCCATATAGCTGTTGTTGCCTAATACGTTATTAGGAAATAAGTTATCATTACATTTACTGTCTTATTGAAATCACTCACAAGTATTCACTGGTTTATCTTTATTAGTGCCAATAGATATTTTTTTTTTATTGGTTCATTATCCTATATAATAAATGGCCAAGTATGTTTGTCAGATGCAGTCATGCGCAGTAGAGACTGCACGTGAGAAACACACCTGACCGTTTGGATCCTGACACTCAGCACTCAGCACAGAGCAAGGCTGAAGCGGAGTGTCAGGGGGCGTGGCCGACGGGAGCGTTGCGATAGAGGCGTGGCTGGGCGTCGCGAGGGGCGTGGCCGGGCATCGTAAGGGCGTGACTGAGCACGGTGAGGGGCATGGCCGGGCGGGTGTCGCCACGATGGGGCGTGGTCGGGCGGGGTGCTGCGATGGGGGCGTGGCCAGAGAGGCAAAGGCTTTCAATGAAGACAGAGCCAGAGAGGGAACAGGAGAGGGGGTGAGAAGGGCCAAAGAGGGGGGGAGAAGGGCCAAAGAGGGGGGAGAGAGCCAAAGGGGGGGGGGAGAGAGCCAAAGAGGGGGGAGAGAGAGAGCCAAAGAGGAAAGAGAGCCAAAGAGGAGAGAGAGCCAAAGATGAAAGAGAGCAAAAGAGGGGAGAGAGCCAAAGAGGGGGGAGAGCTAAAGAGGGGGGAGAGAGAGCCAAAGAGGGGGGGAGAGAGCCAAAGAGGGGGGAGAGAGCCAAAGAGGGGAGAAAGAGAGCAAAAGAGGGGGAGGAGAGAGCCAAAGAGGAGAGAGCCAAAGAGGAGAGAGAGCCAAAGAGGGGAGAGAGCCAAAGAGGGGAGAGAGCCAAAGAGGGGGGAGAGAGAGCCAAAGAGGTGGGAGAGAGAGCCAAAGAGGGGGGAGAGAGCCAAAGGGGGGGGAGAGAGCCAAAGGGGGGGGAGAGAGCCAAAGGGGGGGAGAGAGCCAAAGAGGGGGGAGAGAGAGAGCCAAAGAGGAAAGAGAGCCAAAGAGGAGAGAGAGCCAAAGAGGAGAGAGAGCAAAAGAGGGGAGAGAGCCAAAGGGGGGGAGAGAGAGCCAAAGAGGGGGGGGAGAGAGCCATAGAGGGGGGAGAGAACAAAAGAGGGGGGAGAGAGCCAAAGAAGGGAGAGAGAGAGCAAAAGAGGGGGGGGGAGAGCCAAAGCGGGGGGGGGAGAGAGCCGGGGGGGGAGAGAGCCAAAGGGGGGGGGAGAGCCAAAGGGGGGGGAGAGCCAAAGAGGGGGGAGAGAGAGAGCCAAAGAGGAAAGAGAGCCAAAGAGGAGAGAGAGCCAAAGAGGAGAGAGAGCAAAAGAGGAGAGAGAGCAAAAGAGGGGAGAGAGCCAAAGAGGGGAGAGAGAGAGCCAAAGAGGGGGGAGAGAGAGCCAAAGAGGGGGAGAGAGAGCCAAAGAGGGGGGGGGAGAGCCAAAGGGGGGGAGGAGCCAAAGGGGGGGAGCCAAAGGGGGGGAGAGCCAAAGAGGGGGGAGAGAGAGAGCAAAAGAGGGGAGAGAGCCAAAGAGGGGGGAGAGAGAGCCAAAGAGGGGGGAGAGAGAGCCAAAGAGGTGGGGGGAGAGAGCCAAAGAGGGGGGGAGAGAGCCAAAGGGGGGGAGAGATCCAAAGAGGGGGGAGAGAGAGCAAAAGAAAGGAGGGAGAGAGCCAAAGAGGGGAGAGAGAGAGCAAAAGAGGGGAGAGAGAGAGAGCAAAAGAGGAGAGAGAGAGCAAAAGAGGGGAGAGAGAGAGAGCAAAAGAGGGGAGAGAGAGCAAAGGAAAGGGGGGAGAGAAAGCAAAAGAGAGGGGGGAGAGAAAGCAAAAGAGAGGGGGGAAGAGAGAGCAAAAGAGAGGGGGGAGAGAGCAAGGGGTGGGACCGCTGTACTGCAAAAAATGGCCCGTGTACATGGGCTTTAGTACTAGTTGTTAATAAATTGCATTTTTATCTATGAATTTAGACTTGCAAGTGTTTACCCTAATTAAACCTTGGATAACAATCTGAAATAGATAGTTATCACGAGTGCTCAAATGTGTGTATTCTAAATTATTTGAGAAACAAATACGGCTACACATACATCCTTCCTGTTTTGTGGGGATAAATATTCCTGAAAGCACTGATTCATCACTGCTTCTGAAGTATTTTCTACCATACTGTAGATTTGGTGATCCTGGGACTGATAATATAAAGTTCTCCGCTCAGGTGAGATGATTTATGAGAAGTCTCGCCAGTACGAAGAGGGCCCTCAAAAAAATTTAGAAACTCAAATGTTTACATTGAGAGATGTCTATATCTGTATGCAGAGTTCTATATGTAAAGGAAATGACTATACATTACAATATAAGACTGCCTTTTTTTTGTTTTGTTTCTTTTTATTTGCCTCTAAGGGCTCGATTTATCAAGCCTTCTCCTCCCCTACGACTGCTGTTTGGCACAAGAGAACCTGCAGTCAGTATTTATCATCAGACCGCTGCTTCCCTACCCTCTTCTCAACCTCTTAGGTGGAGAATTTAAATCTCCCCGGTCTCATCCGACCAGGGAGTTTGAAAGCTCCGGCCCGCGTGTGATTGGCTGTGCGCAGGCAGGGGGTGGGATTGCACGCAATCGCAAAACAGCGCTCGTGTGCAATGTTGAAATCAGCCAGCAGATTGCTGCTCGCCAGAGGCGAGCTGGGGCGGACAGGGGTGCATATTGCCCTTGCTTGATAAAATACAGGCTTTTTTCTGACATAAGTTGACAGATTTGTACCTAAGCTGGTCCCAGAGACTAATAGCCCCAACTTATCAGCTTTGTCCCAGAGTGTGAGTAATTGCTACAATTTTTAAAATCATTTTAATAAGAAAACAAACAAGGCCAAAATGTAATAATACAACTCAATGCTATGTAATTATTGCACTTCTGTTGCTGCTCGTAGGAATCTGTCTATTTAGGCTATTACTCTTTCTCTGAATCTCTAATTACTATAAAGTTTCAAGACTTCTCTTGTACTGTGTAGGAGGCTTTCTACCTTGTCATACTTTCTCCCACCTATTAAAGGTTCAAGTGTTTTTTTCAAAGTTCGACTCTTCAGAGAAGCTTACAACCTCCTCCTCTAAAGTTTCATCAATAATCACTGCCAATATACTTTAAATCCTGCAGTTGCTTTTTTCCTGATGCAGCAAATACATATGGTAGTTAATTACATATTAACTGCTTATGGTAACTAATAGGAACAATGGGTGAATATACATAGGGGAAATTAGTTCTGTTAATAAATAAATAAGTAAAAACTAAATAATGTGTAGCTTTACAGTGTGTAGTACATGTAGTATTTAGGAGGAAAAAATTGTTGCGCATTTTTGGGAAGAAATAGGATTTTTTTCTGACTATTAGTTTAAGATTAGGTTAAATATGCACATAGTTTACTCCCATTGACAAATATGATTTACACCCCCAAAATATCCTGCAGAATAATTATATATTTAAGTATAAAGTTATTGCATATTTTCTTTTACTATGATATAAATACAACTCCCACCTTTACACACCAAAGTAGCTCCATCCCAGATTCCATGCTTTGTGCAGATTGAAGTGTCATTGCCTCTGGCTGCAACAAATCCATTAGAGCATCTGTATCTCACAGTATTTCCACAAGTAGTGTTACTTAATAAGGATACTACAGTATTGGGCAAAACCAAAGGCGGTCCACAGTCAATGGCTTAAAAAAAAATAAAAAAAATGTCAAACCACTTTACCACCAAGAGCATATGAAACACGGTTGATTAATTGTAGCCAAGAGATATTCTTTTTATTGCATCTCTTTTTATTTTCAAATTAACCAAGTGCGGATAAAACTGCAAATGTATCATTTTAACACAGGACTGGAAAACAAAGTTCTTAAAATCAAAATGAGACAAAAACATAAATTAAAATAAGTTTTCTTAGGATCAAAAAGATCACCCCAACCTTTGCACAGTAAAGTCGCTCCTTTCCACTTTCCCTCTTCTGTGCAAACTGAACTGTAAAGACCATTTTCGTCAACAAATCCGTCTGCGCACCCATATGTGACATTGTTTCCCAAAGTAGTGTTATTTAA
Source organism: Bombina bombina (assembly GCF_027579735.1). Lineage (NCBI taxonomy): Eukaryota > Metazoa > Chordata > Amphibia > Anura > Bombinatoridae > Bombina > Bombina bombina. Next base: position 702,062,318 of record NC_069500.1, on the reverse strand, counting down.
TGATAAGATTACAGTATTGGGCAAAGCCAAAGGCAGTCCACAGTCAATGGCTGAAAGAAGAGTCAGAAAAACAAATATAGTTTAACTACTTAAAATACAATAATTTAAAATATACATCAATATACACACCTAAAAAAATAGTAAGATATACAGAGATCTATCTATTTTAAATGTTAAAAATAAAAATGAATTAATAAAATGATTAATAATGTGTAATACTGTGTCACTTTATATAAATTATACCTTAAAGTCTTTTTACAATGGCATCTACACCAGTTCAGTTATTCAAGATTCCTCCCTCAATTCACCTAAGTGTTGGGGAAAGGTTGTGATGACTTGGGTACTACTCTACACATATGGTGGGCGTGTCCCTGTATTGCTCCTCTCTGGTGCCAGACATTTCATTATTGCTCAACTAAACGCACCTGCTTAGCCTCTTCTGCCTCAGTAGGATCATTTCATATTTTCCCCACAACCTTGTCACTGCCACAGAGACTGTTTTGTGTATATTTATTTCTGGCTATCAAGATGGCTTTGGCTTGAGCTTGGCTTTAACAAAGCTTTTGGACTTTGTCTCAAGTCATAGATAGTACTTGAGAACCATGGAGTCATGTGTCTCTCAGATAAATAACTCGGTTGAATTACAATGCCTTGTTTGGGATTATAGCCAAATAATAGATTGTCCTTGTTCTACTATTGTGGGCAAGACCTCAGGAAAATTTGTTTTTATTTTTCTTTCCTTTTCCCTCCCTCACTTTTTCTCCTTTTCTTCACCCAGGTCTTGCCCTCCTTTTCTTCAATTGGAAATTCTAATTGATGGCTTTATCTTTTAAATTGCGCTTTCTGTTAATGTTTGACGAGTAATTTGATTTGGTTAGTTAATTAATCAACACTTTTATTATTCACTTCTTATGAGGATTGTCAATACTTAAGCTTGCTATTGTTTAACAATAACCTGGATACGGGATCCTGTTTACAAGAATATACTTTTCAACAAAACTGAGGCTCAATTTAGAACTCTAAGCTTTCTCCCTATAACCCATGTTTTGTGGGCTTTGATCGAGATGGTCTCTAATTACCTTCTTGCGCCATCATCATATAGAACTTTGAAGTTTTCTTTATTGATATGATCAATACATTGTTATCTGTTTTGCTTATTTTGGGCTAGATTACAAGTGGAGCGCTAATTTATCGCACACGATAAATTACCAGCCATTACAAGTTTGTTTAATAAAATAACTGTACCAGACAGTTTTTGGGGGCTAAAGTTGGCGGGTGTGGGGTGTTAGAAAAAAAAATGCACTAAAAAGTGCCTTTACATAGCGGTCTATGGGAACTGTGAGTTCCCAGTAAATATATATGTACAGTATATGCTTTTATTGAGTGCATAGCTTCCTAGCAAGGTGAACGCAAGGTCGCGTTCCCATTGCGGGACACTTCAAATATCAATATTCATTTTTGCGCTCCACTCATAATCTGGCCCTTTGTTCATTATCTTGTATTTTCATTAATGATACCTCAATAAAAAAATGTGTATTACAAATGCAATATATATTTGTATCTCCTCCCACCTATCCTATTTAGGGTATGGCTTGATAAGTTGGCATTTATTTGTGCCGTGGCTTTGATTGTTTTGGTTTGTTTGTTGTTAACATAAAACTGATAATCACAGTTCTTAAAAGAGTGTTTTTATTCATGAGGTCTTCATATGTGTCTATATATATATATATATATATATATATATATATATATATACACCCACACACATATAGTGCCTGAGATTGTGTGATGCTACTTGTTGTCTTACCTGATGTCCTGTTGAATCACAAAATGTAAAATATTTTATTTATTTTGCATTACTTGTAATTTAAAACACAAGTTTTAACATTGTCCTAGACTAGAGGAAGCTGAGTGCATACTTTAGACTTGAGAACTAGGATCCTGGAATATTCTACAAAGGAATTTTATGATCAGTGGAGGAGACCTGTTTTTAAAGGGACTTAAAAGTGCAAAAAGAAAATCATCTAATGTGTAAGAGCATTTAATTATTGCACTGTTGTTTTCATATAACTATGTAGCCCCTACAAATGGGGCTACATAACAATAATAAGCCTTCAAATGGGGAACTCCTTACTCTCATAGATGCCAATATTCTCAAGTTCCAGTGATATCAATAACATTATTTATCATATATTAGAATCTGAAAATTATCTACTAAAATGATGTAACATTACCAGGCCCTATGTAATTTAGTAACCTAAAAATCCACAAAAGCAGCAGCACTGTAGCAAAATATGTTATTTTATTGGCACCAAATACAAAAACACATAACCACAACATTTCATAGTGTTACCCCTTAGTCATGTGGATATAAAATAAACACAAGCCAATACCTTTTATACACAGGTGAAATGAACCCTTCATAAGTCCTATACAACTGGTTCATAACATCGAAACTAGTGGAGAAACATGCAAATGTAATCTATTTATAAAATATATACAAACAGAAGCCCATCATAGAAAAATAGGACTATTTGGTTGCAACGTACCTAATTTAAAGATCCAGAATGCCTCTCTCCAGTTATATATGACTAATGAACAGTTAATTTCACCTTTGTATATAGGTCTCTGTTTGTATTCATTTTATATTTATTGTGACAAGGAAGCACCCGGGCGTGGGAATATAATATATATTTATATAAATATATATATATATATATATAAACACTGTATATCCTATATAATAAAAGGCTAGGTATATTTGTCCGAAGCTGTCATGCGCAGTAGAGAATGTACGAGGACAAAGATACCTGGCCGTAACGAAGGATCAGTCAGTGAGGATCAGACAGCAGAGAGGGTGGGCGGTAGTGGGCATGGCTGGGAGCGGGCGGACAGCTGCACTGCAGAAAATGGCCCGTGTACATAGGCTTTAGGACTAGTATATATATATATATATATATATATATATATATATATATATATATATATATATATATATATATATATAATATACTAGTTTAGTTTACATTTAATGAGGCATATTTCCTTTTTTCAGCAATGCATACTCAGAGTTAATTGTTGCAATATTCTACCTTTGCATTTCAAAGAAGCTCCTTCCCATGTTCCCTTGTCTGTGCAGACAGATGTGCTGTGACCGCCATCTGCAATAAATCCAACAGCACATCTGTACGTTGCCATGCTTCCATATGTGGTGTTACTTAGAGAATCCACTTGGGAATTAGGAAGATTCGGCGGCAATTCACAATCAATAACTACAACAACAAAAAAGAATATTTACAATTATTATCTAACGTTCTTCCTGTGTTATCTTTCAGTCTTAAGTCTAATTGAATTTATTGCTGGTTTTCAATAAAATTTGACAACCAGATGGATATAAAAATGATTTTATTTTTACAAAGACAAAAGACTCAACATTGTAGAAAATATATGTTTACAGAAATTCCAAATGCATATTTTTCTGTTCTGCTTTCTATGAAATATCTGCAGAGCATATCAAAGAAAAAATAAAATCATATCTAAGTACTAAGCAAAATTACTATGAAATATTTGTGGGCACAAATCTATATTTTATCCTATAGTGCCTGCCAACTATCTGCAAAATGTCATGCAGTGTATATCATCAGACTGTCATCTAAACTCATCCATATTAGATTTAGGAACATTTTACAATATAGAAATAGATCTTTACGTAATCTCTAGTACAGTATGTAGGCAACTCATACATTTTAAATTTGCGATTGAGAATATGCAATAAGCTTAGTCTTATGTCCCTACTGTCTATAATATACTGTAATATATATATATATATATATATATATATATATATATATATATATATATATATATATATATATATATATATATATATATTCTCAGGACATACTTGAAAACGAGAGAAATCTCAATGTATCCTTCCTGGTAAAATATTTTATAAATAAATATATATATATATCAACATTTATTTTTTCATAGATAAAAATTTGAACAATTGAAATATTTATTATTAGTGCACATTTTTCACATTCATCACAATAGGCTGAAAACAATTGTTTTAAAGAAACAGTGCAATGGAAAAAACAGCATATATGCTTCCCTTATTAATTCATGTTTTTCATGATGGTGAGAGTCCTCAAGTCTTCACATGTGGGAATTATACTCTTGTCCACTAGGAGGAGGCAAAACACCCAACATACCAGAGCTTAAATCTCTCCCACTTATCCTAAATCCTTAGTCCCACACATGGCCAAGTAGATGAAGAAAACAGAAAAGCAGGAAAGATGAAGCAGGGCAATTGAAGTGCAAAACAAGTACTGCCTCCAACTGTGCAAAAGAAAGGGCGGGGCGAGTGGACTCTCATCATAATGAAAAAAACAACATTTTTATCAGGTAAGCATACAATTTTGTTTTCTTTTTTCAGATGATGGGGGGGGCAAACAGTTATGGCAGGCACGTTATTGATCAAGCACTACGGCCCACAGAACTCCTGCCAAAAGCAGCCTCTGAAGAAACATAAAAATCAAAGTGATAAAACTTCAAAAAAGACACAATAGCTGCCTTGCAAATCTGTTCTGTGGAAGCCCCATTACACAAGGCCCAAGAAATGGCAACTGCTTTAGTGGAATGAGCAGTAATGAGCACATGGGGAGTCTTCACCACAAACAAGTATGTTTTACAAATTAAGGTCTTTAGAATCTCCTGGTTAATAGTACAAATAGTTAATTGTAGATGCCACCTTGGGAAGAAAATAATAGCTAATACAAAGAACAGGCTTGTCCTGATAAAAAAAAAACTAGGATGGGAGGGTTGCAAGACAAAGCAGAAAGCACAGAAAGCCTTCTGACTGAGGAAATGGCCAAGAGAAAAATAACCTTCCATGATAAAAGCTGGATGTCTAAACCATGCATGTGTTCTAAAGGAGGGGCTTGAATAACCCTCAAAACCAGATTAAGAGTCCATGGAGGGGGGCATATCTCTGGGCACCACCTTGAAAGGATGCAATATTAGTTGCTCTGTGTAGATTTTTGATAATCTGCCTATTATGAGTCATTAATGAGACAATCTACCCTTTTTATCCAGATATCTGAAGTCTGCAGACTTTGCTGATACTGAAAATATATTATTAATCTAGGTTCTGCCTTTTCTAAGCCTAAGGCAGATTCCATGAAGAATGGCTCTCAACACCCCCTTGGTTGACTAAAGGCTGGGTAAACAGTGCATTGACACTGATATATTTAAAGCTTTTCTGTTTGGTACTAAGACTCATTTGAACAGTATGGCATTAAAAGTACAGAAATTCGAGGAAACTATTCTAAGACTTCTGAAAGATCATTTTTAGAAACTTAGCAACTCTTTGATAACTGTTTCTGCTTAAAACCGAATCCCTTACATAATGGGGATTGCGATTTGGCTATGTTACATCTACAAGATGTACAAGTGACTGACTGATGGTGAGATGTCAATAAAGACATAGAGGAGAATAGACAGATTGTAAAGAAGGAAGTTATTCCAATCCATGAGACAAAACAAGCGGACCAAGGAGACTATGTGATTAAAGATGCAGAGCCTGCAAATACCAGCCAAAAGAAGGAATTACTACCTTTACGGCTGGATCTCACCTCACAGACGGCATGGTGTTCATGACAGTCCTGGAGGCAACTGTCTCCTCCTACATTGGAGTCTATCTTTTAATTCAGAGAGCACAACTTGAAGGCGATCACAGCTTATACAGATGGTTGCTGTTCTCAGTGTCTGGAGGGATTGTCGAAGTGGGACTGGGTTGGCCGCTGCTACATGATGGCTTCATTCCGATGGTGTATGGGGAAATGACCGCTCCTGGAACACAGATGACTTTGTTCTTTTCCCCCAGAAACACAGGATTCCTCTTTATCAGAACTGAAGAGAATACATGCTCACCAAGCTGGTTTCCCAGCTCCTTCTTAAGCTGGCGACTTGAAGTAAGTTAGAGTTTGAATGACTGCCCATCTACTCATCTAAGATGAGTTGGCTAAAGAAGTTGATGGCTTCACTTGGTAAAGTTATCGTCTTCAATTTTGTTATAGCTTGGACTCTGCAGAAATGTTTCATACTTTAGAGACTTCTGCTGAGATATACTGTATGTTCTATAGTCAGATAAGTTGTAGCCATATAGTTATCTGTGATGTTAAATAATCATTTTTTCCTTAACAGGTATACGGATGTTTATTATTATATGCTGCAATAGTGTAGTCTTAAAATAATTATAATATGGTTGCACTATGATTGTTGTTTAAAAAGGGAATATATTTTTATAACTTAAAGGAACAGTCTACTCCAGAATTATTATTGTTTAAAAAGATAGATAATCCCTTATTACCCATTCCCCAGTTTTGCATAACCAACATTGTGATATAATTGCTTTTGACAGACATGCAATGTAGCCAATCAGTGCTGACTCCTAAATAACTCCATGGGAGAAAGCACGTTATCTATATGACACACATGAACTAGCACTGTCTAACTGTGAAAAACTGTCAAAATGCACTGAGGTAGGAGGTGGTTTTAAACAGTTTAGAAATCAGATTGTGCTTAACAAGGTTTAGCTTTTAAAATAAAATATCAAGAGAGTAAAGCAAATTTGATGCTAAAAGTAAATTGGAAAGTTGTTTAAAAAAGCATGGCCTTTCTGAATCATGAAAGTTTCATTTTGACTAGAATGTCACTTTAAATTGCTTGTTTTGTATATGTTATAAATGTGCATTGTAGTGCAGGGCGCAAATTCTATTTTATTACCAGTAAATTGATAGCGGCAGTTAAAAGCACTACATTACATATGGCATACTCAGATACACTTTAGATTGCATTGCCTTAATATAGAGGACAGACAGCTATAAGTTTTCCACCAATATATATGTCTCTATGCTCTACTCTTATGAGGGATTCTAAGGTTATTTTCTTAATCCAGTTAACAGTGCACAGGTCTTCTAACTATAACGATTTTAAAAAGTTTTCACTTACCTACATGGGTATATTTTCCTTTTAAAACTTAATATTTTATTGTAATTCTCCTTTAATAAACAAATAAAGTGAGTTACAACCCCAATTACGAAAAAGTTGGGACAGTATGGAAAATGCAAAAAACAAACAAAAAAAGAGTCATTTGAAAATTCATTTCACCCTGTACTATATTGAAAACACATTATTAACGTTCCAAAAAAGTTGGGACAGGGAGAATTTATGACTAATAGCGATGTGACAAGTTGAAATAAGAAGGTGATGTGAAACAGGTGAGGCAATTGTGTCATCACAGTATATAAGGAGCCTCCAAAAAAGGCCTAGTCCTTGAAGAGCAAGGATGGGTCGAGGCTCGTCAATCTGCCAACAGATGCGTCAGCGAATAATCCAACACTTTGTGAACAACATTCCCCAAAGACAAAAAGCGGTAGGATTTGGGGCATTTCACCTTCTACAGTGCACAATACAATAAAAAAATTGAAGGAATCCGGTCAACTCTCGGTGCGTAAAGGGCGCGGCCAAAAACCACTTCTGCATGCTCTGATCCCTCAGACGTCACTGTCTCAAAAACTGTTATGAGTCTGTAATGGATATCCTGACATGGGCTTGGGAATACTTTGGTAATTTAACCATATTTTAAGGGGATATCCTTTAATAAAAACTTGTGGTTTACTTTTTATTTGTATAATTGGGCAATGTTTATAATCCTACTCTGACATTCTATTATTTGGGGAATTAGATTCGTGATTACTCCTTACTACATGTATTTCTGTTATTGTCTTGAAACTCTCTGATGTAATTTTGCCTGTTATGTTTATTTTATAACCTCAATAAAAAATAAATAAAAAAAATTCCATGGAGGAGAAACTGAATGAATAACTGTTTTTTTTCTGAACAGAGCTTGTAACAAAGGTCTTGGTATCAGGAAGTTTGGCAATCGCCTTATGAAATAAGATGGATAGGCTGAAATTTGACCCCTAAGAGTACTATCTGACAAGCCTCTCTAAACCATCATGTAGGAATCCAGAACTCTGGGAATTTTAAAAGAATATCCCTTGTGAGCACCCTAGGATAAAAAGGTTTTACAAACCTTATGTTAAATAGGCTTGTGAAAGGCATTAATCAATATAGTAATAATCTTATCTGATTAACCTCTCTGGGACATCACTAGGCATTCAATCGCCTTCTCCACTGAAGGAATTGTAAATTGTCTCCATCTTGAAAGTGGGAAATCTCAGGTATTTGTTCAAAGTTTTGAAATCCAAGATCAGAAGAAAAAGTATCATTGATGATACTAAAATAATAAATTCCTAGATTTATTTCTGGAACTGAAGCAAAATCTCCTATTGTTTCCAGATCCTTTAAGGGATCTCAAGGAACTCAAGACAATAAGAATCTTTCTTGAGAAGGTTTTGATCAAAATATTATTTGATACCCCTGAGAAACTATTTCCAAAACTCAAGGATGTTGACTATACCTTTACCAGGCCTAATGAAAAAGATTCAATTGCCCCCCTCCCCACCCTACCAGAAACGTGCTTTTGGACCTAAAAGGGCTAGGCTTCCAAAATGTTTTGATTCTTATATTGCTGAAAGAAACCTAAAGTTTACCTTTAGGCATTTTATCCTGAAGCAAGCTCCTTTTTCCCAGTGACTGTGCCAATAATAGCATCCAGTCTAGGCCTAAACAGAATTTTACCCTGAAAGGGAAGATATAATAGCCTGCATTTAGAGACCATGTCAGCAGACCAAGATTTAAGACATACAGCTGCATTGCAAATAAAGCTGTTTGCAGTTCTTGGGAGCTTAAAGCGATCCAGGACCTGTTCATCAGTTGTTTCTCCAGACATAAGTTCTGAAAGCTTGGCAACCCAACCTGACAGCAGGCCTAAACAGAAAGCCAGCAAGCTGTAAGGACAATCTTGTGAAATACTTCAAGCTGAATCAGGCACAGGAAAAGAAGAGGGCTGTTTGAGGGCTGCCTTAAAAAGTACTTATTTATCTAAAATGGTTGCTCCAAAGGATGTCCCTCATGATCCAAAAGCCAGAGAAGAATCATCTTCAGCCTGCAGGGTTGGGGAGCAACCTCGGGATCTCAGAGAGTGCAGGGAGTGTGGTTTCCTCAAGAGGCAAGGTAATCAGTAAACATATAGAGCTCTGCACAATCATTGGGGCTCTCTAGAGTTGGCCGTCCCTAGGCAGGAATCTGTTTGTTTTTTTATTCCAGTCAAAAAATGTCATATAAGTGGCTTAAATCAATTACCAATCATTTCAAGCCAAGGCAACAGGAAAATATAGACAGGAAAACACACTAAAAAGCTCACCAAAAAGCTTAATCAATAGTGCACCCACGCTACCAGTGAGCACCTTCGTCTAGTGTGCTAACCTCAGCTGCAGACAACTGCTTCCAGTAGAAAGGCCTATCCAAAGCAGTGCAAGTACAGTTTAAATGATCTCACAAAGAACAGCATCTACAACCCATGGGATTGGCAGATAAATCCACATTTCCCCTGGAGATGGCTGTGGATAACACAGGGAGCAGCACACTGTAAACCAGGGGACTGACAGATAAATCTGCATTTCACCGGGGAGGCCTGTGACATTTCCACACAGGGAAAAGATTTTTCACTGCCTTGCTGAAAACTCCTTTCTGCCCCTCTGTCCTTCCTTCGTAGGCACTATTATGGGGAAAATCAGTCACAGATTGGTTGGATAACCCCTATCAATGGCGTGTAGAGGATTTAGGGTATGTGATGAGAGCAGGAAATTACGTCACTGTTTGTGGGCGGGGCTTAGGTCCGGTTGTCTGTGTCGCAGTTAGTTAGTGAAATCAACCTGACTAGATGTATGTTTCTGTGCTCTGTAATAAAATAGAGTTGTATCATCATTGCTGTGTCCCGCATATGTCCTGCATCTCCTGACATGGTGTCAGAAGTTCTTGCCTGCGCTTCTGTACCAATGTCAAAGTTTACCCCACCTGAGCCTTTTGACTTCTCTCAGCCTGCAGCTTGGCCCACATGGCGTCAGCAGTTTCAGCGCTTCAGGATCGCTTGCAAACTGAACAAGGAGAGTGGTGAAGTACAAGTTAATTCTCTTTTATACTCTATGGGGAAGGATGTGGAGCCAGTGTTCAATGCTTTTATTTTCCAAGAAGGGGAAGAATTTAACTTCAATATAGTTATGGATAAACTCAGTGCCCACTTTGTGCCCAAAAGAAATGTGATTCATGAGAGAGCTTGTTTTCACAAACGTAATCAGCTTGTGGGAGAATCTGTGGAGTCATTTGTGCGCAGCCTGTATGAACTAGCTGAATTCTGTGAGTTTGGTGTTGCTAAAGAAGAGCAAATCAGAGACAGAATAGTTATTGGAATTGCAGATGCTGAAGTCTCACAGAAGCTGCAGTTAGAGGCTGATTTAACATTAGATGGGGCTATTAGGATGGCCCGCCAGAGTGAACTGGTGAAAAAGCAAAGTGCTGATCTGAGGTCTGAGAGTATTGTGGATGAAGTGCAACAGTTCAGGAAAACTGCTAGTGAAAGGCACAGTGTGAGCGGTAGATCTAAAGTAACGGATAGACCTAGAAGTGGATGGGCGCAGCATGTCTGATGCACACGGTGCAACCGTGCCCATGATCAGAGAGTTATATGCCCGGCCAGAGATAAAAGATGCAGAAAATGTGACAGAATGGGCCATTTTGAAGTGGTGTGTAAAACTGAATACATTAAGGAGATGCAGGTGGATAGTGACCAAGAGGGTCAGGAAGTGTCTTTTGTGGGGTCTGTTGTGGAACGGCCAAGTTCAGAAGAAGATTGGAAGGTTACTTTTACTGTAATGGGAGCCAAAGTCGATTTTAAGATTGACACAGGAGCAGATATCACTGTAATGTCTTTTGCTGCATTTATGAAACTGCCTCGACAGCCCCAGCTGGCGAAGGTTACTACAAATGTCCATAGTCCTGGTGGCCGCATTGATTGTGCGGGGAAATTTATTGCAAGCTGTGAGTACAAGCAAAGGAAATTCACTATGTGGGTGCATGTGATTCGAGGTCAGTGTGTTAGCAATTTATTGAGCAGAAAAGCAGCCTGTGACTTGGGCCTAGTGGCCAGAGTGAATGAGATCTCTGAAGATATGTTTGGCAAATTGGGCCTACTGAATTGCAAGCCAGTCCGTATAGCACTTAAAAGTGACGCAGTCCCATACAGTATTTCTACTCCCCGTAGAATTCTGTTTCCGCTCAAGCCTCAAGTGGAGAAGGAGCTTATGCGCATGAAGTCTATGGGGGTTATTGAAGAGGTTGTTGAAGCAACTGATTGGTGTGCCCCCATTGTTCCTGTTGCAAAGAAAAACGGAAAGGTGCGCATCTGTGTGGACCTGAAAAGGTTGAATGAGGCAGTGAAGAGAGAGAAATTTGTGCTGCCGACATTAGAAGACATAACTCCAAAGTTGGTTGGGGCGAAGTTCTTTTCTACATTGGACGCTTCTAGCAGCTTTTGGCAGATCCCCCTAGATCCAAAGTGCCGCAAACTGACTACCTTTATCACACCGGTAGGTTGGTTTTGCTTCTGCAGACTCCCCTTTGGGATATCCTCTGCTCCTGAAATCTTTCAAAGGGAAATGAGTTCTCTCCTAAGAGACCACGTGGGCACGGCAGTTGTCATGGACGACATTCTAGTGTATGGGTCTACAGTAGAAGAGCACGATCAGCGTTTAAGTTATGTGCTGCAGGCTATCAAAGAGTCTGGGCTCAAGTTAAATAAAGAAAAATTCCATTTTAGGAAAACTGAATTATGTTACTTTGGGCATATTATTAATGGGGATGGCATCAAACCAGACCCCGAGAAAATTTGTGCCATTGAACAGATGAAAAGTCCTTCTGATGTACATGAACTAAGACAAATATTGGGCCTTGTAAATTATGTGGGCAAGTTTCTTCCAGATTTATCCACAGTTCTACACCCTATCACAGAGTTGCTAAAGAAAGACGTTGCCTGGGTCTGGGGACCTTCACAAGAAAAATCTTTTATGCAGGCCAAGTCCCTGCTGGGGTCTGCCCCAGTGCTGGGGTTCTACGACCCTTCCAAAAAGACTGTGGTTAGTGCTGATGCAAGCAGTTATGGGTTGGGGGCTACTCTCCTGCAGTTAAATGAAAATAAACTACAGTCCATCGCCTACTGTTCCCGCACACTGACGGCTGCTGAGTCAAAATACGCTCAAATTGAGAGAGTGCCTGGCTGCGGTTTGGGCCTGTGAGCGCTTTCAGCGTTATCTTGTAGGTTTGGAGAAATTTAGTCTAGAGACTGATCATAAACCGCTTGTCCCTCTAATCAACTCCTACGATATCAACAAAACACCCTTAAGATGCCAGAGACTTTTAATGAGATTACTCAGGTTCAATGTTCAGGCAGTGCATGTGCCGGGGAAGCAACTGGTTGTGGCAGATACACTATCCAGGCTCCCGCTGGCTGCTGCTGAAGAGTCTTCAACCGAATCGGACATGAAAGTGTATGTTGATTCGGTTCTGGCCTCAAAGTCAATTTCTTCAAGAAAACTGGAAGAAATAAAGAAAGAGACATATTTGGACACAGATCTTCAAGAGGTTATAAAGTACATAAAAGAAGGCTGGCCCGAGAGCCGGGCAACCTGGATGTCTTTAAGTTCTTACCAGTCAGAGAGGTCGCAGCTCACAGAGCTAGAGGGGTTGGTGCTGTTCCAAGACCGCATCGTTATTCCTGTCAGCATGAGGAAGGAGATGTTAAACAGGATTCCTGATGGCCACTTAGGTATTACAAAGTGCAGAGAAAGGGCAGCTACAGCTGTGTGGTGGCCTGGGATCAGCCCAACATTGCAAATCACGTGTCTAAATGTGCCTTTTGCCAGGAACTCCGGCCTACTCAGAGAAGGGAGCCCTTGATTTCTACTCCGCTGCCTGCAGGGCCGTGGCAGAAAATAGCTGCTGATTTGTGTGAACTGCACGGGAAAAAGTTCCTTGTTGTACTCGACTACTATTCCAGGTATTTGGAAATTGCACGCTTGAATGATATCACAAATAAAGCCGTTATCATCCGTCTGAGGAGCTTGTTCACCCGGTGGGGCATTCCGATGGAGCTGGTGAGTGATAATGGCATGCAGTTCGCTTCTACAGAGTTCAGTGCTTTCAGCAGGGAATATGACTTTGTACATTCCACGTCAAGTCCACATTACCCGCAGGCCAACGGAATGGCTGAAAGGGCAGTTCAAACAACAAAGTTAATTTTAAAGCAATCTGAGCCGTACCTAGCCCTCTTGTCCTATAGAGCGACGCCCATCCAAGCCACCGGGTATAGCCCGGCACAGCTGATGCTAGGACTCCAGATTCGCACCACCTTACTCTCAGTGGGTGTTTTCAAGCCGACTGGCTCTATTCCTCAGGACGAAGTCCTTAGGAGGGATGAAGAGGCCAAAAAGGGCTATGGTTTCTTCTACGACAGGAGACATTCTGTCAGGCCCTTACAGGGACTAAATGCGGGGCAAAGTGTCAGAATTAAACTGGACGATGAGAAGAAATGGAAGACGCCTGCTACGGTAATTGGACGCTCTCCAGAACCAAGGTCTTATGTAGTCCTTACTGATGGAGGGACGGTTACATACCGTAACCGGAAACATCTTCAGCCTGTACATGAGAGTTTGGAACTGGATGCCTCAGTACCACTGCCGGTGGGATCCCCTGTTCTTAAAGGGGTGCCTTCCCCTCAGCAAAATCACAGTGGGGATATGTCTTTGCCTCCAGCGGACTCTCATTCACCTTCTTCTGTATCAGAGGATAGTTCATGCAAAGTTACATCAAGCGGAAGAGTGGTGAAACTTCTGGCCCGATATCGGGACTAACGTTAGCTAGAACAGTGACCGGAAGTATGGGCAGAATAATCCCATAGTCACTGTGGACTAGAGTAGTCTACCCCGATGTTCAAGTCAGGATGTAATTTATGTTGTTCATTTTTCCGGTAACCTTTTTGTTAAATACTGTTCAAAAATGTTGTTGTATACTCTGTTTGTATGCCATGTAATTTGTTATATTCAAATATATGCTTCGCCCTTTGAAAAGGGGGAAGATGTGATGAGAGCAGGAAGTGATGTCACTGTTTGTGGGCAGGGCTTAGGTCCGCTTGTCTGTGTCGCAGTTAGTTAATGAAATCAACCTGACTAGATGTATGTTTCTGTGCTCTGTAATAAAATAGAGTTGTATCATCATTGCTGTGTCCCGCATATGTCCTGCATCTCATGACAGGGTAAAAGGGATTTAAGCTCTGAAATGTTGGGGTGTTTTTGCCTGCTCCTAGTGGGTTAGAGTTTAATTCCCACATGTGATGTCTCATGAACTCACACCATTGGATGAAAGAAAATACAGCCTCTAATTTGTTTACAGTGAGTCATTTTTGCATTACTGACCAAAAATACCTATGTATTTATCCACCATAAAGGGGTTAAAGGGACAGTAAACACCTTGAGAATTTTTATATAAAGTTTTAATTATGTGTAAAACAACTTTCCTTTATACTTTGATTATTTATTTTGTCGCTTTTCATGTAATTTAGCTGTAATTCTTAGAGCTGAAAATAAACACTGTAGACTTATCAAGGCTAACCCTGCTATATATATATTTCCATAATTGGCTTTAACAGGTAATAACTGCAAAACAAGGGGGCGGAGCGAGGAGCCGAGCCGGCAGGTCGCATCTGGAGGAAACTCTCCGCACAAATACAGATTACACCAATTTCTTTATGTTTTTAAATGGAATCTACAGCTACTAAAGGTGTATACATGCACATTGACCCTATGAGTATTCCAGGAAAGCGATCCTAGCCTATATTGTTCGGCCACACCACTCAACAATTTGAAGCTAATAGGCCGCAAACAGAAATATATCCCTTCTCTAGACAGCAAGACCACTAAGCAGGCTGATCCACAATCCTTGCAAACTAACAATGATTGCAGAAGTGCTTGAGGATGAGATATGCGGCTTACTGGAGGACCACTTTTCTGAACTACACACGCTAATCGCACAATGGTTTGAGAAGTCAGACTACGTCTATATTTATTGGTTGTATTATTATCTTGCACAGATGAAGGTGTGCTGTCTGCGGCCGGGACGGCTTATCTTTGTGTATTTTTATACTGCAACCACAGACTTTCTTGGTATTCCTCTCATTAAATAGTTACATTTAGTTCCTTATTTTAGACCTATATGACAATACACTCATATCTATTTTAGTAAGGACAGCTAAATAATGCATGACCTACCATATACTACAGTAAAAGTTGGAATGCCAATAAAGAGGACCCTATTAGGTTCTATATTGATATCTTTGTGTTTTGGGGAAAAAAGACACCCAAGTGCTTACAGATATTTAACAAACTGACCAAAGGTGGTCTACTTTCCAGTCCTAGGCACCATAGGCTCTAGATATACCGGTAAATTAGTTGAGCTTCTGCCCCAATGGCAAAGCGTAATTTCATATTTTCCAGTAACCTGTGACCATTGAGTCCATTTTGTTATACTCCCTCACACATATCCTCTGCAAATATGATATAAACATATATACGCTACTTATCTGCATAGGCAAATATATGTATGATGGTTGTGGTTGACAAGTTCTGCTTTTCAAGTATATAACTTTATATGCTAAATAGCAGGATTATGGTACTCTATATGTGAGAAACGACTTAAAAGTTAGTTGATCTGTACCAGTTATCTAATACCTTAATACATCTCAATATCCTTGCCCTACAAAGAGTCCCATTTCTTTTTTCATTGACAACAGTTCTGCCCCCCCTTATCTTACTAGTCAATTCTCAAATACAGAAAGCATATATTACTAGTTCTACCACATTAAAGTCTGCTTCTGTATCTTTAAATGTATCCCCTATCCCGTTAAAAGCGACATTACTAACCCCACCCACATATATTCTTAATGACCATGGCGCAAGAGTGGCCGTTGTATTTAAGGGGAAACAGATACAAATATAAAAAAAAGAGGTTTGATGTAACTATTTACAAATAGATGCGCTTATGTACAAGTGAGCTTAATCTTATTTTTCCATTATACTATATATGTTATGTACGGTGACATTTTTTTTTAATTTTCAGCCATGTGAACCTAAAAACTCCTGTATACAAGAATTTATTGACAGTTGTGCAAATATGCAGGCAGATACTCATGTTTAAGACTATATTATAATCCTATAACTAGTGCTTCAGTGATAGAGTCACTAAAGCACTTATAAGATGCGCCTAGGAAGGATGTTAATAAGGATAAATTATTTATAGGAAGTATAATTGATATATGAGCTCTATAAAATAATAAAATTATAAAATTATAAATTAATAAAATTAGTGCATATATCAAATAGCAACATCAATATAGTAACATCAATGTAATTGTATTCAAGGTGAAGAAGATACAACAATACCAACTGTACAGTCCAGGGTATATATTCTCTGGTATAAAGTTCAGGAATACAAAATAAGTAATTCCAGCAGCTGACAGATGGACAGCAGTAGTCTAAACAAGTGTAGGCCGCTCCTCCAGGGTGTTGTGCCGCAACACAGATGATAAGTCTAGGAAGGAAAAGATAGAGGGCGCCACATAGTGCAGATCATATGGATAGAACAAGGCAACAATTAGATCACAAGAATCTTACTCACACAGTGTAAGGCACCAATGTGCAGTATGCGCAGTCCGGAACCACACGTCGTCCGGTAGACCTCTTTTGGAATATGTCGTCAGATGGGGTTCCTCGTCTCACCAGGGAGAGTCCAGGGAAGTCCTAAGGATGGTGTGGTGGGAGCAAATTGATGTCAGGCAGCTCACACCAAGGATCCAAAAAGAAACTCCAAATATATTGTAATAAAATAAATTTGGCCTAGGCCAAGAAGATGCAGCAGAGGGAGAGTTAAAAATAAAATAGGATTTTATTCCAATTAAAAACAACAGCAACGCGTTTCTCAGTGAAACAGGTCTACCGGACGACGTGTGGTTCCGGACTGCGCATACTGCACATTGGTGCCTTACACTGTGTGAGTAAGATTCTTGTGATCTAATTGTTGCCTTGTTCTATCCATATGATCTGCACTATGTGGCGCCCTCTATCTTTTCCTTCCTAATATTATAATCCTGCCTCTGTGTATTTTATAACCTCAATAAAAATATAAATAAAACAATTCACATTATACTAACTTAATGACCACAACTAGCCTTGTTGTCTGCAGATTCCAGCCTGGATTGGCTCCTCCAGATAAGTGGTGGGTGGTGTTTGGCTATTGAAAAACAATTGCAGTAAAAATATGTTAATTTGTTTTAAAAAAATGTTTATACTTAGCTGGTATGTTATTATATCGCAACACAAGAGAAATGTCTTGTAATTACACAGTATTTACTGTACCTTTTAATATGTAGATAAAGTCCTGTTCGGAAGCATTGCAAACTGCCGTCAACAAATCAGAAACAGCAGTCTACTTACTCACAATGAAAGTTTTAATGCTTGGGATCTCCAGTGCTTGTAGCCCCTGAGCATAACTCTAGCTTTGCAGGGGTTAAACAGATAGAGGTTGATCCCAATTTTGTGTGTGGGGGGGGGACTTTTGTCAGTGTGCTCTTCCAATGATCACAATCGCAAAATGCTCCTACTGTCAATATCCCTCAAGCTCAAAATCTTTACCTCCCAAAAACAATGCAAAATATGTGTGTGTCATTAATCTACAGTTTTTATAATCCAAATCCCAAATGTGCAAGATTAACAACAACAAAAATGGCAATTGTGTGAATTTAGCGATTATATTACTGGTTGAAGGGCCTGTTTATTGACTGATACCTTTGAATAGTGTCCAGTTATGCAAACGCTAGTTTTGAAAGCTTCAAATGCTCCCTAAAGACTCTACTTTTCAGGGATGCATACAACCTACACTAACCTTTCCTAATACAAGTTCCTCTCCTCCATTGCTATACCCTTGAACCCCTTAGTATGTAAGCCTAAGAGCCCAACTGTTTGCAGATCACCTTCATAAGAGCTGACTAGAACAGTGTGACTCTCGGCAGAGCCCTCTACCCATTTGATTCCTTTAAATGCTAACTTGTATACCTCCTATGTTTATAACAATGCGGAATCTGTAGGCATTTTACAAATAACCGATAATGGTGGAACTTCCTGTGGAGGCAGGACCTTGAGACGAGTCGGATGACGATGCTGTGCTTGTCCGTCTGAACTTTGAGGCCTGACAACTGTGCAAGCCTTGGGGGTTAAAGTGTTTTTACTCCCCGGCTACATAGCTGCATTTGCGGTTATCACAAACCCAGAGCCGTGCACTGCTCAGCCAGGAAGCTCCTTAAGGCAGATGCATGCTGCTCGCCACAGCGGTTGAATCCAAAAGGCCTGCTTGGATAGATGTGGCCAGACAAGCCTGGGACACGCTAAGCCTTATTATACACTCAAAAAATATAGGCTATTTAAATTAAGCACCAAAAGAAAATACAGTTTGTAATTGACATGCATTAGCAATTTTGCTGCTAACTCTCCTAAAAATAATAATTATTATTATTATTATTATTATTAAAGTTTTTAATCTTTTTTGGTGCTTAATTTAAATAGCCTATATTGTTTTGAGTATATAATGGCCCTTTAAACAAGTCACAAGAAGCCTAAAGATTTTTACTATGCCACTAAAGGGCTGAAGACTTGAGGCTGTACTAGGAGGGAAAGGTAAGATTTGTTATGGTCTCCCTGGGCCAAGGAGCACAGCTGTGTAACATTCATACCTGGGACCGAAGCTGTGTGACCATATAAAAGAGGCACAAAGGCGGACCATGGCCCAGAAGCAGGGAGCTGTCGGAGTGTCCTGGTTTCAACCGGGAATGTGTAATAAGCCGTACCAGCCAACCAAAAGTGACAGACATCAGCAAGTCTGAAAGAGGAAGGCGTACAGCCAATGACACGCTTCAGAAATTCTGCTTGACTAATAGCGCGTAATCTGCAAAATACACTAGTAATTGCCACCCTCATTAAGAGCCATACAGCCTGCCACCCCATGTGCCCGTATATATAAAGTGGAAAGTAAAGCAAATATCTTTGTGAAGTTACTGATGTGGTCTTATCCTAACACTAATTTTGAACATTCTTGCTTTGATACTGGTGTATGCCTATACTGAGCTTGCAGTTTAGTACTTCAACGCTGAGATCAATATATGCTTAGTTTGTTCCCGAGTGCAAACATCCCCAAGGTGATACCTATGTTTGCTTATTTTTAAAAAAAATTTTTTTGTTGTTCCTGAAATATTCCGACAGTGATATCTCTGCATACACACAGTCTTTCTGAAACCAACCATCTCCTCTGTGATATCGTTGTATGGTTACTTTGTTGTGCATCTTTATGGGGATACCAGTGTATGCCTACCCTGTGATTGAATTTAAACCTTGCATTGATATTTGGGCAAATTGACTGTCACATTGAAATCAAAGACCCTTTTAGTGATACATGTGTATGCCCATCCTGTTCCTGGAATTTGAGTATCTCCATGGTGATACCTGTGTGTGCGTACCTTGGGACTAAGACTAAGCACCTTGTGGTAATACCTGTGCATGATTATATTCTGCCCAAAACTGAGTATCTCTAGGTCGACATCACCACATGCTTACTTTGTTTTGGAAACCAAGAATTTGTCTGGTGATTCCAGTGTACACTTTCCTCACAGTGGGAACCAAGTTCTGCTATGGTGATAATCGTGTTTGCTTACCTTATTCACAAAATCTGGAACTAAGCATCTTGAGAGTGATATGGGTGTACTTGGTGGCTAAAACCTAGCATTTTTATGGTGATACTGGTGTACGATTATTTTTGTTCCTGAATCCAAGTATCTCCAGGTGATACTGGTATAGAAATTGAAAAAGAAATCGCATAAGCACTACACAAATGAATTGGGGCTGCTCCGTCAGGTTTTATAGTAGATATACCTAATGAGCTAGAGTGCTTGTGCAACAAAAAAAACAATGTTTGATACTGGTATAGGCCTATTTTGCCTCTGTACTAACTTGATTCCTATGTATGTACACTTTGCTGTTGAAACCAAGTCTAATGATCCTGATGCCCATGTATGCTCACCTTGTTATTGATACTAAGCATATTTATCGTGATAACTAGGTATGATCACTTTGTTCTTGTAACTGAGTATATTACGTAGTGCTATTACTGCTAATTATTGAATCCAAATTCGTAAGGGCTGGGGCGGCTTCCCCAGAGAAAATAGTTTTTTGGGTTTTTTTTGCAGAAGCATTTAGACAGATAAATTCCACAATACATTCAAAGAGTTGTGGTATTGTAGCATATTGCTAAGAAAAATTATTCACTTTACACCCACTTACCCACTTGTAGTTTCCCCTCATACAGATTTTTGCATGAGGGTCTAAGTATTATCACACCACAGTCTTTTTCTTTTTTTTTCTCCCTCCCACCCCCTCACTTCCCATTTTTTTGTGTGTGTGTGTCCGTGCTACCACATTCATTTTGTTTTGCACACTCATTAATAGAGGAGTAATTCTCTTTTTTCACAATTATCACATGGAAAGATTTGTCTCACTCTCCAAATCTAAATCTCCCACAATGCCACCCAAGAATAAAGAAAAGAAAAGTTGTAACCCTAGAATCAGCTTGTCAGGCTCCTAAGACAATATTGGTGGATAAATCCCTGTCACTAATAATATTACATTAGATGTTCAAATGATCATTACTCAAATATCAGATATAATGTTACCACAATTTGGCAAAGTGAGACAATACTTGGCATCTTTATATTCTGAATTGCGTCAATTCTCCATCAATGCAATTCACAAGAATCTAAGGTCAAAAGACAAAGTTTACAAATCATAAAATTACAATAAAAAGTTGAAGACCTGGAAGACAGATCCAGGAGAAATAACATAAGAATTCTGGGAATTCCAGAAACCAATACTCAGACTTAATTAAATTGGTATCAGAAGAGCTTCCCAGGATCTTAAATATGCCAGTATTCAAAGTTGAAAGTACAAAGTGCACATAGGATAGGCAGAGAAAACACCAGGCCAGACAGTTCCAAAATAAGTAGACCCATAATTGCAAAACTTCTTGACTTTCAAGTTAAAATTCAGATTCTTAATGTTTATAGAAAACATCAGCCGATCCAGACACATATAAACTCATGATATTTCAAGATTATTCTTTAGAAACTGCAATTAAGAGAAAGGAGATGGCTCCATTTTGTTCCAATCTGATTAGAAAGGGAAATGGACACAAGGTTAATCTACCCAGCTAAGATAAAACTATGGTATAATGATAATTGGATATTACTGAATAATCCTGGAGAAGTTAAAACTTTTGAAGAGAACAATGTAAACTTTAATCGTGATAACATAGTCAGGTAAATTATTTTACTGTATTTTTCTTTTTTTTGTTATCTCGACTAAATAGACACTTTAATTGAAACTTGTTTTAAATTATGTTAACAATATTTGGTTACTCCTTTTTTAAACTTTTCAGGGCTTACATGGAAAGGGGCCCAGCCTGGCTGTCAAGATATCTGATACTAATATTAAAATGTGACATGTATGGAACAGGTCAAGGGTTGGGAGGCGGAACGAGCGAGACCAAGGACATTTATATATATGTGTTTATAAATGTATACATATATAATTCCCCCCCCCCCTTTTTTTTCTTTTCTTCCCCGGTTGAGTGTTGTGCCATTTTTTCTTTTATATTTTCTAAATGTCATGTAACATGATTTCTTGGAATGTAGGGGGGGGGGATTACTTCTCCGATTAAAATAAAAAATATAATTTATCAGTTACGCAAATTAAAAGCTAATATAGCACTTCTACAAGAAACACACCTTAAAGGGACAGTATACACTCATTTTCATATAACTGCATGTAATAGACACTACTATAAAAAATACGATGCACAGATACTGATATAAAAATCCAGTATAAAACTGTTTTAAAACTTACTTAGAGTCTCTCATTTTAGCTCTGTTGAAAAGGTAGCTGGAAAGCCCACTGCAAGTGGGAAATAAGACACTCCCCCCTCCCCCTTCTTTTGCATATGAAAAGACCCTTTACACAAACAGGAGCAAGCTGGAGAAGGTAGCTGACGGTATTCACATAAAACTTTGGGGCTTGGTTAGGGGTCTGAAAATCAGAGCAATGTTATTTAAAAATAAGCAAAACTATACATTTTTTTAAATAAAAAACTTTATGGGCTATATAAATAGATCATCTACAAAACATTTATGCAAAGAAAAAATGAGTGTATAATGTCCCTTTAAGCAAGAGGAAATTATAAAATTAAAACAAGGTTGGGTAGGTGAAGTTATTGCAACTCCATGTGAGAAGAGGAAAAAGGGTGTTACCATTCTAATCCACAAACATTTAGATTATAAAATTCTATCTTTAGAGATAGATAAGAAAGAAAGGTTTATTATAATAAAAATAGAAATTTTAAAACAAATATTTGTGATATGTAATGTATATGGACCAAACAAATTTGATAAGGATTTTTGGGATTTACTTAAAAAAAAATATTTGAGTATTCAAATTATTTACTGAGTGTGGAAGGTGATAATTTCTCATATTGCAGATCAGATAGAACTAAACAACTATCAAGAAATAGAATGTATAAAGAGAAAACCTTATTAATGTGCTCCTTTAAGAATAGATATTACAGAATATATCTGTGAATCCAAAGTTTATTAATCATTTTCCAGAATAGACTTATTTTTAGTGGATGTGAAAGTTAGGAAAAGGTATTAAAGCGGATATCAAATCATTTACTATTTCCGATCATGCTCCAGTCTCCTTGAATATACCAATTAAGAAAATGGCACCCCGCACCTGCTCTTTTTTTCCCTTAAAAGGACAGAGCCTTGCGGTAACCCCGACAGAAAGTCGTGACGGGGCAGAGGAGGTCCCAGAGAAGGCTACACTAAAGGTACGGTTTGACAGGTAGGAAGAGAGCCACAAAAGGGCTGTGTCACAGATGCCGAAGGATTGGAGGGTTTGGAGCAAAAGAGGGTGGTCAACAGTGTCAAAGGCTGTGGGCAGATCAAGGAGGATAAGCAGAGAGAAGTGGCCTTTTGATTTTGCTGTAAGTAGGTCGTTGGTAACCTTAACAATAGCTATCTCTGTGGAGTGATGGGGACGAAATCCAGATTGCAGTGGGTCAAGAAGGGAGTTTAACATGGGATAGGCGTGCATATACTAGTTTTTCCAGAAGCTTTGAGGCAAGAGGGAGGAGGGAAATAGGGCAGTAGTTGGATGGGGAGGTAGGATCAAGGGAAGGTTTTTTGAGTATAGGTGTGACCAGTGCATGTTTCAGCGATAAGGGAAATATTCCAGTGCTGAGGGAGAGGTTGAAAATGTGTGTTAGTATAGGGGTAAGGGTAGCAGAGAGGGAGGGGAGTAGCTGTGAGGGGATAGGGTCAAGGGGACAGGTAGTGAGGTGAGAGTGCAGTATAAGTGCCAAAACTTCTTCCTCAGTAACAGGGGAGAATGAGCTAAGTTTAAGGTTATGTGGGTTTTTGTTGAGTCAGAGCATTTGAGGGGGGGAGAGAATGGAATTATGTTGAGAGTTGATTTAATTTCTGATGGAGTCAATTTTGTTATTGAAGTGGCTGGCAAAGTCTTGAGCTGACAGAGAAGTTGTATTAGGAGGTGGGGGAGGGCAGAGGAGAGTATTGAAAGTGGAGAACAGACATTTTGGGTTTGAAGAAAGATTAGAGATAAGAGTAGAGAAGTAGTGTAGCTTATGGAGATTAAGGGCAAAATAGTAGGAGTTCAGGATGAATTTGTAATGAAGAAAATCAGCTGAACTCCGAGATTTTCTGCTCAAATGCAAGAGATATGCAACTTACCAACCAATTAACTAATGCTTATAATGCTTACATAGCATCACCAAATTTATCTTTATGGTATAAGTATAATGAAGCTAAAAAAGAAAGAAGTATTTATATCGCCACGGGTTATAAATGAGTCATACATAAATAATGCGTTTTACTATAGATTTGGGGAAAAGTTTGGCAAATATCTAGAATGATAAAACATAAGAAGAGAATGAGGGTAATTGAGGCAATAAAAGAAAGAGAATATAGAGCCACACATACAGAGGAGGTTAAAAAAAATGTACTAAACATTTTGAGGATTTATATACAGCCAATCCGAATAATTATGTAAATAAAGTAAATTTCTGGGAAGGGCTTAAAAGGCTGTGGTTGGACAAGGATAAATTAAAGGAAATAAATTCCCCAATATCGTTAGAAGGAAATAAAAAGGGTATAAAAAATATTCTGCTTGATAAGGCCCCCGGCCCAGATGCTCTCCCCAATGAATAGTATAAAATTTTTAGCAGAAAATATTATACCCATTTTACATAAATTGCTTAATTAATATTACACTATAGGCAGGGAAATACCATCTTGCTTTACCAAATCGCTGGTTACTTTTATATTAAAGAAAGGTAGGGATCCCGAGAGTGTAGATTCATACCACCCGATATCTCTCTTAAACACAGATTATAAATTACTGACAAGTATTCTAGCAAATTTAATTACATTGATTTTACCCACACTGATACATTTAGATCAGACAGGTTTTATGAAACTAGAACTTCAGCGATTAATATTAGAAAGATACTTTTAATTATGGATTATTATTGGGCAAAAAGATATGACTCTACTAATAAGGTTAATAATGTGATTATATCCATCAACGCTGAAAAAGCATTTGACTCCATACAATGGGATCACCTTTTTACCACATTAGCACAAATTGGGTTTAAAGAGGGATTTGCTGACTTTATCCAAAGATTATACACAAAGCCAATGGCCTCTAGTTATCAAGCTCCATAAGGAGCTTGATGGCCTCTGTTTCTGGGGAGTCTTCAGACTCGCCAGAAACAGCAGATATGAAGCAGCGGTCACAAAGACCGCTGCTCCATAACCTGTCCGCCTGCTCTGAGCAGGCGGACACACATTGCCGGAAATCAACCCGATCGAGTACAATCGGGTTGATTGACACCCCCTGCTGGCGGCCCATTGGCCGCGAGTCTGCAGGGGGCGGCGATGCACCAGCAGCTCTTGTGAGCTGCTGGTGCAATGCTGAATACGGCGAGCATATTGCTCGCCGTATTCAGCGATGTCTGTCGGACCTGATCTGCACTGTCGGATCAGGTCCGACAGACAATGATAACTAGAGGCCAATATCTGCACTATTAATTAACAGCGATATCTCTGCAGACATTACATTATCAAAGGGTACAAGACAGGGTTGTCCTTTATCACCCCTACTTTTTAATTTATCAATTGAACCCCTTGCCATTCTTTTAAGAGAACAGATACAGGGCATTTTAGCAGCTACTACAGAACTACAAATTGCACTTTATGCTGATTATATGCTTATATTTGTTAGGAACACACACAAAAATATACCCAAATTGTTAAAGATTCTAAAAAAATTGGTTCATTTTCAGGATACACAATCCATTTTTCCAAATCACAAATCTTGTGGATCAAGAAAACACACTTTTCAACTGTAGTCCCTTTTAAAGAGGTTAAAGATTAAATAAAGTACTTGGGGCTTAAAATTAGTCTATCACCCGATGGATGGTTCGATCTGAATTTCAAACCCTTATGGAAACATTTTAAAGAAGAACTTGCAAGGTGGACACATCTTTCAATATTCCTTTCAAGTTACATTAATTTTATAAAAATTATAATCTTTCCGAAATTATTATATGTCATGAAAAATCTACCCATTTTTATAAAAAATAAAGACTTAAATAGTCTTCATAAAATTTTCAGGGAATTTCTTTGGGGCACGCGTAAGAAATACAGGTTATCGTTACAAAGGTTAATCCAGAGTAAATTCTGTGCCGGCTTTGGTCTACCTTCTATTAAATGGTACAACTGGTTATGCATTGCGAAAATAGCCATAGATTGAATAATGATCTATGGATATTATTTGGTTATGCAATTAAAAACAAATGTAGCCAAACCATTTCTACTATCCTCATTGTTACATGTAGAAATAAAATATCTACCTAAAGAATTACAAAACATGAGGTCTATGAAAAATCCAATTCTGGCTTGGCATAAATTATGTAAAGCATGGAGCATAGAGCCATATTTTTCAAGCCATCTACCTATAGCTGGTAATCCAAACTCCATACCAGGGGGAAATTCCCCCTTGTTTATTAACTGGAAAGAGCGAGGACTAGAATTTTTAGGTCAGATATGGGACAAAGATAATGCACAGATAAAATCTTTTGAATTTTTGAAAGGTCAGTTTAATATACAGAATAAAGATTTATATACGTTTCTGCAGGTAAGACACTTGTTAGAATCAATTAAGTGTAATTACAATATGGATCAGGACTGGAAGGATATAAATACAGGTTTTAAGTTATACATGAATGGTTACACATCCATATTCTATTGGTATAATAGGTGACAAAAATTTAGACAATTTTAAGCATATTTGGCAGATAAAATGTTTAGATATCACTAAGCTACAAATTAAAAAGTTTTGCTAGAGTTAGATCTGCCACGCTCTCTATTTCATGACGAGAAACACATACTAAGCTGATCAATGATGCTTATTTAACTCCACAGGAGATGTCTAGATTTTCTCAGTGTAATATTTTTCACTGTATGAGATGCCATTGGGGTAGAGCAGATGTTACACATTATCTCTGGTACTGCCCCAAAGTAAATAGGCATTGGAACAAAATTTAATTCTTGGTATCTAGAATAACAAATCAAAAGATAAGATTTAACCTGTATGATATCTTACTAACTAAAGAACCAAACCTCAGATTGTTAAATATTAAGATAATTAATAATGCCATTCCGTGTGGCCGAGTGATTATATTTGCGACCTGGAAAGACAAGAATGAGCCCAGTTTCAGTAAATTCATCTCCAAATAAAGATTTCAGATCATAATAGAGCAATTTGATCTTCTATCCTATCCACAGTTAGACATCAGGAAGTATTTTTCCCAGTGGTACCACTTCATTAAATAAGAACCAATAAGTATTTGAAAAATACTTATTAAATGCACAATATACACAATACACAATAACAGCTGGTATACCCATTCAAGGACACAATATACATACAAGAAGCAATGCTACTCAGAATTTTTGGATGTTTGTGGGATCCTCACTGACCCCACTCTTGTACTGGCCCATCGGATGGTGTGGCTTTACACATATCAGCCTTTCTTTTTTGCTCTCGCAACGCCCCGTCTCCCATTTCCCTTTTTTTGCTTATTATAGACAAAGATTTAGCTCTTTTGTTTTTTTGTTTTGAGTGGTTCATAAAATTATATAAAATTTAAATAGCAGATTCACTAAAAGTGAAGTGTTTCATTTAGATAACGATTAATAACGATTTGTTGTATATAAATTGTTTTTTTTATGAAATGATCTTTGCATTTATATGTGAAAGGTTGTTCACATGTTTCTGTATAAGATGTATATGCTGTAGAAGAAATACAACGAATTGTATATGATTTGTAAACTGCTATTTATTTATTCATAAGATTAAAAAAAAATAAAAAAAATAACCAATAATAATAATAATGTGTGATATTAACATGTTCCAAAACCAGAGATATGTGCATGCTCTCTAAGACAGGGGTGATTAAAGGGACAGTCAAGTCCCAAAAAAACTTTCATGTTTCAAATAGGGCATGTAATTTTATACAACTTCCAATTTACTTTTATCACCAATTTTGCTTTGTTCTCTTGGTATTCTTAGTTGAAAGCTAAACCTAGGAAGGCTCATATGATAATTTCTAAGCCCTTGAAGGCTGCCTCTAATCACATGCTTTTGTATTTGCTTTTCACAACAGAGGAGAGCTAGTTCAGGTAAACCATATGGATAACATTGTGAGCACGCCAGTGGATTGTGGTACTAATTGACTAAAATGAAAGTCAATAGATAATAAATTAAATGTCATGTGGTCAGGGGGCTGTCAGAAGATGCTTAGATGCAAGGTAATCACAGAGCTAAAAAAGTATATTATTATAACAGTGTTGGCTGTGCAAAACTGGGGAATGGGTTATAAAGGGATTATCTATCTTTTAAAACAACAAAAAATCTGGTGTTGACTGTCCCTTTAACCTTGGCCCCCAGATGTTTTGAAACTACATTTCCCATGATATTCGCTAGTCTAAAGAGGATCTAAGCATTATGGGAAATTGAGTACCAAAACATCTGCGGGGACAAGGTTGATCACCCCTGCCTTAAGGGTTTTTGATTTTTTTATTAATCTAAAAGTGCTTTTGATAACTTTTTTAATATTTATTTATTGAGCAGGTAGCATCTGTATCTGGTGATGTTGCTTCCTAATGTTATCCATTATGTTGGGTTAATGTCAGTGTGTTTTGCCCATGCACAAAACCAATATTCCATTTAAAAAATAATTTGGGGTACACTACTCAGTAATATGTCAAAGTGTTTTTGATGGTTTATCAAGTCTTTTAACCTGTGAAATATGATAAGTGAAAAATGGCTCTATAATAGTGTTGTGAAGTATCAAGAATTGGGATTGTGATCAGAAAAGCAGGACTAACACCCAATATTAAATACGCAATTTTGTATATATAGCCACAATTACATATTTAAAGGGACATTAAACACTTTGAAATGGTTATATCAAATAAAAATTATATATATATATATATATATATATATATATATATATATATATATATATATATATATATATATATATCCTTTCCCCTCCTCTCTCCCTGTCCCACACTCAACTCCAGGCCCAGGAATGTCTGGCCCTAGGTTACTGTTTTATTTAGACTATTTTTAGTGTTCCCTTTGTCCCTTACTGGTTTGTAACTCATACCTTACATTCAGTCTATTTTCTTTCAATGGCCATTGCCGATTTCAGAATTGCATACTGCTTAACTCAGCATTTAGTATTCTTTCTCTGATTTGACCTCTGCATTCCCTACCCGGGTCTCTGTTTTATCAGCATGAGGCTCATATAGAGCTGGCAAGTAATGCCCAATAAGTTTAGTTTCTTTCTTCCCCCTTGGCCCTGACACGAAAACTAGGTATTCACTCTATATACTGTGTCAACTTGTCCGGCCACTATGGGCTCATAGAAACCATCATCCCTTTGGCCTTGCCTTAGCACCCCGCTGATTACCCTACTTATGCAGCAAAGATATGGCCATACATAACTCTTAATTATTACTACTATTATCATTTTCCCCCTTTTTTCTTCTTTTTTATCTTTTATTTTTTAACATTTATTTTTACATTCATTTTTAATTCTCTATTTATATATGTTTTATTCTTTATATGCCTTATTGTACTAATATTTCTTTCTTCACTAGTAAGATACCTTTCTTGGTAGGTACACATTGCCCCAACTTAGCAATTTTAGAGTTCTTATTTCATGTACCCCCCTTTCTTCTCTATCCCCTAGTGAGACCTTGTGACTTATAGGAATAATGTCTTCCCTAAGCTATTAGTCCATCCAAAACTCAGTCCCATAACTGATAATGAGAATTTTATTGTACAGCAAACATTACAAGTGTCTCTGCTACCAATATAGGCATTCAATGCTATGAAGAAAACCAACCCATAAAATTTAAGAATTATTTACCATTGATTCTTTGTGGCCTAAGGGCCAAATTAATTTAAAGACACTTCAGATAAAGAAGCTAGTAGCTTGAAGACAAATATCACAAGGTACATAGAAAAGATAGGAAATGAATAAAGAATAAAAAATAAAAAACAAAACAAACAAACAACAACATACACCAACACATGATATTAACATAAAAATAAATAAATAAAAAAATACAAAATAGTAGTAACAGTTATCACAATGCACGCCTAGGATGTGTGCTTTTAACACAATCATGGGGCCCAGGTGTGGAGAGTATCCCCTTTTGGACCCTCTCCGCCCCTGGTCCCCAGCCTTTTAGCCTAAATGCAGTGAGTGTTGTGCCAATGGTCCATCCTAACTAATTCACCTTCACTTGATTTTAGTATCACTTTTTATTATTTCCCATGTCTTTTCTTTTTTATTTTTTTTTCTCACTTTGCACCAAAAAATATTTTCCTTTTGATCTAACCAACAGATTATAGTAAGCTATTCACCGATTTATTTAGTTATACACTCACTTGAGATAGCACACGTTTACACCTAGCTTTAGTATACTATTGCAGGGACCAGTACTGGGATTGGTGCTGCCCACTTTTGTGAATTTTGTTCCATTGGCCGACTCTCTCTATATAAACCTTCCACAGGTAACACCACTAGATCTCTGATGAAGCGCATGTGAGCATGCGCGAAACGCGTCAGATCTAGCACCCCTTGCACACCTGTGTTAGTGCTAACCACCTTTGTATATCAAATAAAGTCACCTGGCTTCAAGTTCCTGAGTCCTCGCTTTTATTCTTGTATCCTATATATATATATATATATATATATATAAACTCTGCAATATACGTTCATTATTTATTTTGTATCCTTTTCCTGTAATTCAATTGTGAAAGTGTGAGCTTTTCAGTTCCTGTTAGAAATGGAAGTACAGAGCACTGTTATATTCCACACAGCTACTGGCGGCACACTCTAGTGACCTATTTATCTGTCTATAACTGGACACAGCGGAGAAGGTACATGTCAGCTCCCATTGTTTTGGAGACACTAAAACTTTACACTCATTTTGTCAATATTTAAACAGCTAATAAAACTATAAAAATGATATCTACATGCTATCCTCAGATCAATCTTTTCTTTGAATGCATCATTATATCTATCTTTTATTTAGTGTTTAATGTCCCTTTAATAGATTAGATTTAACTTCCACTAGGTGGCAGCATTTTGTTGGTCTATTGGTTTATGTATCTTGTTCTTGTTTGTTTTTCAAAATCAAGTCTTTTTTTGTATGTTTGCAATATCACAAGATTTGCAATGTTGTATTGTCATTTTGTCAACTGATATGTCTAAGTTTTCAATCTTGGATTTTCACATAACAACGGTTTGACTGTCAAGTACAGATGTCTTTGAGTATGTGCAGAATCATAAACAGTATGTTTCCCTCTTGGTAAGGTCTTACCTTTGCACTTTATAGTCGCTTTTTCCCATGTTCCCTTAGCTGTGCAGAAAGACATGTTGTGTCCACTTTGTAAGATGAATCCTGGAGCACACCTGTACATCACATGACTTCCGAATGTGGTTTTACTTGCTAAGTCAACATATGAATGTGGGATAACCGGTGGTAGGCCACAGTCAACAGCTATCAAATGAAACATTGATTAGAGTTTTATTTTTACTAAAAACTATCAAAAAAATGAAACCTGATTATTTACATTTCTTAATTTATATATATATATATATATATACACACACTCACACATCACACTATCTAACCTATGAGTTATTACCTGCAACTAATTATCTATTTAAAGTGACAATATAGTAAAAATTTAACTTTTGTGATTCAGATAGGGCATACAATTTTAAACAACTTTCCAATTTACTTTTAGCATCAAATTTGCTTTGTTCCCTTGGTATTCTTTTTGAAACGCTAAACCTAGGTAGGCTCAAGCTGATTTCTTAACCGTTTAAATCTGCCTCTTATTTCAGAGCATTTTGAAAGTTTTTTACAGTTAGACAGTGCTAGTTCATGTGTGGCATATAGATAACATTGTGCTCATGTCCGTGGAGTTATTTAGGAGTCTGCACTGATTGGCTAACCTGTATGTCTGTCAAAAGCACTGACATAAGGGGGCAATCTACAGAGGCTTAGATACAAGGTAATCACATAGGTAAAAAATGTATGGTAATAAAGGGATTATCTTTCTTTTTAAATAATTAACATTTTCAAGTAAAATGTCCCTTTAATATAACATTCTTCCGTTTCCCAACTACTCGCTTTCTTACCTGTGCAAAAGGAATCGTCCCCATCTGCCTGAAATGGTTCTGTACCGTTCAGAGGCATATATCCGTCCTTACAGCGGCACTCATAGCTCCCTGGTATATTTTTACACTTTCCATAAAGTCCACATATATTTTGTTCTTCGCATTCATCGATATCTACAGCACAATTTTTGAGATATAGTTCATATATATGTCAACAAGGCAGGGGCGGCATCATTTACTATAAAGCTAAAAGTGATTTGAAAGGAGTACATACAGTTATACTAATGTATAGCAATAGAGGCACACTAAACTCTGTTATGTATCATTATTTTGTTAATATAATTTTAAGATAGGGGGGCGGAGCGTAGCCGTGCAGGAACATGGCCGCACTTTAACTTTGCTCCGTAACATATTCTCACACACAGGTTCCATTATGGTGATTTGAAGGGCAGCAACAACCTAAAAAAACATCTAGAGACTCTTGCCCCATAAACCTAACTGTCCGGTGATCGGACCAGGCGCTTTTCAGCAGAAGACCCGCTGAATTTAAACAACGCACTACCGCACCTATACTCACTCGGCTGGAAGCTCCGCACTGCAAGGGACACGCTTGTGCCCTGGGTACAACTTCGGTTCAGCAGCGGGGAGCTGGTGACCCACGCTGATAGACCGCAGCAGTGATTGCCGGACCCGGTTCTCGGATGGTCGAACGAAACGCCACACACAGCCGCACGCCATTACAGCTCCCACGTGGCGCGACCCCACCGGACAAACAAGGTAACACGCAGATACACCTCAGACTACAGCCCAATCCACTGAACACATACACAAGGCAGAACGACCCAAACATTAACATAGGATTGCGGTGGAAGTCTGAGACCGGCCTTAAGGTAGCTATCTAACTATACCAAACCAGAGACTGAGGCCTACAGAATTAAACCGCTCTCCTTAGACAGATCGCAGCCGCCATCAGAGATAGCACCCTACCTATTTAATGAACTGGTGCTACATAACATTAGGGAACCCTCTCTTTACAAACACCAGTAACCGAAAGCTAGCTACTGGCTAAGGGATAACTCTGTTATATCAATGGCAGCAAGACAGAAACCCAAAGCGGACAAGAAATCATCCACAACAGCTACTGCCACCATGTCCTCCTTCTTTCACAAACAAGAGATTGACGCTCTTGACAGTACTAAAGATTTACCACCAACGGACTCACATTTATTACAAGAGCAAGAATCCATACCACAGTCGCAACAACTTAGTCTGATACAGAAAACTATTTCACAACTGCCCTCTAAGTCTGACCTGGCAGACCTAAAATCATTCATCAAAACAGAAATGTCCTCCCTAAAAAAGAACATCAACGAGCTGGGGGCAAGGATAGAGACCCTAGAGGAGGGTCAAGACACCTTAAACACTATGGTTTCCGACGCCAATCATCAAATGGTGAGACAAGACATCACAATGCAAGCACTTCAACTCAAAATTGAAGACTTGGATAACAGGAGCCGTAGGAGCAATCTGAGGATAAGAGGGGTCCCAGAAGAAGTGACACAGGATAACCTTGTCTCATACTTGCTACAACTTTTTGAGTACATTGTCCCTTCCCTCAAGCTCTCTGAAGCCTCTATGGAACGCGCACATAGAGCGTTGAGACCCATACCAAAACCCCCCAATCCACCAAGAGACATAATCATTAAATTCACCACTTACTTAGACAAGGAGGCAATATGGAAGCAAGTCAGGCTACAAAGAGAAATTAAATTCCAGGCCTACAGTATACAAATCTTTCAGGACATTAGCCCCTCAACAATTGAAAGAAGAAAGGGAATAAGATTCATTACCCAAGTCCTGCAAGAGAGGCGAATGAAGTACAGATGGGGATATCCCTTCAGCCTTATAGTACAACAAGAAGGCAAGATTCACATCTACAAAGAACCTGATGACCTAGATGCTTTCTCAAAGGGCTTAAATATCTCCTTTCCACAACCACTTATTAAAGATCTGGATGCACCTTCTTCAAGTGACCAGTCGAACCCCAAGCCACAACGATCACAATGGTATCAAGCTAACAAAAAGAAAAAGATAGACACCACTGCACCCTAGTCTCATGCAAGCATTTGATGCAATAAGTATCCTGACACCCTGAAGAATATCAAGCTCGGACCGAAATGGACCTTGTTTCCCAGGAACTGATAAGTATTCTGCTAAAAAGCTAACTGACCTAAAGGGAAATGTACCCTGGGACCTATTTGGAACTGATCTGATTTGGGGTGAAATAGAACCGTTAAAGTTATTATTTTCTGGTTAGACCTAGCTATTCTCCTCCCCCCTTACCCTCTCCTGCTCGGTGTCTGCATCACACAAATATAAGACCGATGGTGTTTAGAAAGGCAGGCTTAAAACTAACCTATTACACCCAAGGTGACTGTGATCAGACACTGAACATGAAGCAATACCCAAGAGGTTTGGGGACGAAGATGAGATGGCTTAACGTTGTTGATTTGAAGTTGATATTACCATGGTTAAAATGTTTAATTATTTTATATATGATCCTGACCTCTCTCATGTTGGACATTTCAGTTATCCCCTTTTACTGAGTGATGTACTCTGAATGTATCCATATTTCTAGCTCTCTTTCTAAAACTGACATGTATATCCATAGCTATAAACCCTATAGTGAATAACGATAAGAGAATTTAGAATCATGCCAAAAGTGGATTTGGGGTGGAAATAGAACCGTTAAAGTTATTATTTTCTGGTTAGACCTAGCTATTCTCCTCCCCCCTTACCCTCTCCTGCTCGGTGTCTGCATCACACAAATATAAGACCGATGTTGTTTAGAGAAGCAGGCTTAAAACTAACCTATTACACCCAAGATGACTGTGATCAGACACTGAACATGAAGCAATACCCAAGAGGTTTGGGGATGAAGATGAGATGGCTTAACGATGTTGATTTGAAGTTGATATTACCATGGTTAAAATGTTTAATTATTTTATATATGATCCTGACCTCTCTCATGTTGGACATTTCAGTTATCCCCTTTTACTGAGTGATGTACTCTGAATGTATCCATATTTCTAGCTCTCTTTCTATAACTGACATGTATATCCATAGCTATAATCCCTATAGTGAATAACGATAAGAGAATTTAGAATCATGCTAAAAGTGTATAAATACCCTATTGTTCTTTTAGAGGAACCTAGTGATTGATGAGAAATGATACCCCCCTTTATCCAACTACTGTTAATGTTGGTTCTTCCTGAATATTTGACCCCACTGTTTATGTTATTTTATATTTGTGTTTTAAATTTGTTTTTTGAAGCTAAAACATTATCACGTGACCTGATGTTTAGGCCACGTAGGGGCGCTCCCGGCCCGTCCTGCACCCAGACTCACAAACGCTCAACATCACAGATAGACATTTTAATAACCTCACGACCTACGTCAGACATTCATAAACTTGATAATGGCTAATAATAGAAGACAACCCCATTCCGGTAATAACTTAAAAATATACTCAATTAACGCAAAAGGACTAAATATACCCTGTAAGAGAACGCTAGCCTCTAAAGATTTCCATAGGCAGGGAGCAGACCTTGTCTTCTTACAGGAGACCCATTTTCGTAAAGGAAAAGAACCTACCACCTTCACACGCACATTTGGCACATGCTTTTGGGCATCACACTGCCACAATAAAAAACAAGGGGTGGGAATCCTTATCAAGAAAAATATACCCTTTACACCACTACAAACTCTTAGAGATAGAGAAGGCAGATACCTCCTACTAACTGGTCTTCTCTACGGGAGACCCGTAACATTAGTTTCAATGTATGCCCCTAACACAGCACAACACTCCTTCATGAAGAAAATTAAAAATCTAATTCTAGACCATCAAAAAGGGACACTCATAATGTGTGGAGACTTAAATACAGCACTTAACCCCAGCCTAGACTGCTCATCTCAATACTCCTCCACATCACCTTCACAAATCTCAAAAATTAAGTCACATCTTGAGAAAATTGTAGCACATGACGTATGGAGAACCTTACACCCTCAGGCTAGAGACTACACATATTATTCTTACCCGCACGAGATCTATACGAGAATAGATTATGTGTTTGCAGATGTTGGAGGCCTATCATTATTTAACTCGGCCACAATCTCTCCGATCACATGGTCTGACCATGCCTCTATGATATGTACAATGACATGGCCCTCTAAACCTATAAGAGACTTTGTCTGGCGACTTGATGAACATTTATTAACAGAAACTGATGTGCTCACCAAGCTGACAACCACTCTTACGGAATACTTTGAACATAATACTCAACCTGAGACAAGCATGCACACCCTCTGGGAAGCACACAAGAGTGTCATTAGGGGAGAACTAATGGCCATTAAGGCACAACATAATAAAGCACAAAGAGAGCACACGATCTCCCTAGTCTCACAAATAGAGCAGATGGAAAACTTACATAAAAAAAACCCGACTGACAAAAATCTACTCGCAGAAATTACTGAACACAAACAAAAACTGGCCTCACATCTTGACAAGACACACAAGCGACAGGCACTCTACTCCCAACAAAAGCACTATGAGGGTTGGAACAAATCAGGCAGACTACTAGCCAGGTACCTCAAACAGAGGGCATACCAGAGGTACATTATGCAGATTAAAGACAAAAAGAATGTCTCCCATTTCTCCACCCAATCCATATCCAACACATTCAAAAACTTTTTCCAAAAGTTATACAATATACAACCCGCCAACCCCAGAAACTTGAACCACAATTTAACTAGATCACAACTAATAGAGGAATATCTTAGCAGACTTAACTTACCACATATTAACGAAATACAAAAAGAACAATTAGAGAACCCCATCTCACTAGCTGAACTCCAGGTAGCTATGAAACACCTACCCACAGGGAAAGCACCTGGACCAGACGGCTTTAGCCACAAATATTACACCACTTTTCAAGAGATCCTGAACCCATATATGGTACAATACTTCCAATCAATAGACGAGAATAAATCATTCCCTGGCACCGCACTGATAGCCCATATAACATTAATCCCTAAACCTAACAAACCCCAAGATTTACCTAATAATTATCGCCCCATATCGTTACTGAACACGGACATAAAAATTTTTGCACGGATACTGGCTCATAGGTTAAACGGAATCTTACCCGACCTGATCCATTTGGACCAGGTCGGCTTTGTGCCAGGAAGGGAGGCGAAGGACAACACGGTCAGGGCCTTAAATTTAATACATCATGCTAAACACAACAACATCTCCTCTGTCCTTTTGTCCACAGACGCGGAAAAGGCCTTCGACCGTGTTGCCTGGGACTTCATGCGAGCCACACTGACACATATGGGCCTAGGCACAAAGATCCTTACCAGGATCTTCTCCCTATACTCTCAGCCCACCGCGAGAATACTAGTAAATGGTACTCTTTCCCCTCCATTCCAAATTAATAATGGAACACGTCAGGGATGCCCCTTATCCCCACTCCTATTCGCCTGTGTGATTGAGACATTGGCAACCAGGATCAGACAAAACCCCCTGATAACAGGAATCACAATTAAGGAACAGAAATATGTTCTGTCTCTGTTTGCCGATGACATGTTATTCACACTCACCGACCCCGAACGCTCAATTCCTCACTTATTAAACGAATTTAATTCCTTCAAATCCCTGTCCAATTTCGCAATAAACATGTCCAAATCAGAAATATTAAACATAAATATGTCAGGCCCCTCACTACTAGCTACACAAGAGATTTCCCCATTCACTTGGTGCACTCACTCATTGAAATACTTGGGAGTACATTTGTCCTCCTCACAGGATGATATTTTCCACCTTAACTATATACCTGCTAAACACAATATAATACGCGATCTCTCATCGTGGGGATCTAAAAAGTTATCATGGTTAGGCCGTATCGACACGATTAAAATGAATGTATTCCCACGTATCTTATACCTACTCCAGACCTTACCAATACCCCTTCCCAAACCATACCTCCCGTCCCTCCAGAAAGCATTCAGCGACTTCATTTGGCGCCGTAGACCGCCCAGAATTAGTAAACAAACAATGCAAACTTCAAAAACACAAGGAGGCCTGGGAGTTCCAAACCTAGCAGCTTATCGCCAAGCTATCTTTCTGCAACGCCTAGTGGATTG
The DNA here is from genome assembly GCF_027579735.1 of Bombina bombina. Lineage (NCBI taxonomy): Eukaryota > Metazoa > Chordata > Amphibia > Anura > Bombinatoridae > Bombina > Bombina bombina. Next base: position 702,024,152 of record NC_069500.1, on the reverse strand, counting down.
GAACATCCATTTCAACCATAAAAGATGGGTACCACTAGAACACTTAATAATGAATAAGCCGCACCTGGGAAGGTTATGTTGGAGCAGCCCACATCTATTCAAATTAATTAGAACAGACAACCCAATGATACAGGAGACCCTTAAGGTTTGGGAACATACAATTAACACAACACACTTCATCTCCTCCATACCCTCACCCATGACATCCCTAATTGAGAACGGGGAATTCACGGTAAGGCCCTTCACCACACAATCCACCACAACAACTTCGAACAGAGACCTCGCAGTATATACACTAACTGAAAATGAATCCTTACTATCACAAAATGAATTAGTTAAAAAGGGACTAAACTGTTTCGCTGACTGGTTCACTTACAGACAGACTGCTCACTTTATCACCACACACCCAGAATATGGGAACATGGTCAGACCTTTAACCTCCTTTGAATCCCTGTGCACTCGCTCTCCCCCCCTGAGACATACACTGTCCATCATCTATAAGATCTTAACTCACACACCCCCAGGGCAAATTCCCCCTTATATAGAAAGCTGGGAAAGAGATCTAGGTGTCATTATACTACCCCAAACAAGTAAACTGATATTCCAAGCTACAAAGAAATCCTCAATCTCATCCTCCATTTTGGAGGTCAATTTTAAACTTTTACACAGGTGGTATCTCACTCCGAAGAAACTACACCGCCTTTTTAGATCTCAAAGCAATAGATGCTGGCGATGCGGCCATGTAAATAGTGACACTGCCCATATGTGGTGGTGGTGCAATAGTATTCAAAACTTGTGGAGGAAAATCATCTCCGAGATAGAAATTATACTGGCTACCCAATTGCCTCTTGACCCCCTGATATGGCTTCTGCACAAACCCCCCTCCAATCTCAAACATAAACCATACATACACTTGTTTAAAATCATGATTAACGGAATCAAAGTCTTGATAGCCAAAAATTGGAGAAGTAGAGAAATTCCATCAGTTGCCATGTGGGTTAAAAAAGTTTCGGAACTTATACAATTAGAGGAGTATTACTTCCTTAAAAATGATAAAATGGACTCTTACGCAGAGCTCTCTCATTTGTGGTCCACCTACGTCCAAAACGAACGCAAGTAAATCGAGTCAACCTACTAAGTCTAAAATACAGTCATAAGCGTAACATACAAAATCATAACTTACTGGTAATGGGAATTCATACAATTCGATATCAACCACACAACATCTGGGGCATGGACGGACCGGGAGCCCTCACTCTTTTCTTCCTACTTATTATATGTTCACCTCCTTTTTTCTTTTTCTTTCTCTTTCCCTCTTTTATTTTATCCTTCCTTCTTTCCTTCCCCTCTCCTTTCTTGTCTAATTATTTCACTATATATGTGAATAAATATTATATCAGTCTTACATACTATCTATAAATCCACAGTTGATATCGTAGATGGAAAACTGGAGCTGCGCCTCCACCCCCTTGTATCTTTATTTTATATGCACAATAAAAACTGTTTAAAAAAAAAAAAAAAAAAAAAAAAAAAAAAATATATAATTTTAAGATAAGTAAAATTGTCTTTTTGAAGGTGTTTTTGTGCTTCCTTTCACACAAAGTTGCATGTATAGAGCCAGCCATCTTGAGAAGTTAAAGTTCTCCAGCCAACTTGATATAGTCCTGTAGGAGATACAAGTTATTTAAAGAAGATATATAAGAGGAAGTAGTAGGAAGTAACTGATTAGTTGATGTGATTGATAGCTAGGAGAGTGGCCACCATGTTGGCTGGGGGAGCGATGAAGACTGAGACGCTCCTGCAGAAAGAATATCATTATATTCTGAATCTGTAACCTCTTCCCGAGATTGGGATGCATTCTAAATACCTTGCTCTTTGTGGGAGGAAGTTTTTATGCTTGCATTAATAATAGAAAGCTTTACCTCCAACTATGGAGGCCTATAACTGATAGATTATTGATGGAATATGTTCTGAGTGGTGGTGGTAGCCACTTAAATGGATAATAAAAGAAGGGTGGGGCATAAGCAGCAGGGTATTGTGTATAATGTAAATTATCCAATCTGTATCCTCTTATTTTGAAGCTATGCCTCAATAAGCTAAGGAGAGTCAGTGTTCCAAACACAAAGACAATTATTTTGCCCTTCTTGTTCCCAAAAATATAGTCTTTATCCCTCTCGGTATGGGGCGTCCAGAGGGGTGTCAGGGGGCTCTTGGAATTTTGCTCCAGTTAAAAAGTCAAGGGCCCTTTTGCAATTACACAGCTAGATTAAACCTTACCCTTACATTTTGCCTTTAAAATAAACCTTACTCATCCAGCTGTGTACTTGCAAGATAGTCCCAGACTTTCTATGTGCTGTGTTAATATTTTTGTTTTGTCATTTTCTCTATGGGGTTTGCACCCAGTTGTTGGGAGCTGTGCAGCTGTCTGTGAGTGCTGATGAGTACCCAGGGCTATGAGTTTTGCAGTAGCATGGGATGTGCACCCAGTCCGGTTTAAAAGTGGTCTATTTCTGTATTTTGTATGTGCCTAGGAAAATTACAAAAGGCCTGTGTCATTCTTGTTTATGCTCAGTCTGTTTGTTTGAAGGCTGCATTTTGTGGCTGTATGTTAGGGACTCAGGGAGGAATAGACTCTGATGTGGTCCTGGGCTATCACTATTTGGTTGTTATTAACTCTACTGCTTGTAATCTAGCTGTGTGCTGGCAAGAGAGTGACAGACTGTTTATGTGATTAGTGTGTGTTGTAAATAAAATATTTTCTTATCATATTGAAACCCAAAATTTTTATTTGAGCTCGAGATTTTCAAATCATATTTGTCAAGCCCTGCTTTATAAAAGTTTAAAGTGCAACCCATGTGTACAACAAGCTTCACATGTTGCCACTGATATTATTATTATTAGAGTATTTTATTTTTTGCCCCCCCCCCCAAAAAAAAAAATGTCTGTGGAAAAGCATGCCTCACGGATAAATATTAAACTGTCATGATGTATAGAATGCATTTTATTGCTAACCCTTACATACATCTGATCCACAATAATCCATAGTGGGGTGTTTGCCATCTGTGAAAAAAAAGGTTCCTTTCTTAAAGAGGCATTGAAAAATGTTTATTTTACAGTATATATGAGCAGTTAAGCAATGCATTGCAAATGAGTTGCATGCATACAAAATTAATGTTAAAAAAACTGTCTCTTTTTAAGCAAATTTTGCATTGTTTTTCTGTCCTGGGACATCTTTCTTGAAAAGCTTTTTCAGGTATGTTTATTTTATCTCATTTGCTGTGGCCAATTATTGACTTGTATATATGAGCTCCCGCCCTGATCAAGCAATTACTGTATAGAATGCTTCCTGGGCATCCTCTCAGAGAGTAGTGGAAATGTCATAATTTCCATGGTTAAATTAAAACAAAAATGAACTAAATAAATAATTTATGACACTGGAAAGATCTGATACCACACATAATTAAGCATGTTATGAGGATTTAAAGGGACAGTCTAGTCAAAATTGAACTTTCATGATTCAGATAGAGCATGCAATTTTAAGCAACTTTCTAATTTACTCCTATTATCAATTTTCTTTGTTCTCTTGGTATCTTTATTTGAATATAAACTTAGGATCCGGACCATTTTTTGGTTCAGAACCTGGGTAGCGCTTGTTGATTGGTGGCTACATTTAGACACCAATAATAAAGTTCTACCCAGGTTCTGAACCAAAAATGGGCCGGCTCCTATGCTTCTATTCCTGCTTACATATCTTTAGCAGTCTATGGCAGGGGTATTTGCAACATTGTTTAACACTACAACAAACACTGCTTCCAGATGACTAAAGACATTTGCACACGTCTGAGTTCATCTAGAATTACTCTTTAACAAAGGACACCAAGAGAAGTAAGCAAAATTAATAAACTGATAAATTGGAAAGTCATTTAAAATGTAATACTTTATCCAGTCAATTTAAGTTTAATTTTGACTTTACTGTCCTTTTAAATACAATATTTAGTACCATTTATTTTCCAGCACCTTAAAATGATTATAGTAAAATATATAACTTTTTTTTCTAACATACTATAATAATTGTACTAACAAAATGAAAAAAGTTATCAAGATCTGTTTTTATTTCTTTATTAACTTTCTGATGTTATGTTTTGGCAAACACAAGACAGACGATTTGACTTTGTAAACGCTCATCAATTCACATATAATCCAGTTCAAATCTTTGCATGATGAATCAGTCATCAAGGTATATGAAGCTACTATAAATTACAATAAACCCACATCTCTAGGATGAATAGGCTATCAGCCTCTTTTCTTCAGTAAGCATTTTTCCTGGCAGTATTATATAAAGCTGTTTCCTTTTTAAGCTTACATTTCTCTTCAATAGCCAATTAATACCAATGAAGTACCTAGAAAAAACGTCCTATTTTATGAAGTATAATTAACCTGAACAGCCAGCAGCATAATAGAAATAACAGATATATTGATGACGTGTGTATGGAAATATGTTTTCAATCTGTTTGGTTACAGCATATAGATGAATACACTTCTATTGTACACCCTCTGTTCAGTGCTACAGAGAGCACCTTCAAAATAAGCCCAATTAGAGAAAAAAGTGCAGGTGTGATGCAAAGCAAGAGATTCTTTTTTTTAAATTTGAGTGTATTTGATGTTGTAAATGAGCACAATTTGTGTTTTCAACGTGAATTAATGTATAATTACTTTGCTATTGGTTCCAGCCAAAAGAGTTAAACCATCCGCTTGATTGGTTGGTTTATTTTATTAACCTTAACTTTTAAAGAATAAATTCCCTATTTTGTATTTTTATCCTGGTAACATATAGATTTAGTTTAATTTATCATGCAATATTTATTAATGTGAAACCCCTGTGGTTATGGTTAACTTTTAAAGGGGCAGTACCCACCTTATAATTAAAATACATTTCTGTTGTGTTGCTATAGAATAACAAGTATAAAGGTTTTAAAACAAATGAACATCTTTAAGTTGTAAAAAAAATTTAATAGCCAAACTCCACCCATCATTTGCCTTATTTGCATAAGCCAATCTAGGCTTTAGTCTGCAGAAAACAAGGTTAGTCAAGGCCATATTGTTAGTATCAAGCACTGGTTTTCAAAAATGTCCTCAGGCCTCCCCAACAGGCCAGGTTTTCAGGATTACCTTGGATGAGAGCAGGTAAAATAACCATCACCTAGATTACGAGTTTTGCGTTATGAGGGGTGCGGTGCTAACGAGCAGTTTAAGCTCACCGCTCACTGACAGACAGCGCTGGTATTACGGGTTTTTAGAAACCCTGCGTTAGCCGCAAAAAAGTGAGCGAAGAGAAAAATTTAGCTCCACATCTCACCTCAAAACCAGCACTGCCTACGTTAGCGGTGAGCTGGTAAAACGTGCTCATGCACGATTTCCCCATAGGAATCAATGGGGAAGAGCCGGCTGAAAAAATACCTAACACCTGCAAAAAAGCAGCGTTTAGCTCCTCATGGGGATTCCTATGGGGAAATAAAATTTATGTTTACACCTAACACCCTAACATGAACCCCAAGTCTAAACACCCCTAATCTGACACTTATTAACCCCTAATCTTCCGCCCCGACATCACCGACACCTACATTATATTATTATTATAATAATATAAAACAGCTATTTGCTTTTATTGATTTTATATTGCTCTTGAAAAAGACTTGTTAAAAGTTGAAACGCGTTGAGCTTAAATAAATTTCTTTTTATCAAAGTTGGAAGACTGCTGATATCCTTCTTTGCTGAGACAAGCCGGATTCTCCTATTTATGGAGTAAGTTACTATTTTGTTTTTTTTGCTTCTGGTTGCTAGAAGCTTGTTCACTGGCATTTTTTTCCCATTCCTGAAACTGTCATTTAAGGAATTTGATCAATTTTGCTTCATATGTTGTTTTTTCTATTACATATTGCAAGATGTCCCAGATTGACCCTGAGTCAGAAGATACTACTGGAAAATCACTGCCTGGTGCTGGATCTACCAAAGTTAAGTGTATCTGCTGTAAACTTGTGGTATCTGTTCCTCCAGCTGTTGTTTGTAATGAATGTCATGACAAACTTGTTAATGCAGATAATATTTCCTTTAGTAATACTACATTACCTGTTGCTGTTCCATCAACATCTAATACTAGTGTTCCTGTTAACATAAGAGATTTTGTGTCTAAATCCATTAAGAAGGCTATGTCTGTTATTCCTCCTTCTAGTAAACATAAAAGGTCTTTTTAAAATCTCATTTTTCAGATGAATTTTTAAATGAACATCATCATTCTGATTCTGATAGTGGTTCCTCTGGTTCAGAGGATTCTGTCTCAGAGGTTGATGCTGATAAATCTTCATATTTATTCAAAATGGAATTTATTCGTTCTTTACTTAAAGAGGTTTTAATTGCATTAGAAATAGAGGATTCTGGTCCTCTTGATACTAAATCTAAACGTTTAAATAAGGTTTTTAAATCTCCTGTAGTTATTCCAGAAGTTTTTCCTGTCCCTGATGCTATTTCTGAAGTAATCTCCAGGGAATGGAATAATTTGGATAATTAATTTACTCCTTCTAAACGTTTTAAGCAATTATATCCTGTGCCATCTGACAGATTAGAGTTTTGGGACAAAATCCCTAAAGTTGATGGGGCTATCTCTACTCTTGCTAAACGTACTACTATTCCTACGGCAGATAGTACTTCCTTTAAAGATCCTTTAGATAGGAAAATTGAATCCTTTCTAAGAAAAGCTTACTTATGTTCAGGTAATCTTCTTAGACCTGCTATATCTTTAGCGGATGTTGCTGCAGCTTCAACTTTTTGGTTAGAAGCTTTAGCGCAACAAGTAACAGATCATAATTCTCATAGCATTGTTAATCTTCTTCAACATGCTAATAACTTTATTTGTGATGCCATCTTTGATATCATTAGAGTTGATGTCAGGTATATGTCTCTAGCTATTTTAGCTAGAAGAGCTTAATGGCTTAAAACTTGGAATGCTGATATGTCTTCTAAGTCAACTTTGCTTTCCCTTTCTTTCCAGGGTAATAAATTATTTGGTTCTCAGTTGGATTCTATTATCTCAACTGTTACTGGAGGGAAAGGAACTTTTTTACCACAGGATAAAAAATCTAAAGGTAAATTTAGGTCTAATAATCATTTTCGTTCCTTTCGTCACAATAAGGAACAAAAGCCTGATCCTTCATCCTCAGGAGCGGTATCAGTTTGGAAACCATCTCCAGTTTGGAATAAATCCAAGCCTTTTAGAAAACCAAAGCCAGCTCCCAAGTCCACATGAAGGTGTGGCCCTCATTCCAGCTCAGCTGGTAGGGGGCAGATTACGATTTTTCAAAGAAATTTGGATCAATTCAGTTCACAATCTTTGGATTCAGAACATTGTTTCAGAAGGGTACAGAATTGGCTTCAAAATAAGGCCTCCTGCAAAGAGATTTTTTCTTTCCCGTGTCCCAGTAAATCCAGCGAAGGCTCAAGCATTTCTGAAATGTGTTTCAGATCTAGAGTTGGCTGGAGTAATTATGCCAGTTCCAGTTCTGGAACAGGGACTGGGGTTTTATTCAAATCTCTTCATTGTACCAAAGAAGGAGAATTCCTTCAGACCAGTTCTGGATCTAAAAATATTGAATCGTTATGTAAGGATACCAACATTCAAAATGGTAACTATAAGGACTATCCTGCCTTTTGTTCAGCAAGGGCATTATATGTCCACAATAGATTTACAGGATGCATATCTGCATATTCCGATTCATCCAGATCACTATCAGTTTCTGAGATTCTCTTTCCTAGACAAGCATTACCAGTTTGTGGCTCTGCCGTTTGGCCTAGCAACAGCTCCAAGAATTTTTACAAAGGTTCTCGGTGCCCTTCTGTCTGTAATCAGAGAACAGGGTATTGTGGTATTTCCTTATTTGGACGATATCTTGGTACTTGCTCAGTCTTCACATTTAGCAGAATCTCATACGAATCGACTCGTATTGTTTCTTCGAGATCATGGTTGGAGGATCAATTTGCCAAAAAGTTCATTGATTCCTCAGACAAGGGTAACCTTTTTAGGTTTCCAGATAGATTCAGTGTCCATGACTCTGTCTCTGACAGACAAGAGACGTCTAAAATTGGTTTCAGCCTGTCGAAACCTTCAGTCTCAATCATTCCCTTCGGTAGCCTTATGCATGGAAATTCTAGGTCTTATGACTGCTGCATCGGACGCGATCCCCTTTGCTTGTTTTCACATGCGACCTCTTCAGCTCTGTATGCTGAACCAGTGGTGCAGGGATTTCACAAAGATACATAAATTGATATCTTTAAAACCATTTGTACGACACTCTCTGACGTGGTGGACAGATCACCGACGTTTAGTTCAGGGGGCTTCTTTTGTTCTTCCAACCTGGACTGTGATTTCAACAGATGCAAGTCTGACAGGTTGGGGAGCAGTTTGGGGGTCTCTGACAGCACAAGGGGTTTGGGAATCTCAGGAGGTGAGATTACCAATCAATATTTTGGAACTCCGTGCAATTTTCAGAGCTCTTCAGTCATGGCCTCTTCTAAAGAGAGAATCGTTCATTTGTTTTCAGACAGACAATGTCACAACTGTGGCATATATCAATCATCAAGGAGGGACTCACAGTCCTCTGGCTATGAAAGAAGTATCTCGAATTCTGGTTTGGGCGGAATCCAGCTCCTGTCTAATTTCTGCGGTTCATATCCCAGGTATAGACAATTGGGAAGCGGATTATCTCAGTCGCCAAACGTTACATCCGGGCGAATGGTCTCTTCACCCAGAGGTATTTCTTCAGATTGTTCAAATGTGGGGACTTCCAGAAATAGATCTGATGGCTTCTCATCTAAACAAGAAACTTCCCAGGTATCTGTCCAGATCCAGGGATCCTCAAGCGGAAGCAGTGGATGCATTGTCACTTCCTTGGAAGTATCATCCTGCCTATATCTTTCCGCCTCTAGTTCTTCTTCCAAGAGTAATATCCAAGATTCTGAAGGAATGCTCGTTTGTTCTGCTGGTGGCTCCAGCATGGCCTCACAGGTTTTGGTATGCGGATCTTGTCCGGATGGCCTCTTGCCAACCGTGGACTCTTCCGTTAAGACCAGACCTTCTGTCGCAAGGTCCTTTTTTCCATCAGGATCTCAAATCCTTAAATTTAAAGGTATGGAGATTGAACGCTTGATTCTTAGTCAAAGAGGTTTCTCTGACTCTGTGATTAATACTATGTTACAGGCTCGTAAATCTGTATCTAGGAAGATATATTATAGAGTCTGGAAGACTTACATTTCTTGGTGTCTTTCTCATCATTTTTCCTGGCATTCTTTTAGAATTCCGAGAATTTTACAGTTTCTTCAGGATGGTTTGGATAAAGGTTTGTCTGCAAGTTCCTTGAAAGGACAAATCTCTGCTCTTTCTGTTCTTTTTCACAAAAAGATTGCTAATCTTCCTGATATTCATTGTTTTGTACAAGCTTGGTTCATATAAAACCTGTCATTAAGTCAATGTCTCCTCCTTGGAGTTTGAATTTGGTTCTGGGGGCTCTTCAAGCTCCTCCGTTTGAACCTAGGCATTCATTGGACATTAAATTACTTTCTCGGAAAGTTTTGTTTCTTTTGGCCATCTCTTCTGCTAGAAGAGTTTCTGAATTATCTGCTCTTTCTTGTGAATCTCTTTTTCTGATTTTTCATCAGGATAAGGCGGTGTTGCGAACTTCTTTTCAATTTTTACCTAAGGTTGTGAATTCTAACAACATTAGTAGAGAAATTGTGGTTCCTTCATTATGTCCTAATCCTAAGAATTCTAAGGAGAAATCATTGCATTCTTTGGATGTAGTTAGAGCTTTGAAATATTATGTTGAAGCTACTAAGAATTTCCGAAAGACTTCTAGTCTTTTTGTTATCTATTCCGGTTCTAGGAAAGGTCAGAAGGCCTCTGCCATTTCTTTGGCATCTTGGTTGAAATCTTTAATTCATCATGCTTATGTCGAGTCGGGTAAAACTCCGCCTCAAAGGATTACAGCTCATTCTACTAGGTCAGTTTCTACTTCCTGGGCTTTTAGGAATGAAGCTTCTGTTGATCAGATTTGCAAAGCAGCAACTTGGTCTTCTTTGCATACTTTTACTAAATTCTACCATTTTGATGTGTTTTCTTCTTCTGAAGCAGTTTTTGGTAGAAAAGTACTTCAGGCAGCTGTTTCAGTTTGATTCTTCTGCTTATAATTTCAGTTTTTTTCATTATAAGATTTAAACTTTATTTTGGGTGTGCATTATTTTCATCGGAATTGGCTGTCTTTATTTTATCCCTCCCTCTCTAGTGACTCTTGCGTGGAAAGATCCACATCTTGGGTAGTCATTATCCCATACGTCACTAGCTCATGGACTCTTGCTAATTACATGAAAGAAAACATAATTTATGTAAGAACTTACCTGATAAATTCATTTCTTTCATATTAGCAAGAGTCCATGAGGCCCACCCTTTTTTGTGGTGGTTATGATTTTTTTGTATAAAGCACAATTATTCCAATTCCTTATTTTTTATGCTTTCGCACTTTTTTCTTATCACCCCACTTCTTGGCTATTCGTTAAACTGATTTGTGGGTGTGGTGAGGGGTGTATTTATAGGCATTTTGAGGTTTGGGAAACTTTGCCCCTCCTGGTAGGACTGTATATCCCATACGTCACTAGCTCATGGACTCTTGCTAATATGAAAGAAATGAATTTATCAGGTAAGTTCTTACATAAATTATTTTTTTCCACCTACTCTAATCCCACTAACAAAATAAAAAAGCCCCCCAAAATAAAAAAAGCCCTACCCTACACTAAATTACAAATAGCCCTTAAAAGGGCCTTTTGCGGGGCATTGCCCCAAAGTAATCAGCTCTTTTACCTGTAAAAAAAAAAGTACAAATAACCCCCCAACATTAAAACCCACCACCCACACAACCAACCCTATTCTAAAACCCACCCAATCCCCCCTTAAAAAACCTAACACTAACCCCTTGAAGATCACCCTACCGTGAGACGTCTTCACCCTGATGCTTCTTAATCTCTCCACCAACTTAAATGTGTCTCAACTTGTTTGGGGTGATTGACAAGCCCAAAGTGATTGGTTGCACAAGAGCTGGGGTGGCTCTGCACAAGGATTCCCTTGAACAATGATAAATGTGGGCAGCAAACAAACAGCATCAGATGCAGCTTGCCACAAGCATGGGCAGACAGGTTTCCTGGTTGGGAACCTTGTCCATTTGTGTCTTGCTAAATGGGGCCTTATGTGTGGATAGAATAAGGATATGTTTGTTTAATTTTGACAATGCGGTAATATGATGGTTTTACCTACAGATTTCAGAATTAATTTACTATGAGGATCTTTTAAACATCAAAAAATCTTCATATTCATAGCTATTCCCATTCTATGTACAGTAAACCCAAAATGCTACATTTATTCCCTAGAAAGTGTTGCTACAATAATTATAAAAGCAATGAATATAATAACAAACAAAAGAGATCAAATATGTCCTGATATATTATTATATGAGCCATTTCAGAGATAAATAGACTTACCTGTGCAGTAAGTACCATCATTAGGTATAAATGTATCATTGTTATTGGACGGCTTATAGCCTTTCAGGCAAACACAATAGAAACTTCCATATGTATTGTGGCATTTTGTGTGATTCCCACAGATCCTGTTAGCTCCAATCTGACACTCATCTTTATCTAAATATAAGGAAATATATAACATACTATTACTATTAAATATTATATTTAAAAAAATACTTGTGCGTTTGTCATGTGATGTAGAGATAGCAAATAGCAATATTCCTTTAGGCTTTACAATGAGAATAGCACAGGGTTGGAATGATGTACAGTGCAGTACTGAATTAGCACAGCCCCCAGTAACATACCAGTCTATTATCATCATTGTTCAGTGGACAAAGTATTAGATAGATAGATAGATAGATAGATAGATAGATAGATAGATGAGAGATAGATAGATAGATAGATAGATAGATAGATAGATAAAGGGGCATAACTTTATAAATACATGACCACTGCACTGAAGAATGATCAGAATAAATCAATTTGTAGTGAACACACACAACCCTCGTCTGTACTGATCTAGCAATCACTCTGTAAAATGTAGCAGGGCCAGGGTTCTGGATTGTGCTGGATGAACTCTAGACTTTCAGAGGGCCATGGAAAACCCCCAGTTTTCAAAGCAAAACTACAGGAGAAGCATAGGAAAAAAAATAAGATGCAAAGTTTGTTTGTTTTTTTACCCATGTATAATTCCACATTTTACGGGAATTTGATTTTGACTTATATTGTCCCTTTAATACATAAAACTACTATTTGCTTACAAACCATTAGCTTCCTTATGATGTGTATGGAGCATATGCATCTCAAGGGGAAATCAGAAATTAGCAAATGGAAACTTTATCCTCTGTATTCTGACTGAATGGCTTGATCTGCCTCTTCTCAGTACCAGACTTATGGTTGTGACAATACATAAAGATACCTTTTCTATGTTTAAACTATGGGGCCAATTCTAAAAACCTTTCCTTTCAGAGTAATTAGTGTTTTGAGTATTTTGATAAAGGCTTGCCACTTTTTTATTTACGGGAAAAAACTGTTAAATCTGTAGGGCTTAAATGTTTAGAGAATTACACTGAAATTTGAGAGACAATTTCATATACGCTCATGAAAGTCCATGTTCAGCCAATTTTTGATAAAAAAGTCATAGGATAATTTTAGTCTTCCCTTTACTGAAACTAGATCACTCTCATATTTAGGATTGTCTATAGCTGTAGAACTTGGGAAGTGGTATGGGATGAATATCTTGCCGATATTAAATGAAAGCAGAAACAATTTAAGATGTTTGGTGGGACTTCCAGTTTCTCTGTCAGGGAAAATCAGTCTATTTAAAATGATTATACTTCCTAAAATCTTGTTCTGAGAATGTTCCTTCTGTTGAAAAAAAAATCAAGATCTTCTATTGTTTTCCCAAGATTTAAGATATTTTTTATGGACTTCAAGGAAACCATGGATTAAACTTTCTAACTTATATTTACCATACTTTAAAGGAGGCTTGGCTTTACCATATCTGAAGAGTTACATTTACGCTGCAATATTGAGGTTCCCCATTGACTGGCTACATCAAACCAATAGGTACTCACACAGACCTTTAGAGGAATTATTTTGTTCTCCTCATTTATTGAATTTTCTAAAACATGCTTCAGATAAAGATCTGGGGAAATATATTGATGCTCATCCTCTCTATAGAGATATTCTCAAGGTCTGGAGAACAGTTATGAGAAGACTTGATACTAATGTACATATTCTTCTACAAATGTTTTTTCATCATGCATGAATAACCATACACTATTGATAAAATATTTATTTAATGTATCAACCAAAAAAATATTTACATTAAATAAGTCCTAAATAAAATTTCCGTTAGTTAAAAACAAACATAAATTTTACTATCTTCAATTGAAAGACTATGCTTATCATTTAGGTAGGAGTTACCCTTCACTATGGCAAATTCACCCTCTGTTAGATACTCTCTATCTTAAGAAATGGTCAATGTCATCAATATATAAAATAATCCAAGCAGAAGAAGCAGCTAAATTAAATAGCCAGTTATGTAACAAATAGGGTAAATTGCTAAAAGTCCGTGATTAATCATCTAAAATTCTCAAGAGCTTAATTATGACGCATCATATGCTTATATCCTCTTATATGAGAGAATCTCAGTTTATACTAATCCATCAAGACTATTCAATTCCCCAAAAAATAGCTAAATGGAAGAAAGAGGTCCAAAATATTTGTGTGAAATGCTCATTTAGTAATCCAGATCTGGGACACCTGATTGTTGAATGTCCTAGATTGGAACAACTTTGGCATATAACCGCATATTTTCTATCTAAAGTAACAAAACTAAACATTGAGCTGTCCAAGGAAACAATCCTTCTTTTGATCACGGATAAGTTATGGGAAGCTAAGAAAACATAAATTATGCTTACCTGATAATTGAATTTCCTTCTGTATGAGGAGAGTCCACAGCATCATTCCTTACTGTTGGGAATACTGAACCTGGCCATCAGGAGAAGGCAAAGACACCCCAGCCAAAGGCTTAAATACTCCTCCTACTTCCCTCATATCCCAGACATTCTGCCAAGGGAACAAGGAACAGTAGGAGAAATATCAGGGTATAGATGCCTCATTTTTAAATACCCAAGAGGAAGCCACTACTCTAGTGGAATGAGACGTAATCCTCTGAGGAGGTCTAAGTCCCGCTGACTCATAAGATAAGCGTATAACACTCCTCAACCAAAAAGATAATGAAGTCAAAGAGGCCTTCAGACCATTACACTTCCCAGAGTAGATAATAAACAAGGAAGGAGTTTGTCTAAAATTCTTAGTAGCTTGAAGATAAAACTTCAAAGTTCGAACAACATCCAGATTATGAAGTAAACGTTTCTTCGAAGAAGAAGGATTAGGACACAAGGAAGGAACCACAATCTCCTGATTGATGTTACAATCAGACACCACCTTAGGAAGAAAGCCCAAGCGGGTACGTAGGACAGCTTTATCAGTGTGAAACACTAGATAGGGAGGCTCACATTGCAAGGCAGCCATTTCAGAAACTCAGCATGCTGATGCAAAAGCCAATAGAAAAATAACCTTCCAGGACAACAATTTAATGTCAATCGAATGCATAGGCTCACACAAAATTCAAACTCTAAGGAGCAGCGTTAGATTTAAACACCGGTCTGATCCTGATCAGAGCCTAAATGAAGGATTGCACATCAGGAAGCTCTGTAAGCCTCTTGTGCAGCAAAACAGAAAGGGACGAAATCTCTCCCCTCAGGGAACTGGCAGAAAAGCCCTTCTCCAGACCCTCCTGGAGAAAGGAAAGAATCCTGGCAGCCTTGACCTTATGCCAGGTGAAACCATGCTCTTCACACCAGAACAATTAAGCTCTCCACACCTTATCGTAGATGCGACGAGTAACAGGCTTACAAGCCTGAATGAGAGTGTCAATAATCCTATCAGAGAAACCTCTCTTGACTAAGACTAAGCAATCAATCTCCATGCAGTCAGCCTCAGGGAATCTAGATTTTGATTAACAAAAGGACCCTCTTCCAGCAGATCCCTGTGACAGGGTAACTTCCACAAAGGAAATAAGGACATCCCCACCAGGTCCGCGAACCACATCCTTCACGGCCATGATGGAGCAATCAGTATCACTGATGCATGCTCCTGGTTGATGCGGGCCACTACACGAGGGAGAAGTGGTAATGGAGGAAAAATGTAAACTAGAATAACCTCCAAGGCACTGCTAATGCATCTATTAGCTCCACCTGAGGATCTCTGGACCACGACCCATATCTGGGTAGCTTGAAATTGAGCCGGGACGCCATGAGATCTATGTCCGGTGTCCCCATCTGTTGCAAATTTCCGCAAACACCTCGGGATGGAGAGACGATTCCCCTGGATGAAAGGATTGTTTGCTGAGGAAATCCACTTCCCAGTTGTCCACACCCGGAATGTGGATTGCTGACAGCAAGCAGTTGTGGGCCTCCACCCATTCCAGAACCCGAGTTACTTCCCTCATTGCTGGGGAGCTTCTTGTTCCCCCCTGATGGTTGATGTAAGCCACCGAGGTTATGTTGTCTGATTGGAATCTGATAAACTGGGATGAACCCAGAAGAGGCCAAGCCTTCAGAGCATTGAAGATCGCTTGAAGTTCCAAAATGTTGATCGGGAGGAGGGATTCCTCTTGAGTCCACAGGCACTGTGCCTTCCTGGCACCCCAAATAGCTCCCCATCCTGATAGACTTGCATCCGTAGTCACAATCTCCCAGGATGGTCTCAAGAAGGATGTCCCTTGGGACAGGTGATCTGGACAGAGCCACCAAGAGAGCGATTTCTCGACTGGTTGTCCAGAGAAATCTGTTGAGACAGATCCGAATGATCACTGTTCCACTGTCTCAGCATGCACAGCTGAAGTGGTTTGAGATGGAATCTGGCAAAAAGAATGATGTCCATGCTGGATACCATGAGACCAATCACCCCCATACACCGAGCCACAGAGAACCTTAAGGAGGTCTGGAGGGCAAGACAAGTGGAAGTTAGCTTGTAACGTCTCTGGTCTGTAAGGAATATCCTCATGGATATGGAGTCTATTATAGTACCCAGGAATTCCACCCTGGTATTGGGAATAATAGAACTCTTTTCTAAGTTTATCTTCCATCCATGAGATTGAAGAAGAAATAGAAGATCTTTTGAATGGTCTTGAACCAGAATATCGTCCAAGTATGGCGCTACTGCTATACCTCTGGTTCTGGCCACTGCAAGCAGAGCCCCTAGAACCTTCGTAAAAACCCTTGGAGCAGTAGCTAGACCAAACAGAAGTGCAATAAACTGAAAGTGCTGGTACAGGAACGCAAACCTTAGGAACTTGAAGTGTTTTTTGTGTATTGGAACGTGAAGGTAAGCATCCTTCAGATCTATCGTGGTCATGTACTGTCTTTCCTGAACTAAGGGACGGATGGACCTTATTGTCTCCATCTTGAACGAGGGGACAGATAGAAATTTGTTTAAGCACTTTAGGTCCAGAATCGGGCAGAAAGTTCCCTCCTTCTTTGGGACCACAAAAAGGTTTGAGTAGTATCCCAGACCTCTTTCTGCAAGAGGTACCAGTACAATAACTCCCAGGAAGGAGAGATCCCTCATGCACACCAGAAAGGCTTCTCTCTTTTCTGGCCTTGAAGACAGGTTTGACAAGAGGAATCTTCTCCTGGGTGGATGAGACTTGAAACCTATCCTGTATCTCTGAGCGATGACCTTCAGGACCCACGGGTCTTGCATGTCCCCAAACCAAGCATCTGAAAAGAGTAACAGTCTGCCCCCTACAAGATCCAAAGCCGGATCGGGGGCCGCCCCTGCATGACGACTTTGTCTCGGAGGGTTTCTTGTTTTGCTTGGCTCTATTCCAGGACTGAGCCAGCTTCCAAGTCCCCTTGGATTGCTCTGACTTTGCGGAGGGCTGCTGACGTTGGGATTTATACGAATGAAAGGAACGAAAATTAGGACCTTGTCCTTTAGCTTTGTTCTTCTTATCCTGTTGTAAAAAGGCACCTTTGCCTCCAGTAAGCGTGGAGATAATTGAGTCCAGGCCTGGACCAAATAGAATCTTTCCCTTAAATGGGAGGGAAAGAAGTCTTGACTTCAAAGTCATGTCCACACACCAGGACTTCAGCCAGAGTGCCCTACGGGCTTGAACAGAAAAACCTGAAGCCTTAGCATTCAGGCAAATAATCTGCATATTTGCATCACAAATAAAAGAATTAGGCACCCTTAAGGTCTCACTGCTTTCCTGGATCACGTCGAGGGGACCCTCCACCTCGATCATCTCAGATAAGGAGTTGCACCTGTAAGTAGCCGCTCCAGCAACTGCAGCAACAGCAGCTGCCGGTTGAAACAAATATCCTGTATGTTGAAACAGAGTTTCTATCTTCTATCTTCTTATCCATGGGTTCCTTGAATGACAAACTATGCTTAAGCGGGATAGTAGTGCGCTTAGCAAGCGTGGAGACAGCACCATCCACGTTGGGGATGGAACCCCACAACTCCAATTTAGAGTTTGTAAGGGGGAATAATTTTTTAAAGGAAGAAGAAGGGGAAAATTAATAACCAATCCTTTCCTATTCATTCTTAATAATGTTCGCCATCTTTATGGGAACCGGGAAAGTCTGTGGCACAACCCTGTCCTCATAGACCTTATCTAATTTAGAAATCAAAGGTTCCTCAGGCAATTTAAACTCTGGAACCTCTAAAGTAGCCAAAACTTCCTTTAGCAGAAAGCGTAAATGTTCAATCCTAAATCTAAAGTCTGGTTCCTCCCCAGCTGGAGGCTTAGAGGCAGCAGATTCCGACCCAGAAAGAGCATCCTCTGAAGTGTCAGAGGCGTCTTCATCAATGGAGAATCTTGTATCAGATAAATCCAATAAGCTAGTAGATGACCCCTGGGACGGATAGTAATATTTGACCGTTCGCTTGCGCTTAGCAGGGCGAGGTAAAGCACTAAAGGCCATAGACACTGCCATTTGTAACCACTCAGCAAAGTCTGGCTGTAAAAGGGCCCCTCCAGATGGAGGATTAGGAGTGCTACGGTAAGCTGCATGTGTATTGGGAGATGACTGTAGGGTGCACACCTCACAGGATGAAGACTTCTCAGAGGTGGAAGGCTTAGTGGTACTAAACATATTAACTTTCTTTGACATGATTAAATTATCAAGGCATGTGGAACATAATTGAGCAGGCCGGTATACCACGGCCGCCTCACAATATAGACAGGTATTAGACTTAGGTTAAGAGGGAGTACCCTCTAACGCATCAGAATCCTTCATAGCTTGCGCTTATAAGCAGACTATTGATAATAAGATAAAAAGGCACCTTTATCCCGGTGGGCGGAGCTGAGTGTGGACGCAGGGAGAGGAGCTCCGGACCCTGAGTCTCTTCAATCTTGGCCAAAAAACATACAAACAGCCTGAAACAAGCTGATTTCCTTGGCAGGTGGGAGTACCACCTGTCTGGAGTATAGCCAGCAAGGAATCTACCACCCGATTCACCCACCGCAAAAGTCTCAGGGCAGAAGTGGAAGAGAGCGGTCACGGCTGGGACAGCTGTCACAGCAGAGGAGAGCCGCTAAGCAACAGCTCCAGTTCTGAACCGGAGAGACACAGCAGGAGCACAGTTAACTTGTGGAGACTCACAGCAAGTATGACAACTTGCAGCCTCTGGGGGAATAAGAGGTGTTACGCACACAGCTGCATCACTGTGTAAAACACAGCGGAGTGCATACAAGGGAGGGAGAAAGCACAAACATCAGGCCCATATACCAAGCAAGGGTCGATTAGGCAGAGCAACAAGAACACACACCTTTTAGAGAGAGGATTCTATAATATAGGCTGGGGAATACTGGCCCAGGTCACAAGCCAGATTACAACCGTATTACTCTGCAATACCAGCCTTACCTCAACTCAAGCTGCAGGCAGGGAGCAGTGCTCAGTTGTCAAATACCAAGGCAATTTTAGCCTCTCACCTGTTTTGGCCCTGTGGTTGTTGCAAACTGACCTTCAGTGGACTTTAATTGCTGTGAGTGAATGATTAAACTGATGAGAACAGACTTTGAAAGCCATATATGTATATAAAGCATCACTACATAGAAAACCTCACTGCACTAAAGGGAATACAAGGCTCAACATTAATAAAGTATCTATTTTCACTGGTGAGACACCCCTTCCCCCCGTTGGGGTTTGTGCTTTTATAATAGACTCATTATTTTTTTCAAAAGTGACGCCACTTAATACCAACATGCAGGGCTAGAACACATGGGTACACACCCTCTCACTCACCCACCGCTTACCAGCAACTTCTAGACTCTCTGGTGGTCCTGGTGGATTCGGGCCTATTAACAATCTCCCTACAAATCTCTATGTCCTAATAACTACAATATATTATCTTCACACAGTTGGAAGAATCAACTGTGGGACTCTCTGACCTGTATGCAAAAGTATTACGACTCTTACAATAAAAAAACAGATACTATGGCGAACAGATTAAAGAATGCTGATAAGAAAAAAAATCAAGTGGAGGCTCAGCAGGCCCTGGTGCTTGCGGATGATGCATTACCCACCAATACCATGGACACACACCCAATAGTTTCCCAGATCTCAGCGTTATTTTTGCCAAAGATTGACCAGCTCCAAACTGGTATGGACTCCCTCACAGCAGAGGTTAAATCATTCAATGGCAGACTGTCACAGGTGGAACAGAAGGTGGCAGAGGGAGAAACCCGTCACAGAGAGACGTCATCACAGATACACACCTTACAACAACAGAGTGAGAGGTTGTGGGCCAAGATTGATGATCTGGAAAATAGGTCACGAAGAAATAATCTAAGGATCATTGGAGTCCCGGAATCACTCCTGGGTTCACAGCTGGTGGACTTTGCAGAAAATATATTACCGAGTCTACTTAACATCTCAAAAGAGTGTCTACCCTGCACAGTGGAAAGGGCACATAGAGTGGGGGATCAGAGAAGACAGGAAGATAACAATCAACAACCGCGCCAAGTTATGGTGAAGCATCTCAACTTCAAGGACAAGATAAACATCCTACAAGCCTACAGAAAAGTTGCACCACTGGAGTACAGTGGAAAGAGAATCTATTTGTTCCAGGACTATTCAGCAGTAGTCGCAGCCAGGAGAATAGAGTTCTCATCATACTGCAAACAACTCATGGAACAGGGAAGAACGGCGGCTGTGTTGTTCCCAGCAAGACTGAGACTCCATACAGCAAGAGGACCGCTGTTTTTTGATTCACCTAACCAGCTCAAACTTCACCTGCAAAGAGAAAATGACGGTCAGCAAGCAGCAAATGAAGAGGACACAGCCTCATAGGCCCGAGGTTGAAACCAGGTCTACAGAAGATGAACATTAATAGTCATGTAATGTAATGTATCCTTGCAAAGTGAGGGGGGGACCCTTGATTAACCCTTTTCTATAAGTTTTTCCTTCCTTGCTTTTGAGACAAGAAACTTTGCCAGTGTTTGAACAGTTCAGTTGGTTGGGAGAGGGGAAAGTTTATTTTGTGTATTTTACTGTTTATTGCATTGTTCACTGTATCTACCATTTATCTGTATTTCTGATAGAGCTGATCCGTCCTGCCTTTGGGTGCCACTCTTAGGAAAAAGAGTAAGAACCGTGCAGAATCACATCAACAGTAAGTAATACTTTCTTGACCAAGCCTCACGAACCACACACCACACGACACAAGAACCTGTGTCCCTTATTGGGGACCAGGAGGCATTAACCCTAGCACAGCAATGAAACTGACAACATGGAATGTAGGTGGGATCACGTCCCCAATTAAAAGAAAGGCTATACTTAGACATCTGAACATAAAGAAAACGGATATAGCAATACTAGAAGAAACTCACCTTTCAAAGATAGAGCATCAGAAACGCAAACAAGGTTGGGTAGGAGAGGTACTGCACACCACATATGAGGGGAAAAGAGCCAGAGGAGTAGCAATCCTCTTCCGCAAGGGCCTAAACTACACGATATCACAGACTGTGGTAGACGCAGAGGGAAGATACCTGATAGTTAAATTGAAAATTGGGGCTTTACACTTTGTACTATGTGGGATATACGGCCCCCACACGGAAAAGAGGGAATTTCTGACCCAGTTGCAAGCTAAACTTATACAGTTCTCGGAGCTTCCAATTATAGCGGGGGGGATTATAATATTGCACCACACACTCCAGCTGACAGGTTCCGCAATCCAAACTATATTTCGCAGCAGCCGCTAACATGGGCTGGCTCGAAGAGAGAGACTCGTATCCTCCTCACTAATTTTAAAAATACGCTGTCCCTCTCGGATATCTGGAGGTATAGAAATCCAGAAACAAAAGACTATACGTGCTTACACCCGGCCAAAATGACTTTATCGCGCATAGACTATTTTCTAGTCACTGACTCCTTTTGCCCACGGATAACAGACATACAAATAGATCCGATAACCATTTCAGACCACGCCCCAGTACCACGCCCCAGTAACGCTCCACATGGACACTAATGCACCCCATAGACAGGTTCATAGGTGGAGATTCCCTACACATCTTTACCATGACTTGAATTTCCGCAAACACCTAATTGGGGAGTGGCTGGCATACAAGGAGCTAAATGCTCAGCATTTAAGTGATATCTCTCTGTTTTGGGAATCGGCAAAGGCGTTGCTGAGGGGTAGTGACAGCATATGCAGCCAAGATAAGGAAATCCCATAGATTGAAAGGGGAATTACTTTTACGTCAGCTACTTAACACCAGGAATAAATATTTATGAAACCCTACAGATCAGAACAGAATAAAATACAAAGAGGTGAAAGACCTCAGAGACACATACCTTATTCAAACATCGGTCGCTGCCCAAAACCGCTCACAGGCCAAATACTATAGATATGGGAACCGCACTGGGAAATTGCTAGCAAGACTCACTAGGCTAGATAGAAAACTGAACATCATAGTAACAGTATACTCACACAAGATTCAGAAATACAGGAAATATTCACTGACTATTACTCAGACTTATATAGTTCCCAAGGCATTGATTCAAAAAAGAAAGAAAACTTCTGGAAAGACATAAAGCTCCCCCAGTTAGACGAGGAACAAGTACAGAAATTAAACGCTCCAATTCAACCCCTAGAGATTAACAAAGCAATTGACACACTTCCGCTGGAGACTACCAGGGGAATTCTACAAAATGTTGAAGGTAGAAACCGCAGACACCCTTGCCCTATTCTACAATGCAATTGTAGAGGGGAAAACCAAATTATCCAATAGATTCACGGAAGCAAATGTTACAGTCCTCCCAAAACCAGACAGGGACCCCTTGCTAACGTCATCATATAGGCCAATCTCCCTGTTAAATTCTGACTACAAGTTATTTACTAAAATTTTGGCTAACAGATTGGCGAAGCTGCTCCCCCTCCTGGTACAGGAGGATCAAACCGGGTTCGTTAAGGGAAGATCAGCAGTTAAAAATATGAGGAAACTACAATTAGTATTATCACATTATTGAAAGCAGGGAGGTGGGGATAGGCAGAGGAACACAGAAGTTTGATACTAGTAGATGCTGAAAAAGCATTCGACAAGATATTATGGGACCACCTGTTTACCACTCTGGGAAAATTCCTTTCATGAGAGCCAATAAGACTATTTATAGTACCCCCCAGGCGGCGAACCTAATAAATGGGACACCATCTAAAGCATTCTCTCTCAAGAGAGGCACGAGACAGGGGTGTCCTCTCTCCCCACTTCTCTTCGACCTAGCGTTAGAGCCCCTAGCGGTTAGAATCAGGACAGACACAGCAGGTTTGAAGTTGGGCAAAGAGACCATACACTTGTCACTTTTCGCAGATGACATGATACTCTATACATGCGATCCTAGAAAGAACATCCCTATCATAATGAAGATCATAGCTGAGTTTAGCGACATCTCACGGTATCAGATAAACAAAGATAAGTCTGAACTGCTTTGGCTTCAGAATAAATATACCTCCTTGCAATTGGAAGACAATTTTAAAATAATCTCACACTCATTCAAATATTTAGGCATTACACTGACTAAGAACCCTACCCAATGGTACGGTGTTAATTTTAAACCACTGTTAAAAGACATTAAACAAATGTTACGGAATTGGGCTACATTACCGCTGACTCTGTCGGGGAGATTAGAGCTCATTAAAATGATCCTATTCCCTAAACTCTTATACACCTTACAGATGCTCCCAGAGCTACTACATAAACAGGATCTTAAGGCCTTAAACATTGACATCCTGAACTTCCTATGGAAGGGGAAAAAACATATAATTAGCTATCAGAAGATGACATGTCGGCCAGAGATGGGGGGTTTTGGGCTTCCAAATATCGAACACTATAATTGGGCAGCCTTGACTAAATACGTGATGGACTGGTTGGTGGAGGGGGGACGCTTCACTAACAACTCACTTGAATCTGAAATCATCAAACCTTGGTCTTTGCAAATGCTCCCAAACATGAATCGCGCACAGGCGGACCCCATTCTAGGGGAGGCAAACCTTCTCCGCCACCCTATAAGGGCATGGTGGAAGATGTGTAAAGCCCTAGGAGTCTCACATAACCACACGGTCTATTTGCCCCTGACGGGCAACCCAGACTTCCCCGTAGGATTTACATCAAAACCTTTCATACAGTGGGATAAGTGGGGGGTGAAAACTCTTAAACAATTATTATCAGAAAATGGAACAACAATACGGCCATTGATAGAACTACAGAGGGATTATGGGATACCCAACACACATCATTTTGCATACCTCTAGGTGAGACATTATGTGCAGACTCTCCTGAGAGACGGGAACATGCTGGACGCTAACTGTGACATCTATAGACTCTTGACTCTAACAAAGGGAGGGCTGACCTCCATTTCACACACATATAACACTCTCCAAATGAAACCAAATAAAGCCAACATATTACGCCTGCAAAACACGTGGAACACATTGAGTGGACACAACCTTACAGACGGATGTATTGAACAAAGTATCGTAAAAGTGAGGGGGGCTTCTCTCTCAAATGAGATACGAGAATCCCATATTAAATTAATTCACAATGCTTATATCACACCTAAAATGTTTCACAGATGGAAGAAAGACCGAAATGTTCAAACCCCAACCCAAACATAGTGCACATGTTATGGAACTGTTCAAAGTTAACAAAATTTTGGGGCATGACACAGAGGTGGATAGAAAAAAACACGGGGGAAAAAGTCCAATTATCAATTGAAATGGTGATATTTCTCCACTCACAGACGAGGATAGGGAAACACACAGAATTTATACACAATACAATATTACTTGCCAGAAAACTCATTTTAAAGCAGTGGCTATCACAGACACGACCTAGCCTGATGCAACTCAGGGAAGAGCTGAGAAAGCAGATGGTATATGAACAACTGGACACTCAGGGGGACATAACCCGCAGAACAAAAAAAATCATGACTAAATGGGAACCCTTAATTGACATGATAGACCTCACACACCAAAAACAGAGCATCTACCCATTTAAAGACTCTGAGTATATACTAAATGCCCAACTGCACGGAAAATGGAACGTCTTCACTTAAGAAATAAAAAAATTAAAAAAAGCGTAGGAAAATTATTTAGTTATAATTTGCAGTCATGAATAAAAGAGAACCTTGGGGTGGTCCCTGGAGGTGGGGCAGGGGGGTATAGGCTTTGGGGAAAGGGGGAAAGGGGGATAACTGAAAGGTAAAGTTGGGGAGAGGGGTAATGGATTGGGGACCAGTAATTAATCTCCTTCTTGGTTGGACGGTACTGGCCGTTTCCTAATAGAGGGAAGCACCCTTGAAATTGAATGATTTAACCGTAGAGCGCAAGATGAGTGAATAGAGAAGGAAGCATAGGTAGGATGAGGAGAAGTTGAGTAATCTGATAGAGACTCCATACAACAGGAAAGTGTGGCAATAATCTAAAAAAGAAACAGGAAGAGGGGTGAAGTTGAGGAGAGTTGGTTTATTAAAAAGAAAAAACCAGTGTCACTGCAGTGACTATGTTTGATGTTATAATGTATTAAGTTGATCTGTTTTGTATTTTTCATTGCTTGTCACTGTAAGTGGTCCTGGAAAAAATAAAGTATTTAAAAAAAAAAGGCACCTTTATACCCCCAATGGCTGGGGCACTCACCACCTCCTATGACCCAGGCCAAACAGAGAAACCGCTTCGTCTCTGGTAAACCGCACGGTCAGGAAAGAGGAAACCAGTGTGACCACACCCGGTCACGTGGTGCGTAATGCAGGACTGCCCCTGCTATATGAAAAAGCGCACCAAGCCCTTCAGGCTGCGCAGCTTACAAAAATGAAAGTAAAACCTGTACGTTCCAAAATTAAACGATCTTACCGGAATCTATGCCATGGAACAGGAACACATCCTCTCAAGTTTGACAGTCCTGTAGCATCGCACCTGACATGGACTTGAGTGATGGAAGCAGGCAGTGAAACTTGTCAACACTGATTGCTTAGGAGCTGTTAATACGAGTCTGGATGGATTCGCAGAAAGACTCTCCCTGTATCTCCAGACTCTAACATTCGTCAATGCTCTTACTGAGAGGCTGACAAGACTACTTAAAACTCCAGTCCCATTTCAAAGGGTAGATACCCTCCATAAGGAACTACTCTGTATCTTCTGACACTTCTCTGCCAACCTCCTGTGACGCAAGGCAAAGAATGACTGGGATATGAGGGAAGTAGGTTAACCCTTTTGCTGGGGTGTCTTTGCCTTCTCCTGGTGGTTCAGTATTCCCAACAGTAAGAAATGATGCCGTGGACTCTCCCCATATTAAGAAGGAAAGAGTTGATATTAACAACAATATTAAATATTAGAAAATTAATCTTTGGTAACTGGATTAATCACAAAATTCCCTCTATCAGGCAAATTAAAAACATTCTAGTTAACCAGTTAATAATAGAGTCCTATGATTTTAAAATAAATAGAAAAAGAGATGTTAAGGGGTTTACTAAAACGTGGGGTAAGTTTCTCATGTACAGTATATGGGCATAGAAATGAAAGATTAGATTAAAGATATGTATATTAAAAAAATAAATTCTCTGGACCCCTTTCTATCTGTAAAACTCTTTAGGTGATTCACTATACTGATATAAGTTGATAGTGCACTACGAAATTATAACGTAAAGTAACAAGAAGATATTGTCATTTGCAATTTATTGTAATCTGCAAACCTTTTCTTCTTTGTGTAATTTTGTTTATTACATTGTATAATAAAATTATGAGAAAAAAAAATAAGATTTTTGATAAACAATTTTGTTACGATTTTTTATGCATCTTAACAATAAAAATGTTTTCCTTCATTTTGTGCAAATGGTTCAATTGTTTATTGTATGATTTTTAAATTACGATATTCATTGTGTTCTTTTGTAATGTATGCATCTCCTTCCCTGTTTTTAATAAAATTACTGCACCAGGCAGTATTTTGGGGTTAAAGTTGGTGGGAGTGCGGTGTTTTTTACATTGCGGTCAACTGTGTTCTCCCAGTAAATATATATGTATATGCTGTAATACATATATATTTATGTTATAATATGTGTATATACACATATTAATAACACATAAATATACATGTGTATCAGCATATACATATATATTTGATTACTGCCATTCCTGCACGGCTTACCCCTTTCGCTGGTGCTGAAGTTCTTTTGCCGTCTCTCACTCCCATAGAAGCCTACAGAAGCACGCTCTCATGAGCGCAATTCTTACTAGCAATGTGAACTTACAGCTAACTTGTAATACCATGCGCCTGTATTACAAAGAGAAGTGCTAATATCGCTTTCATGAAAGGCATATATAACGGTCCACTTGTAATCTAGACCTAAGTATTCAATATGTCATCAGTTATCCAATGCTTTACATAACTATCTCAAAGTCTCTGGGAAATAACAGACAAGGAGTCCAATAATCTAACTTCAATACTCCAGATGTGAAAGGTGGCATGCCAAATGAAGTTTTCAACGTAACATATAAGGAAAATATTTTGAATATGTCATCAAGAACAAAGAATCAAACCATAGCGAAATCTCTCTACCTCAAGATTAAGATTATAATAACTATATCTATGGAACCTCTATCCACTATATTTCTTTATTCTTATATATTTTTTTATTTCTTTATTCCCCTGGGTCAAGACTGTTCATTGTCATCCAGTATCCTCCCCGCATTTGTCACCCTAGCTCCCATGGGCCCATCAAGAGTTAAAGTTCAGGCACCACTCACGTGAGTATATAGTCAGAGTTCCTAAGAGGGAACAAAGTTTGCACTTGAATCTGTTGCAGTTAGGTACAGATATAGCTTTCCCACTTTTTACTAAATACCTGTGTTCTACGGTGTAAGTCACGGGCCACATCAAAAAAGCTCTATGGTAAGCTAACACAGTAGTAATGCTTTAAGTGTATATAATGTGGGCAGTGCTCCTCCCAACCATGTTTAAAAAAAACTGTTTTCTGGCTAGCAATATAATGCTGCCTAGAAATTTCTCACATTTCATCAATCCCAAAACAATCAGCTGATTACTCAATGCATTGTCTATATTGAATTTCACTCTTAGCCAGTGAGCCACCATCCTCCAAAATTTTGTTAGACGTAGACAAAGCCCAAAATAGGTGTGTGATACCAGGGTCAATAGCCTGGTATCTTGGGCATTTATTAATTACTGTCATTGCCAATCTTTGTTAAACCTTCTGAGTGATTATGAATTGTCAATAATCTGAGCTATGAGCCTCACAAATCCTGTGATAGTTTTGTTTTCTTAATGACTCATCTGGACCTTAGGAACTGTGGTTTGTATATATAATGCAGTGGACCACTTAGTGGCAATTCTTTCCACTGTCACTTTATTTGCTTTGTCTGAAAGCACTCAATATATTCGGGAGATAGAATAGATTCACTGATAAAAGTGAGTTACTAATCTGGTCATTAGTAGTGAGTGGTCTGAAATATGACTAGTCGCATGGTGTTTTGCTTGAAAGTATGCAAAATGAGGGGAGATTGGAAGAGAATAACTAATTTAAAGTTCTTGAAAGGATTGCACCTGGTCCCCTACCTTTGTGAAAAGTTGATGCACAAAACACAAAGCACAACTCTTTCTCCTACCAGAATAAGAATGGGATTGTCATGTACCCTGCTATAAAGTCTGGGTTACCTCTCCACTGCAGGTATTTAGTGTATAAATTAGATGCATTTAACCATTTACACATAAGATGCAAAGTCCATGAGGTTCAGAGAAAGTCTTGTAGCAGCTTTAAGTTTCTAGTTAATGGTAGATGAGGTAACATCACTAGAATCCAAGGTTGGACCATCTCCTGCTCTAAATTAAGCCCAGTATTACTCAGCCAGTCTAGTATATATTTACTAAGAGCTGCCCAGTTACATAGCTGACTAGCGAATTTTTAGTTACTAATAGAATGGTTTTCTTTATTGCCCAATTACATTTTAAAATGTCAGAATTTAGTAACTGAAGGTCTTTCTTTGTCAACAGCATTGGGAACACATGAAAAACATACAGAAACTTGGGGAAGGTTGTCATTTTAATCAGATTTACCCGTCCAGACAGTGTAAATGGTAAACAATTCCAATTCTCCAATTGACTTAAAATGTTATTAATAAGGGGCCTGTAATTAATAATGTACCATGCATTCAAGTCTTTCATCGGCTTAACCCCTAAATATGTAAAATTATTTTGTACTACCTTAAAATTAAATCCTGGGAGGGAGAGAGAAACCTGGGGGTCAACCAAAGCAACTCCGATTTTTCATTATTAATTTAATAGCCTGAAATATCAATAAAAGCAGAGATCAGTGGTATCAGTTTTAGTAAGTTCAATAGGAGGTTAGTAATGAATAAGATCATGTCATCAGCGTATAATGACAGATGTAGTTTAGTATTACCATGAGTCTTTCCATGTCTTTGCGAATCAGACACACGAATGGCTCAGTCGCCAAGTCAAATAGGAGGGGAAAGAGTGAGCAGCACTTCTTGATGCTTTTTTGGAGTGAGAAACGTGGGTAGAGAAGTCCATTAACTGGGTAAGAAATATACACTTTTAAAGATAGTCTTTATTTGTCCTGTAAAGCCAAATATATCCACGGTTGCCAGTAGACAAGTTGACTGCAGCTTTTGTGACTTTCGGTCAGTATGCTTTCCAGTAATAAGAGCACCAGTTATACTTTACAGTTATTAACTACAGAGGATCTGCCTTTAACAAAGCCCATCTGGTCTTCATGCACCAGTGTAGACACTACCTTTACCAACCTGTTAGCTAAAATTTTAATGAGCAACTTGTAGTCATTATTTAGGAGTAAAATAGGGCAACAGGATCCAGGTGAGAGCAGGTCTCTACTCTGTTTAGCTATAATAGTAATATGAGCTTCTGAGAATCTCTGAGTAAGGGTTGTCTGCCCTTTCATGATGCTATTGAATAAAAGTGACAGAGGTTCTACTAATACATCTTTGAATAATGTATAGAGTGCCTCAGGAAGCTCATCCAACTATGATTAGTTTTTTGACTAAATATTTAATCATACTGATTACTAAGAAATATAATAAAATGAAAATAAACGTAAAGTAAACCATTTAAAATCATTCACAGAATAAAATCAACCTGCAGGTTTGGTTGAGAAACAATTTGTCTTTTTTTCACATATCTATGGGTTTTATTGTGTTAGTACATTTTCATTAACCTGCTGCAGAGCTTACAAACAATAGCAGGAAAAGAGGGAACTAGTTATAGCCCTGTGCAGGCCCCACGTTTGAAGATTTGTTAAAGTCATATCAGTAAAATCTAATCTTAAAAAAAAATCTGTAGCATGTTCCTCCTTCATTGCAAAATATGTTTATTTATGGGAAAATGATTGTTCAAGGGAAATGGTGAAAGAGATTGTGAGACATTGTATTGTAACAGGAAACTATAGCCCAATCTGTCATGTTGGCTCCATAAGGCCTGAAGTGACCTGAAGACATATAGTATATAGCCTGAGTTAACATGCCAATTATTTTGGATCAAAAATCTAACTTCTATTATCTCATGTTTTTAATACTGAGAGGAAAACCATTTTTTTTATTGTAAGAGTCTTGAAATTCAGATCTATAGAAACCTGGGCCTACAAAATCAAGTTATGTAAGTTATACTGATTCAACAGAACAGTTCAGTCTGATTTTCACCAGTAACACATAAGTCAAGTTGGAAGTATAAACATCAAAAATGCAATATTTCTGTAGTCCACCAAAAGTTAGTCAACCAAACTGACTCTCAACATATTCAATACTGTGTCTTTTAAGGCTTGTGCCAGGTTGGGAATCTATACCAGTTTGTAAGATCTCTTACAATACCTACACCCCTACTCATTAGATTGATAGTTTATCTATCATTATCAATAAGCTTCTATATATAATCCCATATCAGCAGCACTCACTCACATGCAAAAAGCAGCAAATAATAAAAACATAAAATGGAGACTTTAGTTACAACTATTGACCAAGAAACGATAAGCCTAAAAGCCCCACAAAGCCATCTCCAGTTCTAAGGTACTAAAGCTGATATTTCGTGTCAGCCTTCTCTTCTATTGACTGAGCAGAATTTGATCTTTCTTGTGACCGAAAAATTGTGTCAATTAATCAACAAGCATGTAAGCTATTCCTGGAAGGGAAAGTTTACATTGTGTCTGAACAATAACACCCTTGTGAAATGCCCATTTAAAGCATAAATGTCCCCAAGGAACACACATATATACATGGAGGGCACACAGCCAAAAGTAGAGCCACTAACAAAACCAATGACTTAGTAATATAATATGTGTTGTTATATATACATTTAAACTGCTTGTTTAAAAGAGGAAATTCTCGTAAATTTGGTAAGGATTTATTTTTATCCGACAAGTATGTTCAGAATCCTCCGTTAATTACAGAAAATAAGGTGTCTAACAAGTTACAAAATATAAGCCTCAAAGCTAACAGTGGGACCTTCACTTTAAGGTTACAATACTGAGTTTTAAGCCTTTCAGCTGCCTTTCCCTATTAATAAAACTCCAGACATGTGAAAGTCAGAGGTGCCACTTGTCCCGTCTTATCCCTTATCAGTCCTGGGAAACCCGTGACTCTAATACATTTGAAAGTACCCCTTTTAGATGCTACAATGAATATCATTTTTATGTCCCTTTGTCTGAAAAAGAAAATATTGATGCATCCTATAAATTGTCCTATTGTAAATTGTGAGAAAACAACTTCAGGGGTGTGTGTTGTAAAACTCTTAGACCTAGATTACAAGTAGAGCGCAACTGATTATGTGCGGTGCGTTATTTTGCCCTCAGCCATGCACAATCAATAGGTATTACAAGTTAACAAAAACATTTTTACTGCACACGATAATGATATGCGACGCCCTATACTTTCAATGGGAGACAGTTGTAGCACAATCATTGCATTTGTAATATTACTTTCCCTTTTAACCCATTTGAAAACCAGTTTATTGCGTGATATTGTGCATTCAAAAACATGGAAGGTGTATAGCAAATAAACTCCACTAATATTTTTGTGCTTTGTTGGCTTTGTGCTTGAGCGTTGTGCAACATGAATTTTATTGTGGTCCTTCATAAAAATCTATTATCTGAGGGTTACAACATGGAGCACAAACAAGACATCTGTGTAAAAAAAAAAAAAAAAAAAAATTAAGGGGAAAGTCAATCCCCTCAAGGAGTCAGAAAAACAAAAAACACTACCATCCAACTAATAAGGTCAAGTACCCATTTACCCCAAATTCTCAAAACTCTCCCTCCACTCTTCCGCACCCCCCCAAAAATAGAGTAAAAATGACTAGTTCCTTTGAGTCCCAAATTAAAAAGGAATGGTCTTTTTTGCCCAGAATATCAGCAGAGAGGCAATACATTTGATAAATATATTTGAGATTTCTTTGTATAACATCATAATTAGGGACTGTAGTATTCCAGTATCTAGCTATACAGAGTCGTACATATAGTAGCAACTTGGCTTATTTTTGTAAAAATC
The DNA here is from genome assembly GCF_027579735.1 of Bombina bombina. Taxonomy (NCBI): domain Eukaryota; kingdom Metazoa; phylum Chordata; class Amphibia; order Anura; family Bombinatoridae; genus Bombina; species Bombina bombina. Next base: position 701,991,941 of record NC_069500.1, on the reverse strand, counting down.
TTATGCCAGCCTAATATTTATGGAACATTGATTTATTTTGCTGCAAATACTAAACCAATGTACCACCCCCTGACCACCAACATAACAATGATTATGTTCTCAAATATCACAGGCTGTTTGTGTTAATAACATGATTCATTATGGTGTGGGGGGGGGGGGTGAAAGCCTGACCTGGAGTCATGTATGATTAATATTAACAGTGTGCATGCATGAAGCACAATGGGGCCTATCAAGCTCCAAATGGAGCTTGACTGTCCGTGTTTCAGACTCGCCAGAAACACAACTTATGGGGCAGCAGTCACAAAGACCGCTGCTCCATAACCCTGTCCGGCTGCTCTGAGCAGGCGGACAGGAATCACCGGAATTCAACCCGATCGAGTACGATTTGGTTGATTGACACCCCCTGCTGGTGGCCGATTGGCCGCGAGTCTGCAGGGGGCGGCGTTGCACCAGCAGCTCTTGTGAGCTGCTGGTGCAATGCTGAATACGGAGAGCGTATTGCTCTCCACATTTAGCGATGTCTTGCGGACCTGATCCACACTGTGGGATCAGGTCCGCAAGACATTTGATAAATAGGCCCCAATGTCTTTTGAATGTAGTCAGACACTTTCAAATGAGTCCATGGTACAAAGTAAATTAAAAACAAACATTGATCAATGTCAAATTTGTCATTTTTGGCATGGCTTAATATAAAAATATGTATTGTAATAGAATTGTATTATAGTCAATGTGGTGTAAGCTGTAAAATACTATAAATTTACAGTTAATTACATGGGAGTCCAGCATTAAAACTATGAGAACCACTGGCATAATTTATACTTATATTAGATACTTTTACAGGAACAAAGCCCTTTATCCTAACTGGTAGGGATGCGTGTTCCCTCTAAGGCTAGTTTTGTGAGGGGCTCAGCAATAAAACAGTTAATTAGATCAATTAGCCAACACTACACAACGCAGCCTGCAAGGGGTGGTTCCATTGTTAACTGTTTCACTGGTGGGACACTCACAAAACTGGCCTTAGAGGGAATAATCTTTGGGACCGGAAAAGATTTGGATTTCAGAATAATTTTTTTAAGTATTTGTATATTTGCATTTGCAAAATGGCACATAGGGGCCGATTTATCAAGTGTCTGGCAGACATGATCCGCTGTAGCAATCATGTCTGCCAGACATCAATAAATGCCGACACCATACGCTGTCGGCATTTATCATTGCACAAGCAGTTCTGGTAAGCTGCTTGTGCAATGCCGCCCCCTGCAGATTTGCGGCCAATCGGCTGCTAACAGGGGGTGTCAATCAACCTGATCGTGTGAGATCGGGCAAATTTTTGTCCGCAGCCTCAGAGACAGCAGACGAGTTAAATAGCAGCAGTCTTAAGACCGCTGCTTCTTAACTCCTGTTTCCGGCGAGCCTGAAGGCTTGTGCAGAAACAGGGGTATACGGCCCCATTCGGGCCGTGATAAATTGGCCCCTAAGTGTAAACAACAATATATTATGTCATTTAAGCAATATACACATGTCTTAATACAGCTTACACATGCAACCTAAAGGAAGTTTTATATGATTTTTTAAGTACTTTGGATACATAGTACAATCAGAAAGAAAGCACAGTACTGTAATCAGAAAGGCAATTATAGACTATACATTTTAGAACACACAATCTTATCTGCCTGCGTCTTTGGTTTCGGTTTTGACTTACTGGTGAGGAAAAACTGTAATTTGTAATCATGTTATTTTAAAAAAATGCTAATGAAAAAGTCTGGATTTCAGAATAATTTTGGATTTTGGAATTATGAATTTGGGCATATGTACCTGTGCTTAGAAAATTTTACTTACCTATACAATATGAAATCCCATTTCCAATTAAACCAAAGTTACACTGACAATAATATCTCTTTTCTTCATTCATACATGTTGCGTTAAAATGGCAAGATTTACACACTTTACTTGATGACGTACCTGTAGAACAGCAAAATAAGACTTTTTACCCACTGAAACAATATTTTAAAATAACTGTACTCAATATGCTGTATAGATTTAAAATGTTAGAAAACAATCAAAACAGTAAGTGACAATTTGTTTCTTTATTAATTTATAGTTACAGTTTTGTAAACTCCACTTAATAATACGTACGTTTAATAGCACAGAGGAGATATGTAAAAAATAAAAAAAACTATTATAGTGTGATGATTCAGCCTGAATGTACTAAGAACTGAGGGAAATTACTAGCAAGAATAATATCTCCAGAACATTTTTATAAGATATGATAGACTAACATAGGAAATAAATCAACATTGAAGTCATTATTTTCTTTATTTCATTTAAAATAAAGACATTTTAAATTGTCTAGGCCTCTTTTTGGTAGATATTTGTGCATGCATTCAGAGGTTTCAGCAAATCCAAATTTTAGTGCGTTGCTGTTGCACAAGAATAAATGTGGCAACTAAAATAGCCGAACGGCACGAAGCGCCACCTTTTTCACATTCTGAGATGAACAAAACCTCTGAATGCACAGATCTACTTTTTGGTCCCAGTCTGGCCTTGCGTCCCTCACAATTTATTAGTTTGAGAGTAGTGATGTCGCGAACATAAAAATTTGGGTTCGCGAACGGCGAACGCGAACTTCCGCAAATGTTCGCGAACGGCGAACCGGGCGAACCACCATAGACTTCAATAGGCAGGCGAATTTTAAAACCCACAGGGACTCTTTCTGGCCACAATAGTGATGGAAAAGTTGTTTCAAGGGGACTAACACCTGGACTGTGGCATGCCGGAGGGGGATCCATGGCAAAACTCGCATGGAAAAATTACATAGTTGATGCAGAGTCTGGTTTTAATCCATAAAGGGCATAAATCACCTAACATTATAAAATATGAGGAAAAAATGGAAAAAACACACTTTTTCTAACTTTGACCCTCAAAATCTGTTACACATCTACAACCACCAAAAAACACTCATGCTAAATAGTTTCTAAATGTTGTCCTGAGTTTAGAAATACCCAATTTTAACATGTTCTTTGCTATTTTTGCAAGTTATAGGTAAATAAATACAAATTCAAATTCAAAATGAGCGCTAGTTACATTGGAACCCTGATATCTGTCAGGAATACCTGAATATCCCTTGACATGTATATATTTTTTTTTAGAAGACATCCCAAAGTATTGATCTAGGCCCATTTTGGTACATTTCATGCCACCATTTCACCGCCAAATGCGATCAAATAAAAAAAATTGTTCACTTTTTCACAAACTTTAGTTCCTCACAGAAATTATTTACAAACAACTTATGCAATTATGGCATAAATGGTTGTAAATGCTTCTCTGGGATCCCCTTTGTTCAGAAATAGCAGACTTATATGGCTTTGGTGTTGATTTTTGGTAATTAGAAGGCTGCTAAATGCCACTGCGCACCACACGTGTTTTATGCCCAGCAGTGAAGGGGTTAATTAGGGAGCATGTAGGGAGCTTGTAAAGTTAATTTTAGCTAAAGTGTAGTATAGTAGACAACCCAAAGTACTGATCTAGGCCCATTTTGGTATATTTAATGCCACCATTTCACCGCCAAATGCGATCAAATTTAAAAAAAACTTAAATTTTTTCGCAATTTTAGGTTTCTCACTGAAATTATTTACAAACAGCTTGTGCAATTATGGCACAAATGGTTGTAAATGCTTCTCTGGGATCCCCTTTGTTCAGAAATAGTAGACATATATGACTTTGGCGGTGCTTTCTGGTAATTAGAAGGCCGCTAAATGCTGCTGCGCATTACACGTGTATTATGGCTAGCAGTGAAGGGGTTAATTAGGTAGTTTGTAGGGAGCTTGCAGGGTTACTTTTAGCTTTAGTGTAGAGATCAGCCTCCCACCTGACACATCAGAAAATAAAAATAAAAGGTTTTTAATGTTTTATTATTTTTTTTAGCATATTTACATATGCTGTGGTGTAGCATCCCCCCTTAGCCCCCAACCTCCCTGATCCCCCCCAAAACAGCTCTCTAACCCTCCCCATTTGCCTTATTGGCGGCCATCTTGGGTACTGGCAGCTGTCTGCTATTATTTTACAGTCTAAAAAGTGTTGTTTTTTTTAAATGTACACCACTGTTACACCAGATATGAGTGGTGGCACTGGGCAAGTGGGCACAGTATACGCTGTGAGCCTGACACACACGCTGGCAGGCAGGCAACTGCAATTAGATTACACAGGGAAAAAAAAAAAGCAGACTGATGTTCTAGCCCTAAAAAGGGCTTTTTGGGGTGCTGTCCTTACAGCAGAGATCAGATGAGTCCTTCAGGACTGTAGTGGACACTGAATACACTAGCCTAGCTATCGATTTCCCTATTAAATCAGCAGCAGCTACACTGTCCCTCCTCTCACTAAGAATGTAGCTTCCAAATTAATCTAAAATGGATGCTGTCCAGGAGGTGGGAGGGTCTGGGAGGGAGGGTCTGCTGCTGATTGGCTGGAATGTGCCTGCTGACTGTGAGGTACAGGGTCAAAGTTTACTCAATGATGACGAATAGGGGGCAGATCAAACATCGCATATGTTCGCCCGCCGCAGCGAACGCGAACATGCTATGTTCGCCAGGAACTATACGCCGGCGAACTATTCACGACTTCACTATTTGAGAGCTGTTTATCTATGCAGAGTGAAGGGGAGACAAACACATCATAATATAATGCTCAAAAAAAGCCTAAACATATTGTGAGATTTTTTTCCATCGCGGCAGGTTTTTGATCATTGGGCCTTAAAAAGGTGTGCTTATAGCCACCCATTTTTACTTTACATTTGTTAGGCAAACGTATGTTCAGTAAGTAGAAATGCTGATCTTTTCTATGGGCAATAAAACGTTTTTGAGCACACTGTCCTTTGAGAACAGTTGCCTTTGTGTTAAAAGTACAATTATGCTTTTAGTGCAGCTGTCAGTGTGCATTTTTATGGACTCAAAAGAGAAGATAGTTCATGTTGTTTTGAGACATGGGTTTCCTTAACCGATTCTTAAAAAAATTCACATTGCCAGCTGTTCTGTTCTGAAAGTAAACCTATCACTTTTTTGGCGCATGTGCAAAGCAATAGGGCAAACTGACCAATCTATGATGGTACTACATCGCTATCCTTAACGTTGTTATTGTTTTGCACATAACCTAAATGAAGTAATCTGCAGAAGGCTCTTTTTACAGGCACCCCCAGAAGTCAGTAGCTATAGGTGTGCTGCTGATCGCATTTAAGGTAACGCAATTATAATTAAGAACATGACTATGAAATATTAAAGGGACAGTCAAGTCAAAATTAAACTTTCATGATTCAGATAGGGCATGCAATTTTAAACAACCTTCCAATTTACTTTTATAATTAAATTTGCTTTGTTCTCTTGGTATTCTTTGATGAAAGCTAAACCTAGGTAGGCTCATAAACTGATTCCTAAGCTGTTGAAACTGCCTCTTATCTCCGTGAATTGTGACAGTTTTTCACAGTTAGACAGTGCTAATTTGTGTGTGCCATATAGATAAGTGTGTTCACACCCGTGGAGTTATTTATGAATCAGCACTGATTGGCTAAAACGCAAGTCTGTCAAAAGCACTGAGATAAGGGGGCAGTCTGCAGAGGCTTAGAAACAAGGGAATCACAGAGGTAAAAAGTGTATTAATATAACCATGTTGGTTATAGAAAACTAGGGAATAGGTAATAAAGGGATTATCTATCTTTTTTAGACAATAAAACATTTCAAATAGACTGTCCCTTTAACGTCAACTACTTATACGCTTGCAGAGTTGCCACACCAACTATGCATGAATTATGAAGCTTTTTTTGCTGGTTATATTAAAATGCGCTGCTAATATGCTATGTAGCCCAGAACAAAAAATGATATTGCTCCTCTGCAGGTACAATTTCACCAGGCATTACATCTCTCCAGAAACACTAATCTAAACATGATTAGTAATATTACTCCTCCAGTTATACTAAACTTGATGCTTGTACTATCTTTTAGAGAACTAATGATCCTGAGTACACTATATCAGTGTTTTTCAACCAGTGTGCCGTGGCACACTAGTGTGCCGTGAGAGATCCTCAGGTGTGCCACAGCAGAGATGATGACTGATGGGGGAGGGGACTTTTCCCAGTGCAGGGGTGTCCCTATTTCAAATTTTGAAATATTGGGAGGTATGTGACAGGCTCATTAGGTGTCATTTACAACCATGACATCATTATAATTGTTTGTGAATGAATGTCAATATGTCATGTATAGTTTGTAGGAGGCATGGCATGACAGCACAGTACAGTGTGTGTGTGTGTATGTGTATATATATATATATATATATATATATATATATATATATGTATATATATATATACACACTGTATTAAGCTACAATGTGTTATTTTGTAAAATTTTGGGATGGGGGTGTGCCACAGGATTTTTAAATGTAAAAAAGTGTGCCACGGCAAAAAAAAGGTTGAAAATCACTGCACTATATTCCTAAAAACATGAGGACACCTGACCATCACACCTATATGAGCTTGTTTCTAATCCCATTCCAGAACCATGGGCATTAATATGGAGTTGCTATTCTCCCCTTTGTGGCTATAACAGCCTCCTCTGTTCTGGGAAGACTTTCCACAAGATTTTGGAGTGTATCTGTAGGAATTTGAGCATTTGTGAGGGCAGGCACTGATGTTGAACAAGAAGGTCTGACTCGCAGTCAATGTTCTTCCCATAGTAGGAATTGTTCTATGTATTTTCAAATAGATATTCCTATATATATATATATATATATATATATATATATATATATATATATATATATATATATATATATATATATATATATATATATATATATATATATATACAGTATATACACATGTAAAGATATATATTTTACAAAACATCATATATTTTCAACTTGTAATACCAGCGCAAGTTAGCGAATTTGCAATATTCATTGAAAATATAGGTTGCACTAGAGTGACGTTGGCCGCACTAACACTTCTCTAGTTAACGCGTTTTACCATGAATTTGTAATATCAGGTTGTGTGCTAATGTTAGCTCGGTCCAGCGATATCATGTTCCTGTGCTATCATTAGCACGCGACTTGTAATGTGGCCCAATGTGTTTTCTTTTTTATCCCTTAGCTACATCTGCCATAACATCTAACGGGTAGTCCCTGCCAAGATAAGTCAGCTATGGGGGATATAGAGCACATCTCACAAACTGCGACAGTCCTTCAACATACAGTTGGGAGCTTTGTTTCCGTAAAAGGGAATCAGTACTTACTAAAATACTGTTTTTGGCATCTAAATCACTGATCTAACACTGTTACTCCAATGAACATGGTATAAATCACCTCTACATTTCACATTGATTTGTCATGCTTGCTCCCCACTACAAAAAATACAAAAAAATCTAACGCCTAGATTTAGAGTTCTGCGGTAGCCGTCAAAAGCAGCGTTAAGGGCTCCTAAGGCTGCTTTTGGCCGCCTGATGGTATTTAGAGTCAGGCAGGAAAGGGTCTACCGCTCACTTTCAAGCTGCGACTTTTCCATACCGCAGATCCCCTTACGCCAATTGCGTATCCTATCTTTTCAATGGGATCTTCCTAACGCCAGTATTTAGAGTCTTGGCTGAAGTGAGCAGTAGACCCTCTACCGACAAGACTCCAGCCGCAGAAAAAAGTCAGTAGTTAAGAGCTTTCTGGGCTAACGCCGGTTTATAAAGCTCTTAACTACTGTGCTCTAAAGTACACTAACACCCATAAACTACCTATGTACCCCTAAACCGAGGTCCCCCCACATCGCCGCCACTATAATCATTTTTTTAACCCCTAATCTGCCGACCGCACACCGCTGCCACCTACATTATCCCTATGAAGCCCTAATCTGCTGCTCCTAACATCGCCGACACCTACATAATATTTATTAACCTCTAATCTGCCCCCCCAACGTCACCGCTACCTACCTACACTTATTAAACCCTAATCTGCCGACCGGACCTCGCCGCTACTCTAATAAATGTATTAACCCCTAAACCGCCGCACTCCCACCCCGGAAACCCTATAATAAATAGTATTAACCCCTAATATGCCCTCCCTAACATCGCTGCCACCTAACTTCAAGTATTAACCCCTAATCTGCCGACCGGACCTCGCCGCTACTCTAATAAATGTATTAACCCCTAAAGCTAAGTCTAACCCTAACACCCCCCTAAGTTAAATATAATTTTAATCTAACGAAATAAATTAAATCTAAAGTCTTCCTATTTAAAACTAAATACTTACCTGTAAAATAAACCCTAATATAGCTACAATATAATGAATAATTATATTGTATCTATTTTAGGATTTATATTTATTTTACAGGCAACTTTTTATTTATTTTAACTAGGTACAATAGCTATTAAATAGTTATTAACTATTTAATAGTTACCTAGTTAAAATAATTACCAAATTACCTGTAAAATAAATCCTAACCTAAGTTACAATTAAACCCAACACTACACGATCATTAAATTAATTAAATAAATTACCTACAATTACCTACAATTAAATAAACTAAACTAAATTACAAAAAAAAACCACTAAATTACAAAAAATAAAAAAATATTACAAGAATTTTAAGCTAATTACACCTACTCTAAGCCCCCTAATAAAATAACAAAGCCCCCCAAAATAAAAAAATTTCCCTACCCTAATCTAAATTACAAAAGTTAACAGATCTATTGCCAGCCCTTAAAAGGTTTTTTTGCGGGGCATGCCCCAAAGTATTCAGCTCTTTTGCCTGTAAAAAAAAACACAATACCACCCCCCAACATTACAACCCACCACCCACATACCCCTACTCTAACCCAAACCCCCCTTAAATAAGCCTAACACTACCCCCCTGAAGATCTCCCTACCTTGAGCCGTGTTCACCCAGCCGGGCATTGATGGACCAAAAGAGGACATCCGGAGCGGCAGAAGTCTTCATCCTATCCGGGCAGAGGAGGACATCTGGACCGGCAGACATCTTCATCCAAGCGGCATCTTCTATCTTCATCCATCCGACGACGAGTGGCTCCATCTTCAAGACCTCCGGCGCGGAACATCCTCTTCCTTCCGACGACTACCGACGAATGAAGGTTCCTTTAAGTGACGTCATCCAAGATGGCATCGCTCGAATTCCGATTGGCTGATAGGATTCTATCAGCCAATCGGAATTAAGGTAGGAAAAATCTGATTGGCTGATTGGCTGTTCCGATCAGCCAATAGAATGCGAGCTCAATCTGATTGGCTGATTGGATCAGCCGATCCGATTGAACTTGAATCTGATTGGCTGATTCAATCAGCCAATCAGATTTTTCCTACCTTAATTCCGATTGGCTTATAGAATCCTATCAGCCAATCGGAATTCGAGGGACGCCATCTTGGATGACGTCACTTAAAGGAACCTTCATTCGTCGGTAGTCGTCGGAAGGAAGAGGATGTTCTGCGCCGGAGGTCTTGAAGATGGAGCCGCTCCTCGTCGGATGGATGAAGATAGAAGATGCCGCTTGGATGAAGATGTCTGCCGGTCCGGATGTCCTCTTCTGCCCGGATAGGATGAAGACTTCTGCCGCTCCGGATGTCCTCTTTTGGTCCATCAATGCCCGGCTGGGTGAACACAGCTCAAGGTAGGGAGATCTTCAGGGAGGTAGTGTTAGGTTTATTTAAGGGGGGTTTGGGTTATAGTAGGGGTATGTGGGTGGTGGGTTGTAATGTTGGGGGGTGGTATTGTGTTTTTTTTACAGGCAAAAGAGATGAATATTTTGGGGCATGCCCCGCAAAAAGCCCTTTTAAGGGCTGGTAATAGAGCTGTTAACTTTTGTAATTTAGATTAGGGTAGGGAATTTTTTTTATTTTGGGGGGCTTTGTTATTTTATTAGGGGACTTAGAGTAGGTGTAATTAGCTTAAAATTCTTGTAAAAATTTTTTATTTTTTGTAATTTAGTGTTTGTTTTTGTAATTTAGGTAAGTTTATTTAATTGTAGGTAACTATAGGTAATTTATTTAATTAATTTAATGATAGTGTAGTGTTAGGTTTAATTGTAACTTAGGTTAGGATTTATTTTACAGGTAATTTGGTAATTATTTTAACTAGGTAGCTATTAAATAGTTAATAACTATTTAATAGCTATTGTACCTAGTTAAAATAAATACCAAGTTGCCTGTAAAATAAATATAAATCCTAAAATAGATACAATATAATTATTCGTTATATTGTAGCTATATTAGGGTTTATTTTACAGGTAAGTATTTAGTTTTATATAGGAAGACTTTAGTTAATAAGATTTAATTTATTTCGTTAGATTAAAATTATATTTTACTTAGGGGGGTGTTAGGGTTAGATTTAGCTTTAGGGGTTAATACATTTATTAGAGTAGCGGCGAGGTCCGGTTGGCAGATTAGGGGTTAATAAGTGTAGGTAAGGTAGCAGCGACGTTGGGGGGGGGCAGATTAGGGGTTAATAAATATTATGTAGGTGTCGGCGATGTTAGGGACAGCAGATTAGGGGTACATAGGTATAATGTAGGTTGCGGCGGTGTAGGGAGCGGCAGATTAGGGGTTAATTGTGTAATGCAGGTGTCAGCGATAGCGTGGGCGGCAGATTAGGGGTTAATAAGTGTAAGGTTAGGGGTGTTTAGACTCGGGGTTCATGTTAGGGTGTTAGGTGCAGACTTAGAAACTATTTCCCCATAGGAAACAATGGGGCTGCGTTAGGAGCTGAACGCTGCTTTATTGCAGGTGTTAGGTTTTTTTTCAGCCCAAACTGCCCCATTGTTGCCTATGGGAGAATCGTGCACAAGCACGTTTTTCTAGCTAGCCGCTACCGTAAGCGGTATTGAGGGTTGAAGTGGCGGTAAATTCGGCTCAACGCTCCCTTTTTGGAGCCTAACGCAGCCCTTCAGAGAACTCTCAATACCAGCGTTGTTTAGAACAACGCTGCAAAACTCTAAATCTAGGTGTAAGTTTATTAGTTTTTTTTCTTCAAAACTCTCATTTTATTTTCTACATCTATATAGGTTTTCCAGACTACATTTATGTTTATTTAAAATCTGAAACCTAATCTTTTCATGTGTCATTGTAATACTGTTAAATAGCATTTAAAGCAGATTCTTTTGTAAGGAAACACTTATGTTCTTGTATAAACAACTACAGTATTTAAGGGCCTTGATGTCGAGGAACAGTGCTAAATGCAGGAAAAGGTCAATTGTTTTCAGCAAGTCATGAAAACATTAGTCATTAAAAAAAATGGCAACAAAACAACAGACATTACAATCCTTTCATTACCTCCAAAGGTCAAGTTGGCAACACATACAGTGGGAGGTATCTCCAGTGTATTTTTTATTAGATTTATTTTGCAGTGCAGCTGTGTGCTGACAACTTATTGCTTATTTCAGAGTGGCAGTGGGTGTATGGTCTAATAAAAGTTAAAGAGGCAGGTAGTACAGGATATGAATGGTTCTTTTGAGGAGGAAAAAAAAGCTTGAGGAATAAGAGCTGATGGAAAGTTTTGCAAACAAACTTTTCAAGCCGTTAAAGGCAAGTGTTGAGTTTATATTACTGCAATGTTAATGGGGATGTTACCCAAATGCTGCAGCATATCTGTAAAAAGCTGACTAGAAAATATCACATGAATATCTCTTTGTAAAAAAAGGAAGATATTTTACCTCATTTACTCAGTAGGCACATATCATTGTAAAGGGACTTCCAATAAGGATACTTATCACGGGCGAGTGCAGGTGAGCGCAAATTTGGTAAGTGCACTCACGGTCATTTCATTTCCCTCCTTCCTCCTAAGAAAGTTTTCTATGAAATCTCACACATGGTAAAGCAAAGTGTGAACTGATGATCCAGAATTTTTTTTTTTTTTGTTCGTTTTACAATGCATATAACAGTAAAAAGAGAAGCTTAAAGGGACAGTATACACTCATTTGCATATAACTGCATGTAATAGACACTACTATAAAGAATAAGATGCACAGATACTGATATAAAAATCCAGTATAAAACTGTTTAAAAACTTACTTAGAAGCTTTCAGTTTAGCTCTGTTGAAAAGGCAGCTGGAAAGCCCACTGCAAGTGGCAAATAAGACACCCCCCCTCCCCCTTCTTTTGCATATGAAAATACCCTTTACACAAACAGCAGCAAGCTGGAGTAGGTAGTCGAGCGTATTCACATAAAACTTTGGGGCTTGGTTAGGAGTCTGAAAATCGGAGCAATGTTATTTAAAAATAAGCAAAACTATACATTTAAAAAAAACTTTATGGGCTATATAAATAGATCATCTACAAAACATTTATGCAAAGAAAAAATGAGTGTATAATGTCCCTTTAAGGACAAATGTGACAGTTTTTTTTTACATTTTTTTGTTATTTTACTTACTAATAACAAAAGGATACATTAATAACATACGGATAACATATAAGATATGGTTAAATTATTTCAGAGGCAAAAAGAAAGAATACTTGAAAGACTGCGGTTAAGTGAAGATCTGTCCTACAGACACAGTTTGAGAAAATGAATGCCTAGCCATTTTTTTTAAAGAGCCAAATATTCAAGGAATGAACAACCTCAGCTCATAGCAATTCTGTTAAATGCCATCTTCAGAATTATTTGCTTTCTTTCCAACATAAGGCCTGTAATAATCTCTGAAACAATTTAATATTCCCTCAAAGCATAATGATCATTTAGATTTGTATTTAGTTTCAATCCAAATTCAAATTGGCATTTTAAAGTATTTGGACTGTGGAGAACTTGGCAGCAACATTTTAAAAATAACATGAAATTATCCACCACAAACCTAAATTTGAGTCATTTAACCAGGGAGTTGTAAGCTCACTAACGTCAGCAATGCAACCACTTATTGACTCACTGCTAATATTTCTACCTGAGAAAGAAATGTGTACTCACATCAGCTTATCATCAATGAATATGACCCACCTCTCTCTTTAAAAAATAATGTACTCATTACATGATTTATTAGAAACAGCCAAAAGCAGGAAAATAAGAGCAATGAAAAGCGGAAGAGTATTTAAAGAGAACTTGACAGAATAAGTGAAGGGAACGAAAACAAATGAATGATACTTAAAAATGATGGCATAAACTTGCCTGTGCTAAGGGCCTCTTTAAAGAGACATAATAAAATGCTTTAATGTATTGGGACATTTTGTATTGCAATATTGTATTCAAATAAGTAACCCTTGCAAATGGGTTAAACACATAATTAATGCCAGTTCTACAGCAGCAATGCACTTCTACTCCTGAGCTAAACTTAAAGGGACAGTCTACACCAGAATATTTATTGTTTTAAAAGATAGATAATCCCTTTATTACTCATTCCCTAGTTTTGCATAACCAACACAGTTAAATAAATAACATTTTTTACCTCTGTGAGTACCTTGTATCTAAGCCTCTGAAAACTGCCCCCTTATTTTAGTTCTTTTGACAGACTTGCATTTTAGCCAATCAGTGCTGGCTCCTAGGAACTCCACGTGCGTGAGCACAGTGTTATCTATATGAAACACCTGAACTAACACCTTCTAGTAGTGGAAAACTATTAAATTGCCCTGAGCTAAGAGGCGGCCTTCAAGGGCTTAGAAATTAGCATTTGAACCTCCTAGATTTAGCTTTCAACTAAGAATACCAAGAGAACAAAGCAAATTTGGTGATAGAAGTAAATTGGAAAATTGTTTAAAATTGCCTTCCCTATCTGAATAATGAAAGTTTGTTTACTAGACTGTCCCTTTAACTGCTGAGCGTACATGGAGGCTGTGTGTGTAGGCAATACCGGGCATGCCATGAGCTGGGACGATGGAGTTGGGGAGCCTGGGAAGAGTGGTGGTGGGGAAAACAAGGGTGATCACAGTTTGGCCCTTTCCCCGCCAGCAGCAATGCTAGACCGCTAGTAGTCGCCAATTACTGACCTACATTCAGCTTAGGATCAGTAATGCACTGCTACTCTGATTTTAACCCTATGGAAGGATACTCTAGCACTTTAGTCCAATGTATTATTGTCATTTTATGTCCATTTGAAGAAACAGTATAATCAAATTTAAACGTTCATGACTCAGATAGTGCATGTAATTTTAAACAAATTTCCAATTTACTTTTATCATAAAATTTGCTTTGTTCTCTTGGTATTCTTAGTTGAAACTTAAACCTAGGTAGGCTCATATGCTAATTTCTAAGCCCTCGAAGGCCACCTCTTATCTGAATGCATTTGACAGTTTTTGACAGCTAGAGTGCGTTATATGGCATGTGTGCCATATAGATAACATTGTGCTCACGACCGTTGGGTTACTTATGAGGCACTGATTGGCTAAAATGCAAGTCTGTCAAAAGAACTGCTGAGGCTAAGATACAAGTTAAACACAGAGGTACAAAGTATATTAATATAACCATATTAGTTGCAAAGCTGATGGATGGGTAATAAAGAGATTATATGTCTTTTTAAACAATAACAATTCTGAAGTAGACTGTCAATTTAAAGGAGAATAAATAAAATAACTATAAATTATGATAGGTAAAACTACTTTCAGGGAAAAAGAAATACAGAATCTTCTTAAAAATCTATTTTTATAAAACTGAATAACAGGAATATTTTCAACTAAAGATGAACAGCACGACGAAGAAACATAATATATTTTGATTTGCAAGTCTAATTGAATAGCAGGGATAAAATGCTATATTGTCAGTTATAGTTAATGTAAAAAGCGACTGAAAGTGGTCACCTAAATCTGACCAGAATATTAGATATAGTAGAGAAAATAAGAGGAGCAGCAGTCTAGCTGTGCTGCTGAATAAAAATTGGCAAAAAAAAGCGTTGCCTTAGATAACACAAGTAATTGTAAAAAATTGAAGAGAAAGATAGTCAGCTAGGTGAGGGATCGAAACTCAATATCATCAATTTTGATGTTAAAATGTTAATCATAAAGTTGATGAAAAATTGCAAAGGGTTTATTGGACCTCTGTAACTTAAATAAAATTATATTAAACGGATAGGAAAGTCAAAATGAATCTTGCATGATTCAGTTCAGATAGATCAGGTCATTTTAAGATACTTTTAAATTTGCTTCTATTTTCAAATGTGCTTCATTCTCTTGGTATCCCTTGTTAAAAAATGAATACACACATATCATACACTAGTAAGAGCTGCTGCTAATTGGTGCCTGCACAAATTTGTCTCTTGTGATTGGCTAAATAGATATTTTCAGCTTCCTGTCAGTAGTGCAATGCTGTCCCTTTAGCAATGGATAACAAGAGAATGAAAAAAAATTTGATAATAGAATTAAATTGGAAAGTTCTTTAAAATTGCATGTTCTATCTGAATCATAAAATAACATTTTGGGGTTTACTATCTCTTTAAGGCTTGCAACAGAAATAAAAGCGGCGGGACTTCCTGTGGGCGGAGCGCAGTGGAAGTGGAGTGCGCTCAGGCTCTCCTCTGAGAAGAGCACCATAACAACAGTTTCCCAGTCATAGAGCCTTATTGTGGGGAGAAATATAACACCCTACCTGAGGACGTTACATGGCATAAGGAAGTCCAATAGACCCTTTTAGGCTGGTTGGGACCAGCCTCAAACGCAGAACTGGCGGAGAAGCAAGGCAACAAGCTGTGAATTGCGGACGGCGCTGCAGCGAAGACCACTAGGAAAAATAACACAACACCCTGCATAGGGAATAGCCTATATCAGAAGCGTTTTGCTAAAGATTTCTGACCCAGGTGAGAGGTGTTCCAGCCGGGACTGGGACTCAGAAAAAATAACTGTACCGCGATAGGAACCTGTGAAGTGTGCCCTGGAAGCACCAAACATCAGCCGTGAAACAGAGTCCAGGTGATTGTCAAGTTAGAGTTACCTGGTTGGCAGGGAGAAGCTATTCGATAGCGACTCCGGAGTCTGGCGTCTCACTATTCCCCCCTGGAAGTCGGCGCAGCACAGTGACGTCACATCCGCTCTACGGAGCACTGTCGGAGCCTCGGTGGTGGAGTGCAGCAAGCGGCAAGCGGCAGCAGCATAGTGGCTCCAGAGACAGCACACACTGCTATGGGAGAGAAGGCTCACTGAGAGATTTCATATAACGCCGTGAAGATATCGGGGGTGAGTACCACTTTATGTGCTATATAAGTGGAATCGTTTTAAGTCATATTTAGGAGGAGGCTACTCCATATGTATTGAGGGTCGTTATATCTTTCCTTCCTGGGTCAGAAATTGTGATTATCGGTGTTATGAGAAAATCTTATACACTTTTCAAGTATAAGCCTCATTAACCTCACACTATTGTTGCCGGTTTCTGTATCTGGATAATACTGTGTTTTGACTTTAAATCCTTAAATACATCAAGGGCTATGGTCCTAGCATCTTTTGTACAGCAATATATCAGAAAATACATGGCATTGGAAGTCTCAAAGGACTAAATATATACAAGGCAATACTGCTATCCCAAGTCCATTGGAAGTTATTAGCCCAAGCTGTGAAGGCTTGAAAATAAAAGAAGAAAGTACCCCGACTGGGTCCTTTAAGACTCACTAGCGATTCTAGAGGGATTGGAAAATCTGTTCTTGCAGGCATCCACTAAACCTCTTTCTTTTTGGCTAAGGTCTTTAATAAATTGTCTCTACAAAGTCCCAATAGAGGCTATTTAGTGTCATAAGGAGTAACACAAGGCCTGATAACCACACATGGAATAGAGTGTTGTGGGCAAACTTTACTCTATTAAATGCCACATGTTGGACCCTGAAACTATGTATATAGAAAATAGTATGTAAAGGTTCTGCAAAGTGTGTTTGGTTCATAAAAAGTATCTTGTTAAGTATCAACGTTAAGTTCTATAAAGCTTCTTATATTTAGAAAATATCATTTAACATTCTTAGGAGTCGGCGGATTCCAACTAGCTTTGGGTGTAGTGAGTTTTTTGGCTCGTAATGTGGAAAGAGAGAAGTGGTTGCTAATTTGTAGGCAACACACTGAGTTTGGAGCTTAAATCTTTGCTCTCAGATTTTCTTTCTTTTTTTTTTTCTTCTCTTTTTTCCCCCCTATTGAATTCACTAAGGTTCACTAAGTGGTTCACCTGTTTGGCACATTGAGTGCATTGGATTTGATATTTTGCACTTTTTTTTTTCACTATTGGCTGATTTCGGCCCCTACACATACTTGGGGATCAGTGACTCCCCCTTTTTTTTTTTTTTCCCTCTCATCCATTTTTCCACTTTTTTCACATAGTAAAAGTACAGAGGTCACCAAGTTCTAATAACTTTTTTCCCTGACACATTAACAGCCTGCACTTTTTTTTTTTTTCTTTCTTGACACAATAACACCCTGCACTGGGTTTTTTTTTTTTTTTTTACTTAGGTATTCACAAGTAGCACTTGATTCGCATATATTGATGTGAATGGAGAGGTTTATCTCACAACAAAAAAGTTCCTCTCCTAGTATGCCCCCGAAACAGAAAGAGAAGAGAGGTAACTCTAAAAATAAAGAATCATCTCACGATACCTCACAAGACCGCAATGTTTTGAATTTGTGTAATGATATGTCTGAGTTTGCTGCGGAAGTAGCTAAAATGATGGCTCCACATTTAGAAGTAGTCAAACATGAGATAAAATCTGAGATTTTTAATCTTTCCAATGAGATTAGGCAATTCACTGCCCGTATGGAGGAGGTCGAAACAAGGGTGTCTGACCTAGAAGACGGATTAAATGTTGTGAGTTCGGCATCGTCTGTTCAGGATAAGGCCATCACCCAGCTACAAGCTCGAGTTGAAGACCTCGAAGATAGGTCAAGACGGAACAACTTAAGAGTGATTGGCCTTCCTGAAACAGCGGAATTCCAAGATGTATTAAAATTTGTCTCTGTCACACTGCCTCAGGCACTCATGATTCCTCCTCCTCCTACACCTTTCCTGATAGAAAGAGCGCATAGAATAGGGGCACTCAGAGAAAATAACTCTTCATCTAATACTAGGCCTATTATTTTTAAGTTTGTCAATTATCAAGACAAAGTTTTATTTTTGACCCACTACCGTAAAATTAATTCCCTGGTCATCAACTCTTACAGAATTGCAATTTTTTCAAGATTTTTCCGCGGAAACTAGGGCCAAGCGGAGAGAAATGTCCCCTTTCTTTGATAAATTTAGCAAAGCAGAATGCAGTGTAAGATTGGTTTACCCAGCTAAGGGCCTCTTTAAAGAGACATAATAAAATGCTTTAATGTATTGGGACATTTTGTATTGCAATATTGTATTCAAATAAGTAACCCTTGCAAATGGGTTAAACACATAATTAATGCCAGTTCTACAGCAGCAATGCACTTCTACTCCTGAGCTAAACTTAAAGGGACAGTCTACACCAGAATATTTATTGTTTTAAAAGATAGATAATCCCTTTATTACTCATTCCCTAGTTTTGCATAACCAACACAGTTAAATAAATAACATTTTTTACCTCTGTGAGTACCTTGTATCTAAGCCTCTGAAAACTGCCCCCTTATTTTAGTTCTTTTGACAGACTTGCATTTTAGCCAATCAGTGCTGGCTCCTAGGAACTCCACGTGCGTGAGCACAGTGTTATCTATATGAAACACCTGAACTAACACCTTCTAGTAGTGGAAAACTATTAAATTGCCCTGAGCTAAGAGGCGGCCTTCAAGGGCTTAGAAATTAGCATTTGAACCTCCTAGATTTAGCTTTCAACTAAGAATACCAAGAGAACAAAGCAAATTTGGTGATAGAAGTAAATTGGAAAATTGTTTAAAATTGCCTTCCCTATCTGAATAATGAAAGTTTGTTTACTAGACTGTCCCTTTAACTGCTGAGCGTACATGGAGGCTGTGTGTGTAGGCAATACCGGGCATGCCATGAGCTGGGACGATGGAGTTGGGGAGCCTGGGAAGAGTGGTGGTGGGGAAAACAAGGGTGATCACAGTTTGGCCCTTTCCCCGCCAGCAGCAATGCTAGACCGCTAGTAGTCGCCAATTACTGACCTACATTCAGCTTAGGATCAGTAATGCACTGCTACTCTGATTTTAACCCTATGGAAGGATACTCTAGCACTTTAGTCCAATGTATTATTGTCATTTTATGTCCATTTGAAGAAACAGTATAATCAAATTTAAACGTTCATGACTCAGATAGTGCATGTAATTTTAAACAAATTTCCAATTTACTTTTATCATAAAATTTGCTTTGTTCTCTTGGTATTCTTAGTTGAAACTTAAACCTAGGTAGGCTCATATGCTAATTTCTAAGCCCTCGAAGGCCACCTCTTATCTGAATGCATTTGACAGTTTTTGACAGCTAGAGTGCGTTATATGGCATGTGTGCCATATAGATAACATTGTGCTCACGACCGTTGGGTTACTTATGAGGCACTGATTGGCTAAAATGCAAGTCTGTCAAAAGAACTGCTGAGGCTAAGATACAAGTTAAACACAGAGGTACAAAGTATATTAATATAACCATATTAGTTGCAAAGCTGATGGATGGGTAATAAAGAGATTATATGTCTTTTTAAACAATAACAATTCTGAAGTAGACTGTCAATTTAAAGGAGAATAAATAAAATAACTATAAATTATGATAGGTAAAACTACTTTCAGGGAAAAAGAAATACAGAATCTTCTTAAAAATCTATTTTTATAAAACTGAATAACAGGAATATTTTCAACTAAAGATGAACAGCACGACGAAGAAACATAATATATTTTGATTTGCAAGTCTAATTGAATAGCAGGGATAAAATGCTATATTGTCAGTTATAGTTAATGTAAAAAGCGACTGAAAGTGGTCACCTAAATCTGACCAGAATATTAGATATAGTAGAGAAAATAAGAGGAGCAGCAGTCTAGCTGTGCTGCTGAATAAAAATTGGCAAAAAAAAGCGTTGCCTTAGATAACACAAGTAATTGTAAAAAATTGAAGAGAAAGATAGTCAGCTAGGTGAGGGATCGAAACTCAATATCATCAATTTTGATGTTAAAATGTTAATCATAAAGTTGATGAAAAATTGCAAAGGGTTTATTGGACCTCTGTAACTTAAATAAAATTATATTAAACGGATAGGAAAGTCAAAATGAATCTTGCATGATTCAGTTCAGATAGATCAGGTCATTTTAAGATACTTTTAAATTTGCTTCTATTTTCAAATGTGCTTCATTCTCTTGGTATCCCTTGTTAAAAAATGAATACACACATATCATACACTAGTAAGAGCTGCTGCTAATTGGTGCCTGCACAAATTTGTCTCTTGTGATTGGCTAAATAGATATTTTCAGCTTCCTGTCAGTAGTGCAATGCTGTCCCTTTAGCAATGGATAACAAGAGAATGAAAAAAAATTTGATAATAGAATTAAATTGGAAAGTTCTTTAAAATTGCATGTTCTATCTGAATCATAAAATAACATTTTGGGGTTTACTATCTCTTTAAGGCTTGCAACAGAAATAAAAGCGGCGGGACTTCCTGTGGGCGGAGCGCAGTGGAAGTGGAGTGCGCTCAGGCTCTCCTCTGAGAAGAGCACCATAACAACAGTTTCCCAGTCATAGAGCCTTATTGTGGGGAGAAATATAACACCCTACCTGAGGACGTTACATGGCATAAGGAAGTCCAATAGACCCTTTTAGGCTGGTTGGGACCAGCCTCAAACGCAGAACTGGCGGAGAAGCAAGGCAACAAGCTGTGAATTGCGGACGGCGCTGCAGCGAAGACCACTAGGAAAAATAACACAACACCCTGCATAGGGAATAGCCTATATCAGAAGCGTTTTGCTAAAGATTTCTGACCCAGGTGAGAGGTGTTCCAGCCGGGACTGGGACTCAGAAAAAATAACTGTACCGCGATAGGAACCTGTGAAGTGTGCCCTGGAAGCACCAAACATCAGCCGTGAAACAGAGTCCAGGTGATTGTCAAGTTAGAGTTACCTGGTTGGCAGGGAGAAGCTATTCGATAGCGACTCCGGAGTCTGGCGTCTCACTATTCCCCCCTGGAAGTCGGCGCAGCACAGTGACGTCACATCCGCTCTACGGAGCACTGTCGGAGCCTCGGTGGTGGAGTGCAGCAAGCGGCAAGCGGCAGCAGCATAGTGGCTCCAGAGACAGCACACACTGCTATGGGAGAGAAGGCTCACTGAGAGATTTCATATAACGCCGTGAAGATATCGGGGGTGAGTACCACTTTATGTGCTATATAAGTGGAATCGTTTTAAGTCATATTTAGGAGGAGGCTACTCCATATGTATTGAGGGTCGTTATATCTTTCCTTCCTGGGTCAGAAATTGTGATTATCGGTGTTATGAGAAAATCTTATATCCTGCAACGCTAACAGCAAACACTTTTCAAGTATAAGCCTCATTAACCTCACACTATTGTTGCCGGTTTCTGTATCTGGATAATACTGTGTTTTGACTTTAAATCCTTAAATACATCAAGGGCTATGGTCCTAGCATCTTTTGTACAGCAATATATCAGAAAATACATGGCATTGGAAGTCTCAAAGGACTAAATATATACAAGGCAATACTGCTATCCCAAGTCCATTGGAAGTTATTAGCCCAAGCTGTGAAGGCTTGAAAATAAAAGAAGAAAGTACCCCGACTGGGTCCTTTAAGACTCACTAGCGATTCTAGAGGGATTGGAAAATCTGTTCTTGCAGGCATCCACTAAACCTCTTTCTTTTTGGCTAAGGTCTTTAATAAATTGTCTCTACAAAGTCCCAATAGAGGCTATTTAGTGTCATAAGGAGTAACACAAGGCCTGATAACCACACATGGAATAGAGTGTTGTGGGCAAACTTTACTCTATTAAATGCCACATGTTGGACCCTGAAACTATGTATATAGAAAATAGTATGTAAAGGTTCTGCAAAGTGTGTTTGGTTCATAAAAAGTATCTTGTTAAGTATCAACGTTAAGTTCTATAAAGCTTCTTATATTTAGAAAATATCATTTAACATTCTTAGGAGTCGGCGGATTCCAACTAGCTTTGGGTGTAGTGAGTTTTTTGGCTCGTAATGTGGAAAGAGAGAAGTGGTTGCTAATTTGTAGGCAACACACTGAGTTTGGAGCTTAAATCTTTGCTCTCAGATTTTCTTTCTTTTTTTTTTTCTTCTCTTTTTTCCCCCCTATTGAATTCACTAAGGTTCACTAAGTGGTTCACCTGTTTGGCACATTGAGTGCATTGGATTTGATATTTTGCACTTTTTTTTTTCACTATTGGCTGATTTCGGCCCCTACACATACTTGGGGATCAGTGACTCCCCCTTTTTTTTTTTTTTCCCTCTCATCCATTTTTCCACTTTTTTCACATAGTAAAAGTACAGAGGTCACCAAGTTCTAATAACTTTTTTCCCTGACACATTAACAGCCTGCACTTTTTTTTTTTTTCTTTCTTGACACAATAACACCCTGCACTGGGTTTTTTTTTTTTTTTTACTTAGGTATTCACAAGTAGCACTTGATTCGCATATATTGATGTGAATGGAGAGGTTTATCTCACAACAAAAAAGTTCCTCTCCTAGTATGCCCCCGAAACAGAAAGAGAAGAGAGGTAACTCTAAAAATAAAGAATCATCTCACGATACCTCACAAGACCGCAATGTTTTGAATTTGTGTAATGATATGTCTGAGTTTGCTGCGGAAGTAGCTAAAATGATGGCTCCACATTTAGAAGTAGTCAAACATGAGATAAAATCTGAGATTTTTAATCTTTCCAATGAGATTAGGCAATTCACTGCCCGTATGGAGGAGGTCGAAACAAGGGTGTCTGACCTAGAAGACGGATTAAATGTTGTGAGTTCGGCATCGTCTGTTCAGGATAAGGCCATCACCCAGCTACAAGCTCGAGTTGAAGACCTCGAAGATAGGTCAAGACGGAACAACTTAAGAGTGATTGGCCTTCCTGAAACAGCGGAATTCCAAGATGTATTAAAATTTGTCTCTGTCACACTGCCTCAGGCACTCATGATTCCTCCTCCTCCTACACCTTTCCTGATAGAAAGAGCGCATAGAATAGGGGCACTCAGAGAAAATAACTCTTCATCTAATACTAGGCCTATTATTTTTAAGTTTGTCAATTATCAAGACAAAGTTTTATTTTTGACCCACTACCGTAAAATTAATTCCCTGGTCATCAACTCTTACAGAATTGCAATTTTTCAAGATTTTTCCGCGGAAACTAGGGCCAAGCGGAGAGAAATGTCCCCTTTCTTTGATAAATTTAGCAAAGCAGAATGCAGTGTAAGATTGGTTTACCCAGCTAAACTTTTAATCAATAAGGCAGGGGTTTTATATGTGGTAAATAATAGTGAGGAAGCCAGGTCTCTTTGTAAAAAAATGGACATAGTGTGATTAGCAGTTGGTAATGCAAAAAGTCTTGGGAAGTCAGTAAATTGAATTTAGAATGGGATATATTGATACTTGTATTGGATGCGTTATAAAATTGTATATGGCGCTGTTTTTTTTTGTGTTTTTTTTTTTCTTCTCTCTCTTTTTCTTCTTTTTTTTTTTTTTTTTTTTCTCTCCTCTTCCCGTGGGTTCCTTTTCCCCCCCCATTACCCCTTTTTTCCCCAGGTTGCGCTTCCCCCTGCACAAATATATTGGATGCATAAATGTGAAGATAGGGGCGAGACACATGCCCGTTTATTTGCTGTTATATGTTAGACATGCTTAAGTTGGCGTCTTGGAATGTGGGTGGCATAAATTCCCCAATAAAAAGAAAGGCCATAATAAAACATTTAGCTAAACTAAAGCTAGATCTCGCCTTTTTACAAGAGACCCATCTGAAAAATTCAGAAATGGGGAAACTTCAAACTAATTGGGTAGGGGAAGTAATTGCGGCGCCGTTTAACACACGCAAAAGAGGAGTAGCGATTCTTTTAAACAAAAATCTAGACTATAAAATAGAATCCTCAACTATAGATCAGGAAGGTCGCTATATAATTGCAGAAATCACGATTAACAAAACACGCTTTGTATTTTGCAACATATATGGGCCAAACAAAGCGGATAAGACATTTTGGGACAAGATGGTACTTTATCTTCACAAATTTATAGGTCAGAATCTTATAGTGGCAGGGGATTTTAACTTGACAGCGGACCCTATTCTTGACAGGGCAAGTAAAGAACACAAGGTTGTTCGGGATAGAAAGACGCATACTCTAAAAAAAATTCTTGCGCAACTAGGGTTAATAGACATTTGGCGCGTCCAAAACCCAGATATGAGAGCTTTCACATGTCTAGCAAAAGGCCAGCAATCCCTCTCTAGGATAGACCTCTTTCTGGTGGCAGAGTCTATGACTGGTTCAGAATGGGAAGCAGACATAAAAGATATAACAATTTCAGATCATGCAGTGATTACACTATCACTTAATACACAGCAGTGTCGAAGCACTATTAATCAAAATATTTTTTTTCCCAAATATCTAGTGAATAATGTCAATTTTCAGAACTGGCTGATTAACCAATGGAGTGAATATGAAACTATTAATAAAGACTTTAAAAAAAAGCCAGAGGTATATTGGGAAGCAGCCAAAGCCGTATTAAGAGGCAATATTAAAGCCTATATGTGTAAACTTAAGAAAAGAATTAGACACCAAGAAACTCAACTAAGTAATCAAGTAAAAAATGCGTATAGAGCATATCTGAATGACCACACGAGAGATAAGTGGCGGAAGTATATAGAGGCCAAAACGGCACGTGATATTTTTATCAAACAAAAAACTGCTCTAGATATTCAGAGGCAAAAAGCCTTGTACGGTGGGTTTGCGGGGAGATCGGCCAAATTCTTGGCTAGGCTCACTAAAAAGAATCATAGGAACCCAATTACAGCCATTAGATCTAATACAGCTAGGTTCACTAATAACGCAGACATTACTAAGATCTTTTTTGAGTATTTTAGTGCCCTCTATACCGCCGAACAGTATCCGGTAGATAAGCAGACAGCATTCTGGGATAAGATCCAGATCCCTAAAATATCCCCAGAAAGTCTGGCAGAGATAAATAAACCGATCGATATGGAAGAGATAGTGGCAGCTATTAAGTCTGCCAAAACGAATAAAGCAGCGGGCCCTGACTGCCTTCCCATTGAATTTTATAGGATTCTTCAACCACATGTTATTTTAGCATTGGAAAAACTGTTAATTTTTATTTCATCAGGAACAATAATTGTTCACCATATTTTGCAGCGGCGGTTATATCTTTAATTCTTAAAAAAAAACAAAGAACCAGATCTTCCAGAATCATATAGACCAATTTCCGTATTAAATATGGATTATAAATTGCTAACGTCTATTCTAGCAAATAGATTAAAATCTCATCTTGGTGCAATTATTCATGAAAACCAATCAGGGTTCATGGCAGGGAGAAATCCTTCCAGGAACATACGAAAGGTCATGACCCTGATAGATTTTTTCTGGAATAAATTCAGAACAACAAGATATAGGGATACGGTGGACCTTGCTTTATTAACATTAGACGCAGAGAAAGCATTTGATCGCATCGCTTGGAAACATCTATTCTATTCTTTAGAACAATTCAGCTTTACAGGACATTTCCATAAATTTATACAGGTAATATATTCTACCCCTATTTCATCTTTACTCATTAATGGGCAGATTTCTCAACGGATGGTTCTACAACGGGGCACGCGTCAGGGCTGTCCATTATCTCCGCTGCTGTTTAATATTTCATTAGAGCCCTTAGCAATTTTACTTCGGAAAAAACTAGAGGAGATTCGGGTGGGAGATCAGAAATTAATATTGTTAATGTATGCGGATGACATACTTTTGGGTTTGAGCAACATTGAACAAAGTCTTTCCTGCTTACTTGAAACAATCGAAACGTTTGGCAAAATTTCGGGCTATAAAATCAACCTTACTAAATCCGAACTTTTATGGCTCAATAGGAAAGATTGCCACATTATTCATCCTTTTACCGAGACGCCACAGATATTCTATCTTGGTATTAAATTAACTGCGAATCCAGAGGAGTGGTATAAGCTAAATTTTGGTAAATGTTTTTTAGAGTGTAAAGATAAGTTGGAAGGATGGAGGAACTTACCTATATCCTTAACAGCTAGGGTTATACTTATAAAAACCATTCTGTTCCCCAAATTATTCTATCTCATACAAAATCTGCCAATCCCTATTCACAATAGGGATATAAAAAATTTCAATAGGGCATGCTCTAATTTAATCTGGAGAGGCGCCAGAGTGCGTATCTCGGCCGCACGTCTCATGTGTAATAAAGAAGCGGCAGGTCTATCCCTGCCTAATTTGCATTCTTATAGTTTGGCAGCACGGTTAAAGGTTGCGGTTGATTGGTTAACTCAATGTGATCAGGTTTCGCCAGTACTCTGGGAGACAGCTTTGGTGGCCCCTTTTCGGCTGGATGCTATTCTACATTGCCCTATGAATACTCTCCCAGCCTCGCTTTTTTCGCTCAGTACTTATAGGTATATCATTTTAGCATGGCAAAAATGTTGCTCCCTCGTAGACTGTTCACCTTATGTCTCCAATTATCTACCCATTACTGGGAACCCTAATTTTGCACCAGGACTGTCAGATAAAGTTTTTAGGGTATGGTTCTCTAAAGGATTGGTATTTGTCGCCCAAATGTTAGATGCGAACCTCGCACCTTTAACCTTTGCTGAACTAAAACATGTATTTGGGCTCGAGAACAAAGATTTCTATGCCTATCTGCAGTTAAGACATTTTTTCTTTGAGTTAAGGCAAGATTATGGATTAGATTGGACTCTTTCGGTTCTTCAAGCTAAAATTAATATCTTTCAAGGAGGCCTATATTCTATATCTCCATTTTACAGCCTTTTGAATCAGGGGCCTTCAGTTCTTCAAAGAGAGTTTATTGCTGCAAAATGGAATAGGTTTTTTTTCCGGCGGTGAATAGTCAGACCATCGAGAACACCTTCAAAATAATTGGGAATAGTTGGGTACTGACGACGTGGAGAGAGACTCAAATTAAATTATCCTTTATGACATATCTGACCCCAATTAGGTTGACTAATTGGTATAGGATACAGATGGTGTGTCCCAAATGTTCCTCTCACACTGCTGATTTACTACACTGCTTTTGGAGTTGTCCTAGGATTATTCAATTTTGGCGCAGGGTAGAATACTGGATACAGGCTTCTCTTAAGATAGATTTTCATTTTCAATCAATGCAGATATTTTTTTTAGTGCAGCCGCAAATTGTCCCTAGAAGCTTTAAATTAATTAATCATATTATATTTCTTGGCCGTAATATAATACTGAGAGCCTGGAAGGCAAAAACAGCACCTAAATTAAATGAGCTTAAAAACATGTTGATGACTCATTTTACACAAGAACAGTGGAACCTACAAGACGTATCAGAAGGAAGGTTAGCCAAGTTCTTTAATCAATGGGAACCATTTATTTTATCTTTTCCAGTTGAAGTCCAGGTTAGGATGGTTAAACCTTTTAGGGAGACTTCATACATGCAACTTCAGATATTTGCAGGTCACTTTCCCCGAATATGGCATAACATGGGAGAGTCGGAAAGGGATTGATTATGGTGGGTGGAGATAGGGCCCGGCGGGGGAGAGAACCCTTTTTTTTTTTTTTTTTTTTTTTTTGTTCTTATATATTTATTTCATGTGTCTCTCTTTTTAGGGTTATTGGTTGTTTTTGTTAGACTGTAGATATAGCTAGGTTGTTGTACAATAGATGTTATTCAAGATTTGAGTCAAAAAGAGGAAAATATTAGAAAACAGGAAAAGTACTGAAGTGGGGATGCTGATAAGTGTACTATTCTTTTTTTACAAGGGGGCTGACAATCTGCCAAAACGAATCATCTTTGTTTTGTTAACTGTTGTGTTTTGTTTTATAAGATGTTATATCCAGCCCTGCGTGGCAGAAAGAGATGGATTCCTGTGATGTGTACACTTATTTTGTGTTTAATAAATAAATATTTAAAAAAAAAAAAAAAAGAAATAAAAGCTACTACCATCAGTTGTGTTTTAATCATTAGATTCTAACACTAAATGGGTGTCACATTTTATTTTGGAAGAGGGAATCAGTCATTTCCAAAATTCTCGCAAAGTG
Organism: Bombina bombina; assembly: GCF_027579735.1. Taxonomy (NCBI): domain Eukaryota; kingdom Metazoa; phylum Chordata; class Amphibia; order Anura; family Bombinatoridae; genus Bombina; species Bombina bombina. Next base: position 701,963,862 of record NC_069500.1, on the reverse strand, counting down.
ACTTTATTTAAAAGGTGGCAGTTTTATTAATAAGTATTCATAAACTTTTTGTGTACATACCTATTTACATACAATAACATTCATTTCTTTTTGCCCGACAATAAGAAATAATTTTATAAACATATTAAAAATATTTTGGGCATATCTGATCATGCTCCCCATGGAAACTCAATGATATTTCACTTGGTTTTGCTTCTTTTAAACAAAGTTGAAAGGACACTGAAGTCACTTATAGCACCATGTGACAAACAGCTGCATATGAAAAGAAGGCCTATAGATTCTCTGCAGCCATTACTAATAGCATACGAGCTGCAGCATAACAAGTCCCATACCTCACAGTATTTGCCCCATGTTTTACAGTACTGGGAGACTTGGGTTGGAGTGTTGGGTATTTTTGGGAGGTGTGACTACAGACAGGGGGGTTGTGGGTATTTGATGGACATGGTTAAATAGGGCATAGGCAGGGTCAGGGTGATATTAGAGCACTTTCTATTTGCCCTTTTTTATCCCTTTAAGAAAGGGTTTAGTGTTGGGGATTACTGAATAATAGAGATATTGATCTCCATTTAGTATAGTCCAGATGGACAAGGTTTACAACTACGAAACCTGAGCGCCCGAGATCTTGGTGAGGGGGCAGTATCACACCCACAAGAGCTACAAAGCTGCCTCCGCAGCTTGATAAATGGAGCGCCATTATGTGTATTTGCAATGATGGGGTCATGTGCTGCACACAATATGATCAGAGGCAGTAAGGACTGAGCTGCGGTAGAGTAACAGCTAAGGTTAATTATAGTTTAGAGGTCCAGGGTAGTGACCATTGGGGCCAATATTGGTTTAGTAAGCCAGGAAAGGGGAGGATATGGTGAGTGAGGTCCCAGTTAGGATTAATGCACTGTAAGATGGACATCTATCTAGTGCAGGTATCCGTGTTGAAGCAGTTGAGGATATAAATTCCATATTTACTGTTCATAAAGACCAGACTTAGGGCTAGTTTATGAGTGAAGCCCTTTTTTTTTAATTAAATGTTTTTATTGTACTTTCCAAACAGGTGTAGAAAAATTGCATTAGTACATATACTTTCATACAACAGCAAAGGCAGAAATAGGTGCTCGTATTACAAGTTGAAAGTAAAAAGTGTTTGCTCACGCGATAACCCAATATGCGCAAAAAGCCAGTTAGAATATTGCGCACGCGTTAACCTGATCCCCCATGGAAGTCAATGGAGTAAAAAAATTGGTAAAACATCTAAGACAATATTCGCGCGCTAACCTGAACGCATATTCTCAAGTGTGCTAACCCGATATGAAAATACAAATATTTCACATTCCAATGTTCTTCACATAGCAGAATATGTTCTATTTATTCATAAATACATATTTCTACATATATCTGATGGTATTTTTGTATATATATATATATATATATATATATATATATATATATATATATGTATAGATAGATATACACAGATATTTAGGAATATCTATTTATAAATAGTGATGTTGTGAATTGTTCGCCGGCGAATAGTTCCCGGCGAACATAGCATGTTTGCGTTCGCCGCGGCGGGCGAACATATGCAATGTTCGATCCGCCCCCTATTCGTCATCATTGAGTAATACTTTGACCCTGTACCTCACAGTCAGCAGGCACATTCCAGCCAATCAGCAGCAGACACTCCCTTCCAGACCCTCCTACCTCCTGGACAGCATCCATTTTAGATTCATTTGGAAGCTGCTTTCTTAGTGAGAGGAGGGACAGTGTAGCTGCTGCTGATTGAATAGGGAAATTGATAGCTAGGCTAGTGTATTCAGTGTCCACTACAGTCCTGAAGGACTCATCTGATCTCTGCTGTAAGGACAGCACCCCAAAAAGCCCTTTTTAGGGCTAGAACATCAGTCTGCTTTTTTTTTTTTGCCTGTGTAATCTAATTGCAGTTGCCTGCCTGCCAGCGTGTGTGTCAGGCTCACAGCGTATACTGTGCCCACTTGCCCAGTGCCAAAACTCATATCTGGTGTAACAGTAGTGTAAATTTAAAAAAAAAAAAAACTTTTTTAACTGTGAAACATCAGTCTGCTTGTGTAATCTAATTGCAGTTGCCTGCCTGCCAGCGTGTGTGTCAGGCTCACAGCGTATACTGTGCCTACTTGCCCAGTGCCACCACTCATATCTGGTGTAACAGTAGTGTAAATTTAAAAAAAAAAAACCTTTTTGACTGTGAAACATCAGTCTGCTTGTGTAATCTAATTGCAGTTGCCTGCCAGAGTGTGTGTCAGGCTCACAGCGTATACTGTGCCCACTTTCCCAGTGCCACCACTCATATCTGGTGTAACAGTAGTGTAAATTTAAAAAAAAAAAACTTTTTTGACTGTGAAAAATCAGTCTGCTTGTGTAATCTAATTGCAGTTGCCTGTCTGCCAGCATGTGTGCCAGGCTCACAGCGTATACTGTGCCCACTTGCCCAGTGCCACCACTCATATCTGGTGTAACAGTAGTGTAAATTTAAAAAAAAAAACTTTTTTGACTGTGAAACATCAGTCTGCTTGTGTAATCTAATTGCAGTTGCCTGCCTGCCAGCGTGTGTGTCAGGCTCACAGCGTATACTGTGCCCACTTGCCCAGTGCCACCACTCATATCTTGTTTAATAGTAGTGTAAGTGTACATTTAAAAAAAAAAAAACTTTTTGGACTGTTAAACATCAGTCTGCTTTTTTGTGTCAGGCTCACAGCGTATACTGTGCTCACTTGCCCAGTGCCACCACTCATATCTTGTTTAATAGTAGTGTAAGTGTACATTTGATGATGTTTTAAAGCACGTTATTCCAAACAATTTAGGAATGTTAGGTGATTTATGCCCTTTATGGATTAAAACCAGACTCTGCATCAACTATGTAATTTTCCATGGGAGTTTTGCCATGGATCCCCCTCCGGTATGCCACAGTCCAGGTGTTAGTGCCCTTGAAACAACTTTTCCATCACTATTGTGGCCAGAAAGAGTCCCTGTGGGTTTTAAAATTCGCCTGCCTATTGAAGTCTATGGCGGTTCGCCTGGTTGGCCCGTTCGCAAACTTTTGCGGAAGTTCGAGTTCTCCGTTCGCGAACCCAAATTTTTAGGTTCGCGACATCACTATTTATAAATACATAGAACATATTCTGCTATGTGTAGAACATTGGAATGTCAAATATTTACCGTAAATACATAGTTAAAAACCTTTATTACATATGAATATGCTTTTACATGTTTTACATGTTTTCATCTACAACACTTAAACAAAATAGTACCTTTTACCCTATTCAATCAACAAACCAATATATTGATTTGTTTCAAGAAAAAACACATAGGGATCTGATAAGCCTCCATGATTCTCTTAAGGGGAAAATAACTAACAAAAATAGACAGAATTTGACTAAAAAGCAAAGACTAGCTGTAGTGAATCTCCAAAAAAATTATTCTATAGCTATCACCCCTTCAGACAAAGGTGGCTCCATAGTCATTCAGAATAAGCAAGATTATTATCAAGAGGTAATAAAACAACTTAATGATACCAGCACCTATTCCAAACTTACAAGGGATCCAACAGTAATATACCAAAGAGAGTTGGTCAAACTATTAGATTAAGGGCTCCATTTGGGAATCCTAGATAAAAAAACTATCACCTAGATTACGAGTTTTGCGTTACGGGTTTTAACGCTGAAAAAATGGCAATTTCCGCTTAAAGCAGTAACTCACTATTGGGAGTCATGTCGGAATAACTATACCGCAGGCATTTTAGCCTGTAACGCAACGTCAGTCCTGCACTCAAAAAAATGAAGTTTTGGTGTGGGATTTTACAGCCTATACCGACACCATCTATACCACCATCTGAAAGCAGTAGTTGTGAGTTTTATGTAACAAAAATGTTTCACAAAACTCATAACTAAACTGTTACAAAGTACACTAACACCCATAAGCTACCTATTAACCCCTAAACCGCCACCCTCCCGCATTGCAAACACTAAATTAAACCTGTTAACCCCTAATCTGCCCACATCACGACAATTCAAAAGTTATAAACCCCTAATCTGCCGCCAACCCACATCGCCAACACTATTTAAATATTTGAATCCCTATTCCCCCGCACCCCGACATCGCTGCCACTATAATAAAGTTATTAACCCCTATTCCGCCGCTCCCTGACATCGCCGCCACTAAATAAAGTTATTAACCCCTAAACCTCCGGCCTCCCTTATCACTGCCACTAAATTAAAGTATTAACCCCTAAACCGCCGGCCACCCACATTGCAAAACACTAAACTAAACTATTAACCCCTAAACCTAACACCCCCTAACTTTAAATTAAAATGACAATATAATTCTATTTAAATAAATAAAAACTTACCTGTGAAATAAATATAAACCTAACATTAAACTATAAATTAACCTAACATAACTATTCTAATAAAATAAAAAATACGACCAATTAAAAAATATCTAAATTACAAATTTAAAAAAAACTAACTAAATTCAAAAATCGAAATTACAACTAAAAAAAAACAAATCCTACAAAAAAATTAAAAAATCGAAGTTTACCAAAAATAATAAACACTAAAATCATGAAATTATAAAAAATAAAAACAATTACACCTTATCTAATAGCCCTATAAAAATAAACGCCCCCCCAAATAAAAACACCCCCTAGTCTACAAAAAACTACCAATAGCCCTTAAAAGGGCCTTCTTGTAGGGCATTGCCCTAAAGAAATCAGTTCTTTTACCTGTAAAAAAATACAAAATCCCTCCAACAGTAAAACCCACCACCCAACCAACCCCCCAAAATAAAAATACTAACTCTAAAAAAAAACTAAGCTACCCATTGCCCCTAAAGTGGCATTTGTATGGACATTGCCCTTAAAAGGGCATTAAGCTCTTTTGCATTGATCTTAAAAGGGCATTCAGCTCTTTTTCAAAGCCCAAAGCCCTAATCTTAAAAAAAAAAAACTACCCAAAAATTTTTACAAAAAAAACTAACACTAACCCCAGAATATCTACTCACGGTTCCTGAAGTCTGGACATCCATCTCCATTCAGGCTGATTTGAACTACCAATAGGATTTCAGTAGCTCTCATCCCATTAGCTGTTTTGAACAGCCAATAGGATTTTAGAAGCTGTCATCCTATTGGCTGATTTGACTTTGAAGAATCAAATCAGGCAATAGGAATGCAAGGTATGCCATTTTGAAACGGCTACCTTGCATTTAACTTCACTGTATAGCAGCGACGTATGAAGAGAACACTCCACACAGTATGGCATCGGCTTCCAGGATGGCTCAGCTCCGCGCCGCCGGGATGTAGATCGAAAATGCCTCCTGAATGGATGAAGACCTCGCCGCCTGGATGAATACCTCGCCGCCTGGATGGAGATGGATGTCCGGACTTCAGAAATCATGAGTAGATCTTCTGGGGTTAGTGTTAGTTTTTTTTTAAATTAGGGTTTTGGGCTTTGAAAAAGAGCTAAATGCCCTTTTAAGGGCAATTCCCATACAAATGCCCCTTTAGGGGCAATGGGTAGATTAGGTTTTTTTTAGAGTTAGGTTTTTTATTTTAGGGGGTTGGTTGGGTGGTGGGTTTTACTGTTGGGGGAACTTTGTATTTTTTACAGGTAAAATAGCTGATTTATTTAGGGCAATGCCCTACAAAATACCCTTTTAAGGGCTATTGGTAGTTTATTGTAGGCTAGGTGGTGTTTTTATTTTGGGGGGGCTTTTTTATTTTTATAGGGCTATTAGATTAGGTGTAATTGTTTTTACTATTGATAATTTCGTAGTTTTTTTGTAATCTTAGTGTTTTTTATTTTTCGAGATTTTAGTGTTAATTATTTTTGGTAAACTTAGATTATTTAAATTTCTCGTACGATTTGTTTTTTCAGTGGTAATTTAGATTTTTTAATTTTTTCGTAGTGTTAGGTTCTTTTAAATTTGTAATTTAGATATTTTTATTGGTAATATTTTTTATTTTATTAGATTAGTTATGTTAGGTTAATTTATAGTTTAAAATAGAGTTATATTGTAATTTTAATTTAAAGTTAGGGGGTATTAGGTTAAGGGGTTAATAGTTTAATTGAGTGTTTTGCGATGTGAGGGGCACCGGTTTAGGGGTTAATAACTTTCTTATAGTGGCGGCGATGTCGGGGAGCGGCGGAAGAGGTTAATAACTTTATAATAGTGTTGGCGATGACGGGAGCGGCGGAATAGGGGTTAATAACTTTTATTATTGTCGGCTATGTCGGGGGCGGCAGATTAGGGGTTAATAACTTTATTATAGTGGCGGCTATGTCAGGGGAAGCAGATTGGGGGTGTTTAGACTAGGGGTTTATGATAGGGTGTTAGGTTTAACCCCTTAAGAACAAGACCATTTTTCAATTTTCTTACCTTTAAGGACCAGGGCTATTTTTACATTTCTGCGGTGTTCGTGTTTAGCTGTAATTTTCCTCTTACTCATTTACTGCTCCCACACATATTAAATACTGTTTTTCTCGCCATTAAATGGACTTTCTAAAGATACCATTATTTTCATCATATCTTATAATTTACTATAAAAAAAATTATAAAATATGATGAAAAAAATAAAAAAACACACTTTTTCTAACTTTGATCCCCAAAATTTGTTACACATCTACAACCACCAAACAACAACCATGCTAAATAGTTTCTAAATTTTGTCCTGAGTTTAGAAATACCCACTGTTTATATGCTCTTTGCTTTTTTTGCAAGTTATAGGGCAATAAATACAAGTAGCACTTTGCTATTTCCAAACCATTTTTTTTTTTTCAAAATTAGCAATAGTTATATAGGAACACTGATATCTGTCAGAAATCACTGAATATCCCTTGACATGTATATATATTTTTTAGTAGACAACCCAAAGTATTGATCTAGGCCTATTTTGGTATATTTCATGCCAACATTTCATTGCCAAATGCGATCAAATAAAAAAAAATTGTTCAGTTTTTCACAAACTTTAGGTTTCTCACTGAAATTATTTATAGCTTGTGCAATTATGGCACAAATGGTTGTAAATGCTTCTCTTGGATCCCTTTTGTTCAGAAATAGCAGACATATATGGCTTTGGCATTTCTTTTTTGTAATTAGAAAGCCGCACCACACTTGTATTATGCCCAGCAGTGAAGAGGTTAATTAGATAGCTTGTAGGGTTAATTTTAGCTTGTATAGATCAGCCTCCCACCAGACACCCCCCCCCCCTGATCCCTCCCTGACCCCTCTCAAACAGCTCACTTCCCTCCCCCACCCCACAATTGTCCCCGTCATCTTAAGTACTGGCAGCACTAAAATAAAAGGCTTTTTTTTTTTTTTAAATACATATTCTGCTGTGTAGGATCCCCCCTTAGCCCCCTAACCCTCCCCCTCTACCTTATTGTCCACCATTTTGGTACTGGCAGCTGTCTGCCAGTACCCAGTTTACATATAATTAGCCTTTTTTTTATAATTTATTGATTTTTTATTTACTTTTCTGTAGTGTAGCTTCCCCACTCAATAATCAACCCCAACCCCCTCCCAGATTGCTTAGATAAAATTGTCCCCCCTCCTCTCAGCCTCCTTCCTTTTACAACTTTGTTCCATAGTTTATGGCTATCATCCGCTCCCGCCCCCGTGCGCGCTCCCGCCCCGTGCGCATGCCCACATCTGTACACACTCCCGACGTCACCGCACGTGATCCTGCCCCCCTCTGACGCAATCTACACCAGCGATGGCCACCCACCCGCTTCCCTGCAACAGCTCCCACCCACCAACGATTGCACCATCGCTGGCCGATGAAGAGAGGGCTACAGAGTCTCCCTCTCTGCATTAGTGTGTTAAAAAAGGTATTGCAGTGATGCCTCAATATTGAGGCATCACGGCAATACCTTGAAAGCGACTGGAAGCTTCCAGCCGCTTTAAAGCCCGTACGTCATTGGTCTTTAACGACCAGTTTGTGTATGACATACCCTGTACAACTTGTGGCGTTAAGGGGTTAAATGTAACTTTATTTTCCCCATAGACATCAATGAGGTTGCGTTATGGCGATCGCCATTCCGTACTTCAGGTGTTAGGTTTTTTTCTAGCACTCTCTCCCCATTGATGTCTATGTGGGAAAGCGTGCACAAGCACATCAAAGTAGCCCTTGGCTTTTGTGCATTATGGAGCTTAACGCCACCATATCGCATGCACAAGGAGGCTTTTCAGAAACTCGTAATGGCAGAGCTATGGAGGGTGAAATAACGCAACTTTTGTTGCGTTCGTTTTGCACCCTGTTTAGTGCGAAACTCGTAATCTAGGTGTATGTGACTATCTTTACAATCCCACTCAGGTTACTACTAACTTTAGGATAGTCCCAAAGGTTCATAAAGATCCGGTTACTCCCCCCAGGTAGGCCAATCGTTTCAGATGTGGGCTCACTGGGGGAGAGATTGGGTGAATGGGTTGACTCCTTCAGCCATACGTACAGGCACTTCCAGTGTGTCTGAAAAGACACTACACATAAATTACAGAAACTAAAAGACAAATGTTGGAAAAATGGTAACATATGGCTAACAGTGGATGTCTTGTCCCTATACTCATGTATTCCACATGAGTTAGGGATAAAAGCTGTGGAATATCATCTTTTACTTAAAAGCACTTTTTCATCTGACTTGATTGAGTTTGTATTAGAAGCACTGAGATTCCTTTTAACACATATTTTTTTTCAATTTAATTCCAAATTTTACCTCCAAACATGTGGTACGGCGATGGGGGCAAAATTTGTCTTCTCGTATGCCAACTTGTTTTTAGTATAGTTTGAAGCTACATATATTTTCAGTCAAGAAAACATTTATTGCAAGCACATTGATTTCTATGCCAGATACATAGACGATCTTCATTTTGTCTGGGATGGAGACAATGTGCTCGCGGACGAATTTGTTGGGTTTCTTAATAGGAATGACCTAAACTTAAAATTTACTTTTCAGTTATAAAGCAAATAAACATATAAAATGTAACCCTTAAAGGGTTATTCTAGCCAAAAATTGGAAACCACATGGGTGCATTTCGGTATTGAACAGAAGCAATTTTGTAATATACATGCATTAGCAAAAATGCTTCTAATAAAAGCTATAGTTGTTTTAAAAGCGTATTTAAGTATGCACCGTGCACCAGCATTTCAAAAACAAGACTTGTTCGGAGAGCCTGAGGTGGTTGTACCATCTGCTAACAACTCAATTTGTTAATTGCTGACATGATATAAACCCCACTGATTATCTGAACAGCTGCATTATTTAAAATGTGGGTGCAGTAAAAATATCTAGCTATGCTTCACATGCACGTGCAGAGAATAATGTTAACACTAAAACAGTGATTACTCTTAATAGAAGCATTTTTGCCAATACATGTATATTGAAAATATGTTTCTATTCAAAGATGCAACAAATCTATGTGCATTTATATTTTGACTGGAATGTCCCTTTAAAGCAGATAACGATCAAATCCTTGCAGAACTATATAGGAAAGACATAGCTGGCATGCCACCCACACCACACTAAAAAAGGCATACCAAAAGGTCAACTAATTAGAATAAGGATATGTACCACTGACAAAGACTACCATTTACATTCACTTAAATTAGTAAATAGACTCACAAAACGTGGCTATGATAAAAAAAAGTTCTAATGTCCCTTAGAGCAGAAATAGCAAAAATTAAGAGAAATTATTTATTACAAAAAATTCCGAACAAAAACAAAAAAACTATACAAGACAAATCCACTAGAGTAAACTACAAAGAAAACACTACGGTCTTTGTAACCCAATTCAGTAATCAATTCAATAAAATAAGAAGCATTCGTCTAGATTACGAGTTTTGCGGTATGAGAGGTGCGGTATTAACTTGCACATTATTGTTACAGCTCACTTCCCTACAGCGCTGGTATTACAGGTTTTCATAAACCCAGCGTTAGCAGGCAAGAAGTGAGCGTAGAGCAAAATTGAGCTCCATACCGCACTCCAATACCAGCGCTGCTTAAGGCAGCGGTGAGATGGTTTTACGTGCTTGTGCACAATTTCCCCATAGACATCAATGGGGAGAGCCGGCTGAAAAAAAGCCTAACACCTGCATCCAATCAGCCAATAGAATGCTAGCTCAATCCTATTGGCTGATCGGATCAGCCAATAGGATTGAAGCTCAATCCTATTGGCTGATTGCATCACATGGGTACTTGATCACATGCCAAATTTGTAAGCAACAATACACAGGGTGTACTAGCAGGTTTTTAAAAGACAGAATTTGTGAACACCTTACTTCTCTTCAAAGAGATCCGCCAAAAAACCCCATAGCAGCGTTGGAAGGACCTTCTTCAATCAAGTCAGACAGACTATTTCTAAAGGTTTAACTTCAAGGACTGTGGCCAATAATCTTTGGTCAAGTGTATTATCCCAGAGTTAACGGGACTTTCTTCGATGATTCGGACATTGTGGATAAGTATTATTGTCCCTAAAGGGCCCTATCCTTTATATCTGCACTATAGATATACATTAGAATGTCTGCCTATTTTGAGCTCTATCTGATGTTTTTATGTTCTTTATGTATTTTAGTATTGTCATACATATTTGCAAATCTTGTTTGTAATTTCTACTTATCGTACTTATCATAACGATAGTGCCTGTATTCACTGTTATTAGGGGTATCTCCCTATGTGATTAAAATCAGGTTTAATTAGACTAGAGTGCTGTTGTGGGCTCTCTGTGTTTCTCTCTTTCTACATAATGTTAGGTTTTTTATTTTAATAGTTAGTAACTTTAGTATTTTTTAATTTAGGTAATTTGGGTTAATTTAGGGGGTGTTAGGTTACGGGTCGTTAAGTCAGGGGGCTTAGTAATTTAAATATTTATTTGCATTGTGGGGGATGGCAGATTAGGGATTAATAGTTTTAAAAGGTAGTTTGCGATGTGGGTTAATGGCGGTTTAGAGGTTAATAGTTTTAATAGAGACTTTGCAATTTGAGTTAATGGCGGATTAGCGGTTAAAGGGACAGTCAACACAAAATGTATTTTTACAATCAAAGTAGCCTACAGGGTGAGAGTTACCCCATTGGCAACCAAAGAGAGCTGAACCATAATGCCATAGCTGGATACCATGCTTTACAGTTCTCTATAGAAGTGAGGGGTTAAAAAATATTGCTTTGCATCAACTGTTGCGCCTATTGTACTCTGGGCACTTTTTCACAGGATTATAGGCGCACAGCAGCTGGGGACCAATAAAGTTGTTTTATGCAATATTTTTTAACCCCTCACTTCTATAGAGAACTGTAAAGCATGGTATCCAGCTATGGCATTATGGTTCAGCTCTCTTTGGTTGCCAATGGGGTAACTCTCACCCTGTAGGCTACTTTGATTGGTGCAATACAACTCCGCATTTTATTATGCAGAACATGAAGTCAAGAAAGTGTCATTTGTATCTTGCTGCACAGACAGTAAACAACTCTACTATTTGTCTAACAAGTGGCTTCCAGTAATGTGTGATGTTTATAATGGTACTGAGGGTAGGAAGAGCTGGGCAGTCAGTGGGCTGAGCTGTTGTTTAGGGGTTCCCAGTTTCACTTTGAGATACCAGAATATAAATAGGAGATGGGGGGCTGCCCTATAGCGCTAATAAACCAGAAGCAAATTGTTGAAATTGCCCAGAGTACAATAGGTGCATTGCGCATGCGCAAAAAACGGGTTACGAGTAACTTAGAACAATTACAGGAACACAGGATTTTCATGATGTCCCGGTTGACGAAAAAGGGGCGGAGCTTAATGGACATTTTAAAACGACAACAGAGGGAAAAGTAAGTGATTTAACTTGAAAACTGATTATCTTTCAAAACTGGCATATATTTTGAAAAAACGATCTAGGGCAACTTTATTGATACATGTTAAAACTACTTTTGTGTTGACTGTCCCTTTAATACATAAGGTAGTTTGCGATGTTGGGGTTGGCGGATTTAGCGGTTAATAATTTAATTATTAGTTGCAATGTGGGTTTGATGGCAGATATAGGGGTTAATATACTTTATTAGTTATTGCGGTGGGGGATTGCGGTTGACAGGTAGATAGATATTGCGCATGCGTTAGGTGTTAGTTAATATTTTCAGGCAGTTACGGGAGTTACGGTGCTCACATACTCAGCGCAAGGCTTGCTGAAGCTGCCTTTTTGTGGCGAGGTAAAAAGGGAGTAAAATTTCTGCATTTTCGCCACGTAAGTCTTTGCGCTGAATATGTGATACCGATTTGCAACGCGGTTCTATGTTAGCTTATGGGAGTAAAAATTGCGGCTGACGGGTGAAATATACGTGCCGCATTTATATGCGGCGCTGTATATTGGATACCAAAAACACGTAAAAACCGGCGTCAACGGCTTTTGCGGGTGATACCGCTTATGTAACCAGAAAGCCTCATAACTTTCTGGAAGGCTTTTTTTCATCTCTCTGGGTCTCCCAGTTTCCACCCTTTTTCTTAAAGCATTCAAAGAGTTCAGCCCCTGTTAAGTCTGCAGTTTGATTTCTCTTCAAACTGGATAATTTGTGATCATCAGGACTCATAGAAAGTAATGAAGCTCTATGGGATACATAATCTCACAGGGGAGATTGAAGATAAAGGGACATGAAAACCAGATAGAGCATACAATGTTAAACTTTCTGATTTACTTTTATTATCAAATTCTTTTGGTTTCCTTTGTTGAAGGAGCAGCAAACATTACTGGGAGATAGCTGAACACATCGGGTGAACCAATCACAAGAGGCATATATGTGCAGTTACTAATCATCAGATAGCGTTCAGCAGTGCATTCCTGCTCCTGAGCCTAACTAGGTATTCTTTTTAACAAAAGGCAAAAGAACTAAGCAAATTGATTAATAAAAGTAAATTAGAAAGTTGTTTAAAATTGTATGCTCTATGTAAAAGAAACATTTTGGGTTTCATGTCCCTTTAACAGGGGAGCACAGCTTACAGCAAATACAATTTAAACTGAAATGGTTTCACTACAATTTAACTTGCATTTGCTCTTAGTTTAGTATACATTACTTTTCTGTCATTTTAATAAGCGAACTGTGAATTTTGAGCAAGCTTCACATGCATACAGCTGGCAAGATAAATTAGTGAGACGTGAAGGTGTAAAGTGCTATCAGTTTTATTTTACATTGAACAAATACAAAGTGCAACAATATTTTTAAAAGACATGCCTTAATATACAAAACATGATCTTATTTTGTCAAAGTTACACTGAAACTGTCAAAGCATAATCAGAATTTGTAATCACAATCCTGAATTTACTGCTGTATACAGAATCTAGATGCATTAAAATACAAAATAAAAAGTTTAAAGCTTAAATGTAATAAAACTTAATCTGAAGTCTAAAGTAATATAAAATACAAAGCACAGGGGGCGTGTCTGGGCGGTAGCTTGCTGTGTTGATTTCCCAACCCTGATCTGGACCGTTGTGAAATCAGTCGTTAGCCAAAGTGTATGTCCTTAAATACAACCACCCCACCCCCGTAATTGAGGTTCAACAGTTGTAGTTGGACTTCTTTTCTAAAATGAGAATAAATGTGAAAGTGTTTGTGCAGGAAATGTGTACTGTTGGAGGAACACTTTACAAAAGAAACTGTACACCTCAATACTACAGAACAATCTCTCTACTGACATGGAGGTTACCCCTGTGAGAGGGGTGACTGAGAGTTGTACTGCTGGTGATGCACACCCCTGGATCAGTGAGGTGCGAGACCCAGATGCCGATGAGGAGGTGAAAGCAATGGAAGAGATGCCCACATTTTACGCTTTCACTGCAGTGGAGACTTATACTTTTCAGTGTTTAAAGTTGTGTGAGCTACAGAATGAGTGTGGAACAGCCGGGCCCTATAAGCTTATGTCAGGAGTGGCTAATATCTATTCTTTATCAAGAGGATTGGAGATTAAATGGCCAGTGGAACTCTCTCCTGTGAACACACTGGACTTTCTTTACGTTGAGACTCCACTTGGGTCAGGAGACCTTAGTTTCATATGTACAGACCATACATGTAGGGGCAGCTGGTTTGCTGTGGTTTGATTGCTGCCATAAGAGATCTACTAGCGTCTTTAGGTATAATAGGGTTTTTTCTGTTAGCACTCTGATAGGATACAATTTAATTTTGCCAGATGGAGCAAGTAAGTTTATAATGGTATCCCCGAAGTGTAATTTAAGGGTTGTTGCTCCAACTTCCACAATGGGAGTTGGTTAATATTGATATTGTCCGTGCCCATCCTGTGGAAAATGCTAGAAATACATTCTTTAATGATCTCAATTATACTGTAGGTACAGCAATATAAAAACACAACTATAGTCTATATGGCCCTTTAAGCTTCTGTTAGACTGGGGACTAGCAAAAAGATAGAGGGTTGGAGTAGAAATTGTTCCAAATTGTATCATATTAATGTTATAACCTTTGTTCGATTCAATTGTGGTTTTGGTTTTACACTGTCCTTTAATCCTATGCCTAATATGCTTTATAATCCAGAGTGCATATTGCTCTTGTTGGGACAGGTACATGAAGCATGTATTACTTTCCTTTATGAATGTTTAGAACATTACTATTTGAACTTATTTAGTACTATGCGGTAGGCAATATGAAAAATCCCTGTTCAAATCAGCCAATAGGATTTCAGTAGCTCTCATCCTATTGGCTGATTTAAAAAATGTCAGCCAATTGGAAGGCAAGGTACCCCATTTTTAAACGGGTACCTTGCATTCAAGCTTTAGTGTACGGCGGTGATCATATAAAGAGGATCCTTCGGACTTGATGTCCGTGCCTCTACAGCTCTGCGCCACCGAGATAAAGATAGAAGATACCCCACGATAGATGAAGACTTCTCGCCGCCTGGATGAAGATGGATGTCCGGACTTCAGGAAATGTGAATAGATTTCCTGGGGTTAGTGTTAGTTTTTTTAAAGTTTTTTTTTTGGGTGGGTTTTTGTTTTAGATTAGGGTTTTGATGGGCAGTAAAAGAGCTGAATGCCCTTTTAAGGGCAGTAAAAGAGCTGAATGCCCATTTAAGGGCAATGCCCATACAAATGCCCCTTTAGGGGCAATGGGTATCTTAGGATTTTTTTAGATTTAGGTTTTTTATTTTGAGGGTTTGGTTGGGTAGGGGGTTTTACTTTTAGGGGGACTTTGTAATTTTGTAAGGTAAAAGAGCTGTTTAACTTAGGGCAATGCCCTTCAAAAGGCACTTTTAAGGGCTATTGATAGTTTATTGTTAGGTTAGGGGGTGTTTTTATTTTGGGGGGCTTTTTTGTTTTTATAGGGCTATTAGATTAGGTGCAATTTTTATTATTTTGGATAATTTTGTTTTTTATTTTTTGTAATCAGTGTTTTTTTATTTTTTGTAATTTTAGTGTTTTTTTGTAATGTTAGATTTTTTTATTTTTTCGTAGTGTTAGGTTTATTTAAATTTGTAATTTAGGTTTTTTAGTTTTTCGTAATGTTAGTTTTTTTTAATCATGTAATTTAGAATTTTTAATTAGTAGTTTATTTTATTAGAATAGTTATGTTACGTTAATTTATAGTTTAATCTTAGGGGTTTTTTTATTTCACAGGTTAGTTTTTATTTATTTTAAGATAGTTATATTGTAACTTTTAATTTAAAGGGACAGTCTAGTATAAATTAAACTTTCATTATTTAGATAGAACTTTTAATTTTAATCAACTTTCCAATTTACTTTTATCATCAAATTTGCTTTTTTCTCTTGGTATTCTTAGTTTAAACTAAACATAGGTAGGCTCATATGCCAATTTCTAAGCATTTGAGGGCTGCCTCTTATCACATTCTTTTTAAATCTCTTTTCAACACAAAGAGACAGAAAGTACACGTGGGCCATATAGATAACACTGTGTTCAGGCACAGGGGGTTATTTAAGATTTAGCACAAAACAATGCTAAATTTAAGACAATAGATAAAAAACAGTCACAGTCATGTGATCAGGGGGCTGGAAGAAGGTTCCTAGATAAAAGGTAATCACAGAGGTAAAAAGTATATTAATATAACAGTGTTGGTTATGCAAAACTGGGGAATGGGTAATAAAGGGATTATCTATCTTTTAAAACAATAACAATTCTATGGTAGACTGTCCCTTTAAAGTTAGGGGGTGTTACGTTTAGGGGTTGATAGTTTAATTTAGTGTTTTGCAATGTGGGGGCGGCAGTTTAGGGGTTAATAGTTTTAGTTTATTAGTTACGATGTGGGGGGCTTGCGGTTTAGGGGTTAACACTTTATTATAGTGTTGGCGATGTGGGGGCCAGGCGGTTTAGGGGTTAATAGGTTTATTATAGCAGTAGCGATGTGGGTGGGCGGCAGATTAGGGGTTAATAGGTTTATTTATTAGTTGTGATGTGGGGGGCCGGAGGTTTTTGGGTTAATAGGTTTATTTTTGTGTTGGCGATGTGGGTGGGCAGCAGATTAGGGGTTAATAGGTGTAATGTAGTATTTGAGATGTGGGAGGGTGCCGGTTTAGGGGTTAATAGGTAGTTTATGGGTGTTAGTGTTCTTTGTAACATTTTAGTTATGAGTTTTGTGAAACATTTTTGTTTCACAAAATCCATAACTACTGGTCTCAGATCGCGGAATGTCTCACGGCGGTATAGGCTGTAACGCAAGCATTTTAGCCGGACCGCACAACCTGTAATACGGCGCTATGGAAAATCCTGCACTCAATTTTTGAGTGTGAAATGGAGAGTTGCGTAAAGGCTAAAATGCTTGCGGTATAGCTATACCACCGCGACTTGTAATATGAGTTACCTGCCATTCCACGCACAATGGCCAATTTTTCAGCTGTATAGCCGTACCGCACCATAACGCAAAACTTGTAATTTAGCCGTAAGTGAGTTGTTTACTGTCCCTTTAAGTTAAAGCTGTTTAACTGATTCATAGAGATGGCAGTGTCAGCTTCTCATTGGCTGGTACAGAACCGCCTATACACAAACAAAAAGTATATTTATATTTAGTACAAGAACATCTATTTTTGTATAAAAATATGTATTACAAATTAAAATATTATTAATTAATGCAGCTTCAATACTTATTAGTTTATTTTACCATTAGGAAAAACATCTGGTGTAAAAAAATTAAAGTTCAGTTTAAAATGCCCATACAAGGTATTTCTGTTCCGTCTGCTCACAAGAATACCCCCACGCTATTGTAATTACATCCGTGTGATCATCATTGTTTTTTTATTTAATCTCTGGACTTCCTTCCATCTCTTTACAAGTTTCCTTCTTGCTTTTCAGTTCAACAGGATAACCAGTTTAAGAAAATATTTAGTAATTGACTTGACAGAAGATCCATACGGATTCCTTTTTCCAGAATATTGACTTAATCTCACTGTTTGCTTTCCTAACTTGGTATTAAGGAAAAATAAATATTCTGCAAAATCTTGAATGGCATGAGAATGCTCTAACCAATGTTTTAATAGATCCCAGTAGTATATCAGATGAGCAAGGTCAAGGTTAGCCAAGGTCATTGTGACGTCCTTTCATGGCGCGCATTTAGACCTTGAGTCGTACATTGCAGAGCAAGGTCTTGTGTTTTTAGCAAATCATAATAGTTGGATTTTTACCTCTGATTTATGGTGCTTCTCTTTGTCTCATATTAAGAATAATAGTTATGTAACAAGATATTATTGTTACTTCTCTTCACTGCAAAACATTTAAAGGATTATTAACGTATTTAGAATTGCATAATGTACACATGCATAATAAAAAGACAATGCAATAACACCTACTCTGAATTCAAATGAGCAGTAGATTATTTTGACAAATTTCAAAATTCCTTTAAATTTCTCTACCCCTGTATCATGTGACAGCCATCGGAAAGTCACAGACTTATATACACATACACTGTGAACTCTTGCACATGCTCAGTAGGAGATGTTGCCTCAGAAAGTGTGTATATAAAAAGACTGTGATTTTGATAATAAAGTAAATTGAAACATTTTTTAAAAAATTGCTGTATCTGAGTCATGAAAGTTTAATTTTGACTTTAGTGTCCCTTTAACCTAGACTTATTCTTGCAACATTTATCATCATCTATACAGTTTTCCCTCCAACAGAAGCAAAAGTATCCATTATAACATTGCACCTATTTAAAGGGACACTAAAGTAAAAAATATATCTTGAATTTAAGGGAGCAGCAGTTACAAAGGTTACAAAAAAATTGTTTTTTTAAATGAAAGGGGCTAAACATTGTTGGGGTTTTTATTGCTACATCTAAAGAGGGCATTTTAAAATGTATTACATTTTTGTTTTTTGTAAAATGTTCCTATGCTGAGAGAAAATACTGCTTGTGAGATGTGTCACTGTCCACCAATAAAGCAGTGGGAGATCTGTCTATTAGCAAGTAAGCAGTTAGACCTTAAAGATACAGTGGTCTTAAAGGAACAGTAAACAATTATAAGGTTTTCCTGCAGTCTTGCAATAAATCAGACCTCACACCCATTTCAGATCCTGCAGCTTTGTCACAGATTTGGAGGTCTGTCCCACTTTCCAACTGCAGTTTCTTGGCAGCTAATAGTGAGTTACCCAAGCACTGCATCACTGCTTAAACATGGGGAAACATATATATATATATATATATATATATATATACCTCCCCCCATTATAACATAAGCACTTAACAACACCAGTTGTACATTTTATTATACATTTACAGAAATAAGGACTTGATTGCAGGTGTTAAATTAAGTACAGTATATCCAGGTTTTAATGCACTGCGCCAGCTTCACCAAGGACACACCTTTCCCCACCCGCAACATGCTCCAGCCACAACAACATACCTCAGATGCCCATGACCCAGCTGTGACCTTGCATTTCAGTTGTGGCCCTGCCTAAATGTTTTCAAACCTCCCTGTCGTGGATGAAGAGATATATAGATATATAGCTATATATCTAATAGGGCACTATATAAAGCCTTGACATTTATGTTATATTACTGTATTACTGCATAATCATATAGTCATATAATCAAAGAGTTAAATATTTTAACAGAAATATTTAATACACTATAATACACTATATTCCTTTGTTTTTCTGTAATTTCTCAATATCAAAGCTGGCTTCACATATCCTGTACACGAATAATTGTGAAATGTCGGTTTTTGTTCCTGAATATAAACCGCAATATTTATGGATGTTTTTTTGCATTATCTGAATCGCTGATCATTGCAATTTATAATGAAATTGTCGTATGCCCATGTTTGTAAATTGTCGTATGCCCATGTTTGTAAATTGTCGTATGCCCATTTTTGTAAATTGTCGTATGCCCATGTTTGTAAAAATGACTTCCCGTATTTTATGAACACAGTTTTGTATAACAGGAGTGGTTTGGAGCATAATAAATTGGAGTTGTCAGGATATCTGTCCGTGTGTGTGTGTGGCTTATTTTAGCTTATTTGACAACTCTCCAGGTGCCTGCCTCTTTGTAAGTTGGTGACCAGTCTTGCAAGTCAGGTGGTAAATATATCTTCGGCCGAAGAAAGGAAAATAATTACCTACAGTTATAAGCCTCCATAAAATGCTGGGATGTAATAAATTAGCATACTTTGTGAGTGTGATTTTTTGGAATGCATTAACACCCATATCTATACAATTGTTTTTCAGTGTTCAAACTTCACCACTTTACATATTTGGAGGAGCCAATCTGGATCTGTTAATAGACTAGACAAGGCTAACCACAGTAATTATGTTAGCTAAATAATTGTTTTGCAGTTCTTTATAAGGTCAACCCTGCTGAGACCAATGAAGTACAAACATTTAGCAGAATTAGGCTTATGAATCCTGCTATATGCACTTCTAATTCCCAGAACTAGAAAACCGAAAATGTCAGCTTTTAATGACAGAAAAAGGAGGGAAAATAAATCATGAACGTATAAAACCATTTTTTCTTACTACACATAATTAAGCATTTTATATTGCAATCTCAAAGTATTTGATATAGCTCCAAGCCAAGGCCCAGTAGCACTTCCTATTAGCTTCAAAACGTAAATAAACAGCTTTAAAGGGACATAAAAGTGCAAAAAGAAAATGATCAGAAACATTAAGGAAAAAACAATTTTACAGTAGTGTCCTTTAATTTTGGAAGTATTTGCAGGTTATACTTCTGTTATTCTGTTATATGTCACCATTATTACTTAGCAGCCATCAACTTGCATATCCTAGAAAGGGTTGATTGGTTGGGTTTACCACGAGTCCACCACTAGACTACTTGTGCACAGATAACTGATTTTAAATGCATCATATAATTACATTTTTTGGAGTAGTACTCGTCTATGGGGTTTGCCTTGACATTGTCAGGTGAGTTTATATTCTCTTATTTTTATGTCTCCTGTATTTTATACAATTAGAAATATTTTGCCTATTGCCTTGCTCTCTGTGAAGACATGGTAATGGCGGGGGCAGGTTGGAGGAGAGGAAACCACTTAAAGGGACAGTCTAGTATAAATTAAACTTTTATTATTCAGATAGGACTTTTAATTTTAATCAACTTTTCAATTTACTTTTATCATCAAATTTGCTTTTTTCTCTTGATATTCTTAGATTAAACTGGGGAATTGGTAATAAAGGGATTATCTATCTTTTAAAACAATAACAATTCTATGGTAGACTGTCCCTTTAATTGCGCTACAGAGGAAAGCTTCCTAAAGGTAGACACTCAAGTGTCCCCAAGTGTCTAGATGATGAAACAAAAAAAAAAGAACGAGGAAAAGGAAGCGCTTAGAGCTAAATCCTCAAAAGGCATATATATATATATATATATATATATATATATATATATATATATATAATATATATATATATATATATATATATATATATGACCATGTATGTGTTTTTAGGTGAGAGTTGGGGCAGACTGCATAAATAAGAAAGTAAAAAGTACAAAGAATAAAAAGCAAAAAAAATGCCTGCTTTTTTAACACAACAGTCCTTTTGTTGGTGCTAAAAGGAAGAGGAAACCATAGGCAAATAAACTAGAGGTTTCACACGGATAGAATAGTGAGTAGGCTTAGGTTCATCTACAGACATTTTAATGTTAGCAAAATAAGTAACTGTAGTCCCTCAAACAAAAGACAGCAGAATAGTCTAAATTTATTGTCTCTCCTTTAAAGAAATAAAAATCACACACAAATACGTACTATATAAGATCTATGTATGTGTGTAGATAAATTACTAAGTACAAGATGTAATTCCCTCAACTTCCCTGAATAATTTTTTGCATTCACTGGATAGCAGGTTTTTGTCTCAGTAGAATGTCTTAGTTCACACGGGATAAAAAAGAAACAACTCTGTATTGAAAGCAATGAGTTCTGTGTGTGTGACTATGAGGTCAGTCTCTGTAGGATCTCTAGCGTGCAGTCTACTTTGGACCATTCCAAAATGGGGAGGGAGTCTAATGTTCTAAACTTCCCTATTGAGTTTATTTTTTTTCAACTTTTCCATTATTATAATTTTATCATTAGTTGAAATGTAATTAATTTAGCAGAATTATTCATAATTTAGCAATACATATCTTTTTCATTATATCAACAAATTCTTTTTTATATATTCCCATTGAATTAATATGAGTATTAGTTTAAATTTAGCATTTTGCAATAATTGCAGATCTTTGCTAATATACTTATTCTGTATATGAATATTTAGTACGTGTTCCAAAGATGTGCATTTCTGGTGTGGTGTAAGTTTAAAACACTGTAAACGTATAATTTTTAAAGCAATTTTGACACTAAAGAAAAGATTTTATTTGTGTACAATTAGAAAAATCTAAAGGGACATTGTACACTAGATTTTCCTTTTCATAAATGTTTTGTAGATGATCCATTTATATAGCTCATCTGGGTGTGTTTTTGTAAAAATGTATTGTTCTGCTTATTTTTAAATATTGAGCGGATTTTCAGACTCCTAACCAAGCCCTAAAGTTTCAGATGTATACTGATGTATACAGACTTCACACTGCTTCTGTTTGTATAATGGATCTTTTTATATGCAGGGGAGGTGGGGGTTCTGCTATCAGCCCCTTTCACTGGGTGTTCCAGCAGTTAATGAGATATGACTTTGCTTTGTCAGCCTAAAGCACCCTTCATGGCTCTGCTTTCTTCTTTGTCTACCACACTAACATTATGAATTGACAAGCACAATACCGCAAACAATTAATACTAAATAAGTAAATGCATTGGTGGATTATCCCCACAGATGAGTGGAATAGAGCAAACTATGCAATCTGTCTAAACAGAAAGCAGCAGCAAGAAACCATGGGAAAACACAAAGGTATGAGTGAGCATGATGAAACAACTGGAAAGATGGGAATTAAGAAATATGAGCACAGACCACTCAGCAGTCCCTATTTGAGAGGGACAGTCCCTTTTTCTGAGCTCTGTTCCTCTGTGACAGCTACAGTATATGCCTCTCTTTACAGAATTTCCCTTAGCCCCACCCATGGAACACCCAGAAACACCCACAAACTGCCCTGCCCACTAACCACCCACAATTTCTCCCCTCCCAAAATGACTCCACCCACAAAATGGTGACAGGCTCCTTTCAACCTCCTGTGTCCCTCATTCTCAGCCACAAATGTTGGGAGATACAGTATGTAAAGAAGCCCCTTGGAGTGCGGAGTAACGTGAGGGGGCCTTGACCTTTGGAGGAATAGGCCCGTCTTCTGATTGGTTGATAGGGTATAGTGGGAGTGGCTAGCACGAGCCCCTGTGTATTTAAAGAAAGAGCGGGAAAAGTCAGGCATCAACCTGACAGGAAATTTGTTTGGTGAACTGCTCTGTTCGTGTGCGTGTTTCCAGCCTATTTATTATGGCGCAGTTGGATGCCCTACTAGGGCAGCTCAAGGAAGCAGCGGAGAAAAGGGGCCCTACCTGGCTTGAAGAGAGGCTCCGTTCATTGCTGGTCCCGGATACTGGTGAAGCGGCGTTTAAGGCGGTTTCGTCGCCTAGGCCGGTAAGGCGTTCCAGGCCTCCAGTGAGGTTGGATCCGGATGTTGCGGGAAGTTCCAGTGGCCGCAGGAGATCCAGCCCTAGTCCGGGGGTCAAGTCGTCGTCGAAGAAGAAAACAGGTTCCAGTTCCGTGAGTCGACAAGTTGAAGTGGGGACTAGGCAGCCTTGTGTAGCAGCCAGCAGTGATGCCATCGAATCGGAGCAGGAGTTTATCTCGAGGAAGGCGGGTGATTCGTTACTTCAGGGTAAGATGGCCGTTTTCGGTCTTAAAGGGCCTAGTAAAGGAAGAAAGCAGGCTAATAAAGTTGACGGCCCGTTGAGGCCTGGTTTAATAAGGGATAGTAATGTGCAAGCAGAAAGCATTAGGTTTGTGGGGCCAGTCGAAAGACAGAGAGTTGAGGGTAGAAATGAAGCAAGGGAGCCCGGCACGTCAGGGTTGTCTCATGTTGTAGAAGCGCAAGTACATAATGTGTTAAAGACGGCCCAAGTTCTGAGGCCTAGTAGTAGTTTTGAGGGTCATATGTTGCATGTTGTTGAAAAAAGATTTATGGGAGAAGAAAAAAACGGGGACCAACCTGAAGGCGAGGCTGATACTGGCGGGGAGGATTTAACCTTATACTTGCATTCGTCTGAGGAGGATTTTATACCTCCTTCTCCTCGGGCGGTTGGTCCTCCTTGCCGGTCCAGGATCTCAGTCAGGGCATCGGGTGATTCAGTTTTAAGGGGTGAGGTAAGGAATTTGAAGGGTGGGAATTTAATGTGGGGGAACATTTGCTTGTTTCTAATAATGTTTATATTTCAGAAGGGAACGTAATTGGGTCACGGCCAGAGAATCATCCTGGTTTTCTTGTGGTGGGAGAAGACGGCCTGAGTGGGGAAGCTTATGGCCTGCAAGATTCGTGGACGGATAATATCAGGCTTGATATAGAGGACGGTGTTCCTATGTCGGGACATTCTGATTTGAGGGGAGAGGAAACAGGGGTGAGTACGGCCAGTGTTTTTGACTCTGGCCATAGGGGGAAGTTGGGAAGAGGTCACTGTACTGTATTTAAAAGTTTGGTTAGTTCTGTTCAACGGCCAAACAGGTCTGGGAGTGGGAGAATACAAAGTAGGGGTAGACAGCGCAAGAGATACAGGGATTCAAGGGTAACAGTGTCTGGGGCTACAGCCCCTAAGAAGGGGAGAGGGGTATTGGATGAAAGTGTTTTGGGTATGTCTACGGCTAAGAGGGGTGTTGGGTTATGGGCGCCATCGGGGGGTTTGTCACATGTTTCTGTTTTACAGGCTGAAGGAAATCAACAGGAGATTGCTGTTACGGAACCTAGGGCTTCTGGGTTCCAGATTAATGAGAAGGTTACGGCTGCATCTCAAGTGGATCAGTCCCCAGCTGTTCAGGAACCTAGAACAGGTATGGGGGGAGTTGGTACTGGGGTATTGAATGTTGGGGTTGAAAAAGCTGGGGTGAATGTTGATTCTATAGCAGTTACTGTTGTGGCTGGTTTAAGGGATTTGTTAGCTAAGATAAAAGGGAACAGCGTTAAAGGAACAGGAGGGGTCGCCAGTTCTTGGGTACCTCCTGGGACTACTTTGTCAAATGTGACAGTTGGTGGTCCTGTTGAGGTTGGTCAAAGTAAAGGGGTGGCAATTCAGGCGCAGGCAGTTGAGGTGTCTCATTCAAAAGCTGCTAACATTGAAAGTAAGGGGTCAGGGGCCCGGAACTTAAAATTGCTGATACGGCCTTGTCCAGGTCTTGTTTGTGTTCTATTGGTCCTTTGGGCATGCACTTGTCGGTTGAGTTGAGGGAAAAGATTTGGAAACGGGAATTTATTGAATTATTTTCACTCTTACCGCTTGACCAGTCCTTCGAAATCCCTGAGAATTCAAAAAAGGATGCTTCTAAAAAGGAGGACGAGGAGAGGAAAAAGCGGTACAGAAAATTACCAAAAACTTTTACCAATTGGTTTCAAGCATTTGTTATTTATGCCAGTGTGTTAGCTGGTAAGTTTCCAGAACAGGGAGCGGCGTTATTTTGCTATTTAGATGAAGTTGCGGCTGCTCAAAGGACGTATGGGGGTATGGTGTGGAGGGCTTATGATGAGCAGTTCCGACAACGATTGTCGGTTAAGCCTGAGATGAAATGGGATGATTGGGACATGGGGCTATTACTTAAGATAATGACACCATTAAGGTCTTCGCAGCCTTTTCATGGGGGAGCCGGCGGGTCACTCCAGAGTGGGTCGCCGGCAGCAGTTAAAAAGGGTTTCTGCTTTGCTTTCAATGAGAAAGGATGCAAATGGGGATCATCTTGTAAATTTAGACATGAGTGTTCGGGGTGCGGGGGTGCACATCCGTACTTCAAGTGTTTCAGAAAAAACAAAACAGGTGGAGTTCCGGAATTGCCTGACAAAGGGAGCAACGCCGGTGAGGGTAAGCGGGATGGAGCGGTGGCTCGTACTTTACGCTAAGCAGAAGGGCTGTAATGAAAAGGCATTGTTGTTGTGGCATGGGTTTGAATATGGTTTTAAAATACCCTCTTCAGGGGGTGTAGTTCATTACAGGGGTAATCTGAAGTCAGCTAGAGAATGGCCTGATGTTGTAAAGGGGAAACTTGAGAAGGAGGTTTCGTTGGGGCGTATGGTGGGGCCTTTTAAAGCCCCTCCAATTCCTCATTTGCGCATCTCCCCTTTGGGTGTGGTTCCTAAGAAGGATCCGGGGAAGTTCAGACTTATACATCATCTGTCTTTCCCAAAAGGGGCGTCAGTGAATGATGGCATTCCGGATGAATTAACGTCAGTGTCCTATACATCTTTCGACCTGGCTGTCAAGATGGTTAAGAAGGCGGGTCAGTTTGCTTTGTTGGCAAAGGTCGATATTGAAGCAGCTTTTCGATTGCTGCCGGTTCATCCTTCTTCTCATTATTTATTGGGTTGTTGCTTTGATGGAGCTTATTATGTGGACCTTTGCCTCCCTATGGGGTGTTCCATATCCTGCTCTTTGTTTGAGTGTTTCAGCTCTTTCTTGGAGTGGGTTGTGAAGGTCAAGTCGGGATTTTCGTCTATAGTACATTATCTTGATGACTTTCTTTTTGTGGGTCCTTCTGAATCGGATATTTGTTTGAAGCTGAGGGATTGTTTTTATTTAGTGGCGTCTGAATTTGGGGTTCCCATTGCAATGGAAAAATCTGAGGGTCCAGTCACGGCCCTCAATTTTTGGGGGATTGCAATTGATTCGGCTAAGATGGAATGTAGGTTGCCGAGGGAAAAGATTTTGGATTTGTCGGAAATGATTCAGTGGTTTCTTAGAGTCCGCAAGGTGACTTTGCGGGAGATGCAATCACTGTTGGGGAAATTGAATTTTGCCTGTAGAATAATTCCCATTGGAAGAGTATTTTCCAGGAGAATGTCTTTGGCCACAGCTGGTGTCCTTAAGCCTCATCACTTTGTAAGGGTAACGAAAGGGCACAAAGATGATTTGCGCGTATGGTTAGGGTTCCTTAAGGATTTTAATGGTGCTTCAATGTTCATGGAAGCTCGTGTTTCCAATGTTGATTTAGATTTGGTAACTGATGCGGCTGGTGGTATTGGTTTCGGAGCATATTTCCAGGGACATTGGTGTGCGGCTGTTTGGCCTTAGGCCTGGGTGGGTCTGGATTTAATTCGGAACCTGGTGTTTCTAGAACTGTTCCCGATATTGGTAGCCTTGTTTGTATGGGATGGTGAGTTGGTGAACAAATCTATATTATTCCACACGGATAATATGGGTGTGGTTTCTGCTGTTTACACGTTGTCGACTTCATCCCCGCCGGTTTTGCGTTTACTGAGGGTGCTAGTTTTAAAATGTCTGCGTATGAATGTTTTGGTTAGGGCCAAACACATTCCTGGGAAGTGTAATCTGATAGCAGATGCTTTATTTCGTTCACAGTGGAGCCGTTTCAGAGAGCTGGCACCTCAGGCGGATGCAGTGGGAATGAGTTCTCCAGGTCAGTTGTGGAGGCTTGGGGAGGAGGACTTGCTGACTTAGTAAAGAGTTCTTTGGCTCCAGGTACTTGGTCTGCCTATGTAACAGTTTGGAGGGAATGGGAAAAGTGGTTAAAACAGGCTGAACTTAGGGAGGGGATTGATGATGTTACAGGCTGTTTACTGGAATGGTTGTGGTATTGGGTTTTTTTGGGTTTGTCAGCATCCAGTATGGATAAAAGATTGGTTGCTTTAGCCTTTAGATTTCGATTATTGCATTTGTGTGATGTGACAAAAGTTTTTTGGGTCCGCCAGGTCCTTAAGGGCCTAAAAAAGAAGGTTAAGAATGTAGATAAGAGGTGGCCCATTACATTTGCATTACTGGAAAAGATTTGGAGGGTGTTGACTAATATTTGTTTATCAACATTTGAAATAACCTTGTTTTGAACGGCCTTCGTTTTAGCCTTTTTCAGGGCCTTTCGAATATCGGAATTAGTGAGCCCAAGCAGAAGGGTTCCTGGGGGTTTACAGAGGGAAGATGTGCTATGGGGTGAACAAAGGGTTGAAATTTTATTGAAGGGCAGTAAAACTGACATTTATGGAAAAGGAAAGAATAAAGTGTTATTCCCTAGTGGGTCAGTAGTGTGTCCTTGTCAGGTATTGTTACATTATGGGGTCATACGGCCTTCGCAAGGAGGCCCGCTATTAATTCATTCTGATGGTTCATTTTTGTCACAATATCAGTTTAGGGCTATTTTAAAAGGGTCAATTGGGTTGTTAGGTCTTAATCCCTTGGAGTTTGGGTCTCATTCCTTTCGTATAGGGGCCGCAACTGAGGCTTCTATATTAGGGTTGAGGGAGGATATAGTAAAGCAGATTGGGAGATGGGGATCAAATCGTTATAAATCTTATGTTAGGCCTGAATTGAGAGTTTTAAAAAAAAAAAAAAAGTTTGGGTGAGGGGTCCTATCAAATGGCATTCTGAATGTTTTTTCTTTTATCTTCTTGTATTTTCAGGTGTGAGGATTGTATGGGTGATGGGGCACTCATTTATTTATTGGGCCAATGCTGAGGCCAGTAAGAGAATGGGCAGCCTGCAGCTCGGGTGTTCAGTTGGGCAATGGGAAGTTAAATGGTTTGGGATTAGGGGTATGTGTTGGGAGCATCTGTTTCCATTATTCATTGATTATAGTAAGGTTTTTTTCTCACCCTGAGGTTTTGGTTCTGCATTTGGGGGGAAATGATTTGGGTCTCATTCCTCAAAAAGAGTTAGTTAGAAGAATTAAGAGGGATTTGGGTAAAATTAGCGATCTTCATCCTAAATTAAAAATTATTTGGTCACAAATTACTCCACGCTTGGTTTGGAGGTCGGCCTGGGATTACGAGAGGCTTGAGAGGAGTCGCAAAAAGATCAATAAAATAATTAGTTCTTTTGTCAGGAGGTTGGGGGGGGGTTGCTTTCCACCCTGATTTTGAGCTTGAAGGGTCGGAAGAATTTTATTTAAAGGATGGGGTTCATTTCAACCAATTCGGGCTGCAGCTATTTTTGTTTGATCTCAAGGAAGCTTTGGAAAAAACTTTGGGTTTGGCGGGACTGGGCTGCTTGGGCAGACCAGTCTGTGGCAGGGGTGCTAGTTCCCAGACAAATAATTTAAGCAATATGGCCAAGTGATTTGGGGGATGTGAAGAAGTTGCCTCTCCATGGGGTGAGCGGGCAACTGGTTTATTATAGGGACAAGGGGTTCCCTATTAAAGTGGAGGTGTATCTAGTTGAGTCCAGTTTTTGAATGACGGCCATGTTGCTTATGGGTTTGGGAACTAGCACTGCTGTGGGGAATTTTCAGTAGGTTTTAATGTTCATGTTAGTTAAGAACATTATGTATGTTCTGTTGAGAGGTTTTATTATATTATTAATATTTATTAATATTTAAAGATTATTGTTATTTAATAAAATGGCTGCAGCCAATTTTATACCAATGTTATGTGTTTGTGTTTTATTTATGTAGATTAAGTTGGATTATAAGTGGGTATTTTAATGGGCCGGAGATTGACGACTTTAAAGGTCAAGAAGCCCCTGGGAGTGCGGAGTAACGTGAGAGGGCCTTGACCTTTGGAGGAATAGGCCCGTCTTCTGATTGGTTGATAGGGTATAGTGGGAGTGGCTAGCACAAGCCCCTGTGTATTTAAAGAAAGAGCGGGAAAAGCCAGGCATCAACCTGACAGGAAATTTGTTTGGTGAACTGCTCCCTCCCTCCCTCCCCAATGTTTTATGTTTTTCCTTGTTTTGTGCTCGTCACAGCAAGGCGGGGGTGCTAGTTCCCAGACAAATAATTTAAACAATATGTTCAAGTGATTTGGGGGATGTGAAGAAATTGCCTCTCCATGGGGTGAGCGGGCAACTGGTTTATTATAGGGACAAGGGGTTCCCTATTAAAGTGGAGGTGTGCTTGGTACGGACTCAACGTGTATCTAGTTGAGTCCAGTTTTTGAATGATGGCCATGTTGTTTATGGGTTTGGGAACTAGCACCGCTGTGGGGAATTTTCAGTAGGTTTTAATGTTCATGTTAGTTAAGAACATTATGTATGTTCTGTTGAGAGGTTTTATTATATTATTAATATTTATTAATATTTAAAGATTATAGTTATTTAATAAAATTGCTGCGGCCAATTTTATACCAATGTTATGTGTTTGTGTCTTATTTATGTAGATTAAGTTGGATTATAAGTGGGTATTTTAATGGGCCGGAGATTGACGACTTTAAAGGTCATGACTTTTCTGAAGAGGAGCAAAGTGAGTGAGTATGTAATAATCCTTATGGGTGAATACTAAAGGACCATAATATAGGACTTCCCTACTAAACAAGGAAACAAAAACATACTACGATCTCACATAGAATAAATCATTTGTAAAACTGTCAAACTCATTTTATGTTTCATTAAAGGGCCATAATACCCAAATGTTTAAACACTTGAAAGTGATGCAGCATAGCTGTAAAAAGCTGACTAGAAAATATCTCCTGAACATCTCTATGTAAAAAAGAAAGATATTTTACCTCAAAAGTTCCTCAGTAGCCACCTCCCATTGTAAAGGATTTCTAAGCAGCATTTTAGTCTGTCTGTCCTGGGACATCTTAGGGGCTGAGCATCGTGCACTCTCATATTATTTCACCAATCAGGTAAAGGAAGCTTACTATGAAATCTCATGAGAGTTAAGTCAAGTCTCATGAGATCACAGTAAGAGTTCATGACCTCAGCACTGCTGATGCTGATTGGCTGCTGTTCATTTCTTCATTTTATTTTTATTTTTACCTGCAGCTGAGTATAACTTTTTACACAGAACTTACTCTGCTGAGCTGAGGAAATTGTGAGGTAAAATATTTTCCTTTTTTACATAGAGATGCTCAGGTGATATTTTCCTGTCAGCTTTTTACTGTTATACTGCATCAGTTTCAAGTGATTTAGCATATGAGTATTATGTCCCTTTAAACAATGTTAGTGATTTAGTTAGTGAGAGTTTGTATATAAATAGCACATGATGAATTAAGATACAGGTTTTTTTGTGTTATAAGGAAACAGCTGCTAAATATGAAAGACTGACACATCAGGAATACAGGGGATTTTTAAGCATTGTTTAAAAGAGCACTTATGACATCAAGGTAATCACATACAATCAAGTCATAAGCGGTAGTACAATGAGAAGGATATTCATATATTAAAGCATTATGATAATGTTGTAATAGCACATGGTAATCTCATGACAAATCATTAAAACAGGAAGATAGAGTTTGTAATATGCCAGAAGGACAAAGTCTTGAGTATTATGTTTGCTAGACACTGGTAACAACAGTATTAACCAACTGTAACTGCTAAATGTAATTTATTTATCTTTGCTAAAGGAACACTAAAGTTGAAAGTAAATGGTCATGATAGAGCACACCATTTTATACAACTTTCCAATTCACTTTAATTATCTAAATGTACAGAATCTCCTACCGAGCATGAGCAATAATTCATAGTGTATATGTATGTGCAGTTTGTGGTTGGCTGGTGACTGTCACATGACGCAGTGGGAAGGAAAAGTGAACTACCTTTAAAATATGGCAGAAAAAAAAATCTACTACTCATTTCAAATTAAAAGTGCTTTTGCATTGTCTTTTGTAATATGCATTGATTATGCAATTGTGCTGTGTTTAATAGTCCTTTAATATGATAACTAACAGCAAACAACTTGAGTAATATGCTGTTCTATTTATTAAGAAAGATACACTGGAACAACAACCAATAGTATAGACATTTTCAAATATTAAAGACATACAACTCCTTTTTACATATGCAGAGCAATAATCAGCAATAAATGGGACATGAAAGCCAAAATTAAATTTTCATGATTGAGAAAGAATTTGTGTAATTTTACCAAATGTTTAAATTCCCCTTTTTCATCTTTATAAATTGTATTCATACAAAACCTAGTGATACAAAATTAAAAAAAAAAAAAAAAAAAAAAACAGGGACAAGAAACTCAAAAATGTTCTTTTGTGATTCAGACAGAGAATATCATTTAAAAATAACTTTTCAATTTATTCTATTATGAAATTGAGTTTGTTCCCATGATATTCTGTGTTGAAGAGATACCTAGGTAGGCATCTGGTGCACTAAATGGCAGGAAATAATGCTGCCATCTAGTGGTCTTGCAAATGGATAACATTCTTACAAAGCTGCTGCCATATAGTGCTCCATAACTGGTCCGGCTCATCAGCATACGTCCCTGCTTTTCAACAAAAGGTACCAAGAGAACAATAAAAAATCATAATAGAATTAAATTAGAAAGCTGATTACAATTGCCTCGTCTATCTGAATCATGAAAGAAAAATTGTGGGTTTCATATCCCTTTAACAATAAATATCTTACAAAAAAACCTGATCAAAATCATTCATTCAATAATCTTCATCACACTATCTTTAAGATTTTCCTCTAACGAGTTAAAGAATTGACACCAACCTGAGATAAACAATTTCCTTCTTCTATCTGGTATCATATGATTTTATAAGCATTTGCCACCAAGGACTTTTTAAGGGTTGCAGTAGTGGGGCAGTTTTATTTATCCAATTCCTGAAAAACAATTGTCTAGCAAGCAGAGCAGTCATATCAATAAACGTTCTGTTTTTATTAGTCCAGAAAACCTGAGCAAATCACTTCTATTATCAAATTTGTTTTGTACTCTTTGTGTTCTTTGTTGAAAAGCATAACTACTTAGGCTAAGGACAGGAGTAGCAGTTCACTACTGAGAGCTAGCTTCTGAATAGGGACTACTTTTTGTTTTCTTGTGTTTTTAGCCCCCAATAGTGCTTTGTTGTCTTTGAGCTGGCTTTAACTATGTGTTTAATCCCTTTGCAGGAAAATATTAGAACATTTTCTGTTTGCACTTTTATGTCCCTTTAAGCATTCTGTTGCAAAATATTTGCATACAGAATAAATGTTTTAAAATAAATATACTGACATTTTTACAGTGTTTTCAAATGGTGTGCCTCAAGAGAGTCAGATGTGTGCCTTAAGAGAGTCAGATGTGTGCCTTAAGAGAGTCAGATGTGTGCCACCAAATTTTGACTGTAAAAAATAATTTTGTCCAAATTAGAGAGGACTGCCTGTTTATATAATTGCATTTGTATAAAAACTTTCTCCAGCCTAATGTGTAATCAGGGGAAAGGGGCTCCTCAGTGAGTAACAAAGAGGGTGTTAAAAAGGAGCCTATGAGAGTAAATATATATATAAGTTCAATTCAGACCTGCAGGTATATATATATATATATATATATATATATATATATATATATATATATATATATATATATATATATATATATATATATATATAACTACAATTATGTAATGTTTGATGTTACTCGTAATTAATTATGTCATAGGTGATGTCACTAGTGATGTAATTTATAATGTCATCAATGATGTCATGCATATGATGTCATCAACCATGTCAGATGTGACACCATCAATGATTTAATTGATTATGTCATTGCAAAAATGTCCATGCTTTTTAATGTTTGATTTTGAACTTAAACTCTGGCTGTTGTGGTCTTATAATAAACATGTGCTGAAATTTTTATATTTTTATTGCCAAAAAAATCAATTTTTAGTACATTAACAAGTGAAAAATATATTATAATTAAAAAATTATAACATGCACATAAGATATATAATAATTTATTTAAACTCAGGATTAAAATAGTTTAATAGTCTCTGTCTGTCTGTGTCTCTCTCTCTCTCTCTGTCTGCCTGTCTTGTGCTCTCTCTGCATGCCTATCTCTTTTTCTGTCTGCCTACCTGTTTTTCTCTCTCTTCTGAACGTCTATCTCACTATCTTTCTGCATGCCTGTCTCTTTCTGCATGCCTAGCTCTTTCTCTCTCTCTCTGCATGTCTGTCTATTTCTGCATGCCTATATCTCTCTCTGTCTCTCTACAAGTCTGTCTCTTTCTGCATGCCTGTCTCTTTCTGCATGCCTATCTCTCTCTCTGTCTCTCTACAAGTCTGTCTCTTTCTGCATGCCTGTCTCTTTCTGCATGCCTATCTCTTTCTCTGTCTCTCTACATGTCTGTCTCTTTCTGCATGCCTATGTCTACCTCTCTCTCTATGCATGCCTGTCTCTTTCTGCATGCCTATATCTCTCTCTTTCTGCCTACCTGTTTCTCTCTTCTGAATGCCTATCTCACTTTCTTTCTGCATGCCTATCTCTCTGTCTCTCTCTGGATGTCTGTCTCTTTCTGCATGCCTATCTCTGCCTCTCTCTCACTCTCTCTCTCTCTCTCTCTCTCTCTATGCATGCTTATCTCTCTCTCTCTATCTCTCTCTCTCTGCATGCCTATCTCTGTCTGTGTCTCTCTCTCTGCAATCCTGTCTCTTTCTGCATGCCTATCTCTCTCTGTGTCTCTCTCTCTGCATGCCTGTCTCTTTCTGCATGCCTATCTCTCTCTGTGTCTCTCTCTCTCTGCATGCCTGTGTCTCTCTCTCTCTCTTTCTCTCTCTCTGTCTGTCTGCCTACCGCTTTCCCTCTCTCTTTCTCTCCCTCTGCCTGTCTGTCTGTCTCTAGTTGTTTCTCTCTGTCCCTTACCCCTCTCTATCTGCCTAACTGTCTTTCTCTGCTTCTGTCAGTCTCATTGTGCCTATTTATGATGGTGCGAGCGGACATGATCCTATATAGCGGATCATGTCCGTTGCACATGGTAAACTGCTGGTGTAATAACACCCCCTGCAGATTGGCGGTCAATCAGGGGGTGTCAATCGAACCCGATAGTATTTGATTGGGTTGATTTCTGACGATTTCTGTCCGCCGCATCAGAGCAGGCGGACAGGTTATGGAGCAGCGGTCTTAAGACGGGGCATAAAGCTCCATACGGAGCTTGATAAATATGCCCCTCTGTGTCTGCTTGTCTTTCTCTGTCTTCCTACGTATTGGAGATCACAATATGTACAATTACTCAAACAGCCTGAAATGAACAGCTCACAATAGGCACACATAATACAGACACAAGACAACCTGCACGGCCTTAAAGGGATAGAGAGAACTTAATCTGCATGTGCACACACACACACAGTCTAAAAGAAACAGATCTCATTGTTTGCACAATGTACACAGTCTTAAAGGGACAGCACACAAACATTGATTGACTTATGACACACACAGACTTAAATGAAAGGCATGTGTGTGTGAAGTATAGTATACATCTAAGTTGTGTATGAATGTCCTGAGAAATCTCTTTAAGGGTGTGTGTGCTATGAGCCATCTCTTTAAGCAATTTAAGGCTTGAGGCAAATGCCATGCACCAGTCCTTTACGGGTGTGTGAATGCTTTTAAACTATGCCTGAATCTTGTGAGTGAATACGTTGACCTTTCCCTTTAAAGGGACATTAAACCCCAAAAATTTCTTTCATTTTCAGATAGAGAATACAATTTTTAAAAAGTTTCCAATTTACTTCTATTATCAAAAAAGTTTCATTCTCATGTTATTCTTTGTTAAAGAGATACCTAGGTAGGTAGCGTGCACATGCCTGAAGCCCTACATGACAGGAAATAGTGCTGCCATCTAGTGCTACTGCTAATGTATAACATTGTTGCAAAACTGCTGCCATATAGTGCTGCAGACACGTGCACACTCTTAAGCTTACATTTCTGTTTTTCAAATAAAGATAACAAGAAAAGGAAGAAAACATGATAATAGAAGTAAATTAGAAAGTTGTTTAAAATTTTATGTTCTATCTAAATCATGAAAGAAAAAAATGGGTTTTACGTTCCTTTAAGACTGTGTGTGTGTGGCGTGTGCTGTCCCTTTAAGGTTGTGTGTGTCTTATGCATGTGGCATGAGCTGTGTGCATTGTCTTTGTTTGTACTGTAATTTGTCCCTTTAAGTATTTGGGTATGTGTTTGGAGTGATCTCTCTTTAAATGTTGTTTATGATGTCTGTGTGCCTGCACCTGTAAATATGTGTGCATTGTGTGTGTCTGTTCCTTTAAGAATGTGTGAATGAAGGATAAGCATGCCATTTAAGGTTTGGTAAGAGTTTGTGCATAATGTTATCTGTCCCTTTAAGACAATTTTGTGTATGCTTTAAAGGGATACTAAACCCAATTTTTTTCTTTCTTTCATGTTTCAGTTAGACCATGCAATTTTAAGCAACTTTCTAATTTACTCCTATTATCAATTTGTCTTCGTTCTCTTGCTATCTTTATTTAAAAAGCAGTAATGTAAAGCTTAAGAGCCGGGCCCATTTTAGGTTCAGCCCCATGGATAGCGCTTGCTCATTGGTGGCTGATATTTAGCCACCAATATGCAAGCATAACCCAGGTTCTGAAGCAAAAATGGTCCGGCTTCTATGCTTTACATTTCTGCTTTTTAAATTAAAGGGACACTAAACCCACATTTTTTTTTTCATGATTCAGATAGAGAATACAATTTTAAACAACTTTCCAATTTACTTCTATTATCTAATTTGCTTCATATTTTAGATATCCTTTGTTGAAGAAAGAGCAATGCACATGGGAGAGCCAATCACAGGAGGCATCTATGTGCAGCAACCAATCAGCAGCGACTGAACCTATCTAGATATGCTAAGAATATCAAGAGAATGAAGCAAATTAGATAATAGAAGTAAATTAGAAAGTTGTTTAAAACTGCATGCTCTTTCTAAATCATGAAAGAAAAAATTTAGGTTTCATGTCCCTTTAAGATAGCAAGAGAACAACGCAAAATTGATAATAGGAGGTTATTAGAAAGTTGCTTAAAACAGCATGCTCTATAGGAATCAATAAAGAAAAAAATTGTGTTTAGTGTCCCTTTAATGCTGTCTTTCTTGTATTAGTGAGCCTTTCCCTGTAAGATTATTTGCATGGTATGTGTGCTTTCCTGTGAAGGATGTGTGTGTTGTCTGTGCAGAAAACTGTTTCTGGGTGTGCTTTATAGCTGTGTGCTTTTTGTGAGTGTGACTGTCACTTTAAGATTGCATACTTGTGGTGTGAGCAATTCCTAAAGCTGGGTGCACTGCATGTGAGGTTAGTCTGTACTACTAAGACTATATGCACTGTGAGTTGTCCCTTTTTTAAGGTGCATTGTATTTGTGCCTATCCCTTTGGAAATGTTTGAATGTGACCCTTAAAGACTCTATGTGAGTGATGTGAGTTGTTCCTTTAAGTTTGTTTGTGTTATGTGACTGTATTCTGTTCATGTGACATGAGCTGTCCTCATCTCTTTAAAGCTGTGTGCATTGTGTTTATTCGTACTGGGATCTGTTTGGGCATATGAGTGAATTAATATGTCTCTTTAAATGTTGTTTGTGTTATCTGTGTGCCTGTACCTTTAAGACTCTGTGTGCCTCATGGGAGCTGTCTTTTTAAGTCTGTGTGCACTATGTGTGTGCCTGTCCCATTAAAGTGATGGTAAATCTGAGCATTTAAAAAAAACGCTAGGATTTACCATCACTAAAAATAAACTGTATTTTCAGTCATCACTTAATAAAAGGGTGCTAAGCTTAACCTGTCTGTGCTGTGGCAGCTCGCTAAAGTCAGAGCCTCCGTCTGCCCGTCACACAGCTCTCTTCTCTCAATGAGGTGACGTTTCCACCGCTAAACCATTGAGAGAAGAGAGCTGTGCCGTAGGCATGCCAGAGGCTCTGAATTTAGCGAGCTGCCGCAGCACAGACAGGTTAAGCTTAGCACCCTTTTATTAATAAGTGATGACTGAAACTACAGTTTATTTTTAGTGATGGTAAATCCTAGCATGTTTTAAATGCTCAGATTTACCATCACTTTAAGACTGT
Source organism: Bombina bombina (assembly GCF_027579735.1). Classification (NCBI taxonomy): domain Eukaryota; kingdom Metazoa; phylum Chordata; class Amphibia; order Anura; family Bombinatoridae; genus Bombina; species Bombina bombina. Next base: position 701,926,584 of record NC_069500.1, on the reverse strand, counting down.
GTGAGAGAAGGGTGAGCTGTCCCTTTAAGGATTTCTTCATGTTTGAGTAACTTTGCTGTGTTACTTTATTGGAAAGAGAAAAAGAATCATTACCTTATTTATTGAATGTTTAATTTCCCTTTAATAATAACAACAACAAAAATAGCTTTAGTTAACTAAAACAAATACATTATAGGTTTTGGTTTTAATTGTACTGCTTGCCCCTGTATCCACACACTTAGCTTATATCTATTCCACTCCATACAATCTTCTCTTCATTGAACTTCTTGACACTCAAGTCAAAATTAAACTTTCATGATTCAGATAGAACCTGGCTGCAATTTTAAACAACTTTTCAATTTATTTCCATTAACAAAATGTGCACAGTATTTTTTATATTTATACCTTGAGAGTCACCAGCTCCTACTGAGCATGTGCAAGAAGTCACAGAATATATGTATGCATTTGTGATTGGCTGATGGCTGTCACATGATACAGGAGTGGAAATAAATATAACTTGGAAATTTGTCAGAAAAAAAATATACTACTCATTTGAAGTTCAGATTAAGTGCTATTGCATAGGGTTTTTTTTAATCATGTATGTGTTGTTTATGCAAATCTACTGAATTTACTGTTCCTGGTACTGGGTTGGTTTGCAGAGGAAAAATTGGATTAAAGTATTTATATAAACCCTGTATGTTTATTTTATAATGTTTTTGCAGTGAAGACTAAAATTCAGTTTCAAGTACTACAATACTTAGCATTTTTGATAATATCTTCTAGATGGAAACATTGCCCACAATAATCTTACAGAAACCCATGGAAGAGCAAGATATTGTGAATGGATTAATGGAATACAGACAACTGCCAGTACCTAAGATGGCGCCTAAGAGTCAGAGGGGGGAGGTTTAGAGAGCTGTTTGGGGGGATCAGGGAGGTTGGGGCATAAGCGGGGTTCCTACCCTGGAAAAATATTTAAAATAAAAAAAATGGCCAAATTTTTGTCTGGAAGTCCCGGTAGTGAAAGGGTTAAATAACATGTGGACTATAATGTATCTTAAATAGAAACTATCTTACAGTTTTCCTCAAAAAAAGCATTTTATTTAAAAAGCCATTTCTGTTGCTGCAGAATTAACACATCAGCCAAGTCTTAGCATTTGTAAAACTAAATAACATCCTTTTTACTGCAATTCTTTCTTTTTTTTTATAGCCAAACTCCACTCACCATTTACTACTTATTTAAATTTCAGACTAAGGGGCCGATTTATTATGCTGCGAATGCAGCAGTTTCCGCTCGAGCCTTCAGCCTCGCAAGAAACTTAAGTTACGAACTTGTCCGCCACGGCGGCGGACAGCAATCTTCCCGATCCAATATGATCAGGATGATTGACACCCCCTGCTATCGGCCGATTAGCCGCGAATGTGCTGGGGGCGGCATTGCACAAGCATTTCACCAGAAATGCTTGTTATATGATAAATGCAGACAGAGTATGCTGCCGGCATTTATCAATGTGCAGTGGACATAATCTGCTACAGTGGATCATGTCCGCCTGCACATTGTTAAATGGCCCCCTAAGTGCTATTGCACTGTATTTTTATTATGCATTTGTTGATTATGCAAATCTACTGTATTTACTAGTCCCTAAGCAACATATAGTCCTAGGCTACTGAGTACAACTACAGTATTTTGGTTACTACTAACCAGGCTACTGTTTTTCTTTCTGTAGTTGTACCTAATTCTCTTTTTTTAACCCATCACAGAAGCCATTTGATAAATCTCTGCATCTTTATACTGAGTGCCAGCATCATGGTACTCGCGTATTGTTACATCCTGTGACAGAAGCAGTACTTGCACAAATCAGTTACATTACCAGAATTTTCACAGCTGTATGTTGGATTCGTTTGTACAACAGGAAGCAGAAGAGTTAAAAAAAAAATGTTTCACAGTTTAAAAGTTGCATAACAAATATGAAAAACACTCAGGAATAATATAGAGCAATGCAGCCACAGCACAAATGTACAGTTTGTATTCTATATTGTGCAGCTAAACTGAAGTGCGTGATGTGGCTTGTCAAGAAGACGACAACATTAATGACCAGGGAAAGTGCATCACTTATGTCACAGGTGAAAAGAATACTTAAAGGGACATCAGCAGCACCGAGTGTGAATATGCAGAGCTTCACTAGTCAGCACTGTTGAAGGGTTAAAATAAGATAATAGATTTTAAGACAACAGCAGGTACAGGAGGATAAACAATATCATGGTGGGTAAAAACCATTCAACTGTAGTTGTACCCAGCAGTTAAATGTCTTTAACCGATCAGGGTTGGCTCCAGGGGTGCCCATAATTTAATGAGATGGGGTTTACTTTTTGTGTAGTCAGTGTGATTTATTTGCACATGTACTAAGAATAACAAATTGGGAGTAATATATTTGTATTGAATAATCATTTTGTTTTTAATTGTGGCCACTGTAGCAGCACAGAATACACTACTTGTAACTTGGGCCCATACTATCACTGCTGGCTAAGAAGCAAATGGGTAATCACCTAGTGCCTACACCACTCTGGGTCTCCTTCCAACCCATGAACACTCCCCCCCCCCCAAAAAAAAACAAAAAACACACGTTTATTGTTTCTGTTGTGATCATTGTATTTCTATTTTGACGAATTGTTTCACAAAATCATACTATAGGGACTTCCAACCACACAGCATGTTTTATTGTGTAAATGGTGGTGTATACTATATTTTAACAGATGGAAACTATAGACATTTTAGAGATTTGCTCTATTAATACAATTTTATAATGGACAACATTTCTATGGCAGTAATTTAATATTAAGAAATAATACAAATTCCCCTAATTTCAATTGAATGAATTTGTGTGAATTTTCTGTTGTGCATATTTTTAGATCCACCTCCTTTTATATCTGTTTTAATATTAGTAGGGGAAATCCTTTGTATGGAGACCACATCCAATATCATATTTCCATATTTTACCTCATTTCTATTCCATTAAGGTATTAAAAACATAACTCCTTAGTATATGTGTACAAGTACATTATTGCATATTATTATTATTATACTCATCATTATCATTATCTCTATATTTTAATATTCTTAAAGGGATATGAAACCCACATTTTTTTCTTTCATGCTTCAGATAGAGCATGTGATTTTAAGCAACTTTCTAAATGTAGCCACCAATCAGCAAGCGTTACCCAGGGTGTTGGACCGAAAATGGACCGGCTCCTCAGCTTACATTCCTGCTTTTCAAATAAAGATACCAAGAGAACGAAGAAAATGGATAATAAGAGTAAATTAAAAATTTGCTTAAAATTGCATGCTCTATCTGAATCATGAAAAAAAATATTGGGATTCATATCCCTTTAATATAATTCTTAATAAGAAGTCATCATAGGTAGTAGTATATTGTAGTACACATAGCATAACAAAAAGTATTCCTTAATGAATAAGTTTTGCTTTTACAAAAGCCCAGTCTGGTATTTATCTCACAGGATACACACACCATATAACTGCTCACACAGTCCGTCATCTGAAGCCTTCTGAGAAACCTGCTAACTCACGTGGCGCTTGAATAGCTGAATCACCACACTTATTAGAATTCATACTCTCATGTGGTTCAGTAATTTTTATTTAACATTAAAGCACACCTAACCAAACCAATATAAATCTGAAAATTACAGCAAAGGTTTTGTGTTATTATTAAAAAAAACTTACATTATACTTTAAAAGGATGTAAGTGTTTGGCAGATAACAAACTTTATTGCATTTTAACTTGTTTAAGATATTTCTCTGTGGCAACCAATAAAAATTCTATGTACTCTGAGATTTCTTAAGCATAATATTAATTGCTTTGGCACATTTGTTTAGCATTTTGCGGAGGGATATTGTAATTATTACTCAGTAATATACATTGAATTTCTCATATATTACAAAACTCTATAGTTTATTAAGCATCAATTCCTTTTTTACAGCTTTATAATTATTTATATTTTCTTTCCTTTACTGTGTTAAATAATACACAGTTATTGTGTTGTACAAAAAGTATTTTATTATGTGTTCTACAACTTGCTATAATTCCTTTTGTAAAATGATTATTATATTTTATTTAACTAATTTCATTAATTGTGTTTTTGTTTTTCCTTCTGTTAATTTGCAGCAAGGAAAAAAATATAACATAATTATTTAATTGCCTGAAATATATCTGTAGTAATTTATTTTTTTATTTTTATTCATGGCTCGTAATAAAAACATGTGACCATTACTGCGGTTTCTTGAGATAATTTCTAATGTAGTTTTCACTACAATAATTACATTGCATAAAATAAATTATTAGACCTTATCATTGCTTCACTTTTTATATTTACTCTTATCACTGTTGACCAGAATTTAATTTAAATTGATGCAATTATTTGGGCTGTATCACTCCCTAATAAATACAGCATGCTGTCCAAAAAAGGTCACCTATTATTTGCGTCTATTCTTTATATCATTATAGCTATAATGGTCATTAACAAGTAACTTGTAATTACTATGCTAGTATCGGGAATACAATCTCCAAAAGGTAAATAAATATATTTCATTTAAATTGCTGATACAAAGAGGCATCATAGATTAACGAATCTAGACCATTTAATAATTCCATTTTCAATACATTTTACTTGAAATCTGTTAATTACATGACTTTTCAGAGTGCTTGGTCAATGTGCTAGTGCAATTCTTTTGCACTATTTTAATTTCTTTTTTTAGATCTTTCACATATAATCCTAATAATTCCTGATCTATTCTGGTTCTAATGCCTCTTGTAATAGTTTACACTGCAGCATTTTACTTACCCAGAACCACCCATACACAGCATGGCAGTAGGAGAATGATGTGAAGCAGTACCAGTTGCCTTGAAATTCCACATGTCGTCATGGCCCTAAAGTTGCTCTGTCGCCACTCCTCCCTATTCATTCTTCTTCACTTAAACTGATGTTACTCCTTCCCCTGTTAACACTTGTATGAGTAAGCAAGAGCACAGACTCCTTTTTATCAGATGCAGGACATCTTTTTCCTGTTGGCACTTTATTCTTTTAAGCCCCGGTCAGGATGGAGGGCACATGCCCTATAAAGAGGTGAACTGAGTCACTCTGCCAACTCTCCAGCTGCAGAAAACACTTCCTACAGGGCATTGCTTAAAAAACATAGTCATTTTAATAAATATATAAAGAAACTCAAGAAACATCCTCTTTAAAAGCGACCTCTTCTTAGTGCAGCGTCTTTGTTTAGTGAGGAAGGCGGGTAATTTACAGGGTTGGAGTCTGGGATATGAGATAAAAGTGTCCATAACTGTCTGTGCACATGCAGCCTGTAACACTCTCATAACTCGTTATCTAAGTGCATTTATGTGTATTACATTTTACACATGCACACAAAAATATATATTTAATTATACATATTTTACAGTTTGATAAAAAAAAAACTACCCCATTTATGGGTGTAACTGTTTTTATATGGAAAAACATGCAATGTAAATAAAAACAATACAAGACTAAAGTTGTTTTCCTATTGGTTCACAATGGTCAGTTCCTCTTTTGCAATTTAATTTGTGTAACGTTTGCCTTACTTTTTTTAGCAAACAATTATACTCTTGTAGTTTTAATGCTAAAAATATATGTATATATATATATATATATATATATATATATATATATATATATATATATATTTCCCATGTGTATCTGCACTCACAATCCAAAAATAGTCAGCAACCAGGGTGCTTAGTCAAAATTTCAATAAGTATCCAAAAGTAAGGACTGCACTCGCTGGATTCAGTTTAAATAATAAATTATTTATTCAATGGTGACGTTTCGGGGTTCACAAACCCCTTCCTCAGACCCAACCCTGGGTCTGAGGAAGGGGTCTGTGAACCCCGAAACGTCACCATTGAATAAATAATTTATTATTTAAACTGAATCCAGCGAGTGCAGTCCTTACTTTTGGATACTTATATATATATATATATATATATATATATATATATATATATATATATATATATATATATATATATATATACGTATATATAGTGACCATATTGCCGCTTTAGAAAGGGACACATATGAAAAATACATATGTTTTCAGGGCTATTCAAATAAATGTTTTTTTATAAGAACCCTGACATATGCATTTTTCATATGTGTCCCTTTTTAAAGCGGCAATATGGTCACTATATATATATATATATATATATATATATATATATATATATATATCTTTTACAATAAAGTAACTAATTTCTGATGAACCCTAAAACAGAAATTAAGAAGGGCGCCTCCTAGTGCAGCCAACTGTGGATTTTCCCCTCCCCTGATACAAGGGTAATAATACTTAGAGTATTTTGATAACGTCCTGAGGGTCCCAGCTCACTGCACTCCGGTAACCACCTCACAGATGTGTTGACATATACTGAAAATGTCGACTCCAAAAATAATTCTCAAGCCAATCGGTTTTTAATAAAAAAACATAAAAATATTAAAAAACAATATCTTAGATATGGCTCTGAAAAGTGTTTCACAGTGCCTACACGTCGTTTCCTGTTGGCTGCACTAGGAGGTGCCCTTCTTTCTTTCTGTTTTATAAAGAGCTGCCCCATTTACAGTAATCCTGTTTTCAAGTGGATACCGGAGTGCAATGAGCTGGGGCACTGTAAGATCTCAGAATGCAATCAAGGCACTTTCGGTGCATCATAACCGGTCACTGTCAGATTGTCCAGTATTTTTCTGGAGGACAGCTGGGAACCCTTCTTGCATTAACATTGGAAATGTTAACCAAAGTAAAAAGCTCTGGTTATTGTGACTGCTCATACAGAACTTCATAAAACACAAAACTGGTATCTTAGGTTTTATTTTCACACTATTTCAAGACTTTTATTTTTTTCAAAGGAACATTGTTTTGGTTTATAGAGAAAACACACTGATGCCATTCTAGGTGTACTTAAAGTGACAGTCTAGTCAAAATTAAACTTTCATGATTCAGACAGGGCATGCAATTTTAAACAACTTTCCAATTCACTTTTATCATCAAATTTTGGTTGTTGTCAGTATTCTCTGCTGAAAGCTAAACCTAGGTAGGCTCAAACTGATCTCTAAACTGTTAAACCTCTAATCTCAGTGCATTTTGACAATTTTTCACAGTTAGAGAGTACTAGTACATCTGTGCCATACATTTAACATTGTGCTCACTACCGTGGAGCTATTTAGGAGTCAGCACTAATTAGCTAAAATGCAAGTCTGTCAAAAGAAATAAGATAAGGGGGCAGTCTGCAGAGGTTTAGATAAAAGGTAACCCCACAGGTAAAAAGTATATAATATAACTGTGTTGGTTAGGCAAAACTGGGGAATGGGTAATAAAGGGATTAGCTATCTTTTTAAACAATAAAAATTCTGGAGTAGACTGTCCCTTTAATATACAATGGCCTAAATTAAGTAAGGATATATTCATATCTGTTTTAAAGTACTTCACTATTGGTTTTATAGTACTTCACTATTGGTTGATCAAGAAATATAAATATGTAAATATATTAATTGGCCAATTATATGTAATGTCTCACAGAGAACCAATAAAAATGCAAGATTATCACGCATCACAATCACAACATTGGGGAAACTGTTGTGTAAACTCCTTGATACAATGCCTGCATGTCTTTAATAGTTGCATTACTGTAATTTAATGTACACCAGTCTCGTTATTTAAAACAGTGTTTTTCAACCAGTGTGCCGTGGCACACTAGTGTGCCGTGAGAGATCCTCAGGTGTGCCGCAGCAGACTGACAACATTGTGACATATTTTTTAAATTTTGATTGTTTCTTATTCTGGGACGTTTTTTTATTTTGAGTGAGATGATGACTGAGGGTAACAGCACAGCTCGCTTCCCCGATTATGATTGTTTGTGAATGAATGTCAATATGTCATGTATAGTTTGTAGGAGGCATGGCATGACAGCACAGTACAGTGTGTGTGTGTGTGTGTATATATATATATATATATATATATATACCATAGTCCAGGAGAACCCAGCACACTCATAACGTACCAACTCCCAGGGTGCCCTACACCCTGTACATAGAGAAGTTATTTTACAAAAGGCAAGCACTCGCTGGTATTTTTTCAAACAACAGTATTTACTGTACAACAAATCAGTGAACGTTTTCGGGCATCCGCCCGTCCTCAGACATGTGTATATATATATATATATATATATATATATATATATATATATATATATATGCTCTATTAGGCTACAATGTGTGATTTTGTAAAATTTTGGGATGGTGGTGTGCCGCAGGATTTTTTAATGTAAAAACAACAACAAAAAAGGTTGAAAATCACTGATTTAAAACACAATTGTTCTCCATAGAACATCATGGCTTTGTGCTAAAGGGGTGTTTGTTCACTGTCAATACCCATTATACAAGTTTTCAAAACCGGCGGGAGGTTCCGGTTCCGTTGGGAGGAGCTAGCGTCGTAATGGTGGAGTCTGGACGCTAAGAGCTCGAGACAGGAAAATCTTCCCTTCCATAAGCCCGTTGTTGGAGTGAACCAATACTTCCTAGGGCAATTGCATCATATCGGTGGTGCTGGTGGCGGAACGGCGGAGCAAGCAGCGCGACTCAGCTGCATGAGTCAGTCCCCTAAAAGCCGAGTACTGTATTGGAGACAACACAGGTCTGACCTATGACCCAAAGGCTGGAGTGAGGGCGCGGGATTGGATACTGTGCCCTAAGAGATATCGCTGGTAAAGAGCTGGTAAAGAGCTGCAGAGCGAGTGTGGGGGCCAGACATCGCCAAATAGATCTGTGAGGTGAATCAAAGAACAGGCCTCAATCGCTGGAGCATCGCTAAACACAGTGCACCGCTCAGGCGGATAGGAGTGTTGCACTGAGCGGAGGATTAACCCTGGCCGCAAACGAAAGGGGCGTTGGATCACTACATACACAGCTCTCCCTGCCATCACAGGAGATCTAGTGACAGCCGCCTGAAGACAACCCAGTAGTACTGCGAGGTACAGTAAAGCCTGGTCCAGTAAGGTTTTTGCACAAAAGAGAGGAAGCGGACATTTCCAAAGTTAATACGCAGATCTGGTGGACATATGCAAGTATATGCAAGTATATAAAAGAAAAGATAAGAAATGCTTTGACCTACATGTCTCTCCTCTGCTTTGCTTTTTCTTTCCCCCTATCCTTCCGGACATATCTGGCCTGTATTCTTTTGTTTCCCTCTGAGCTGCTGGAACTATAACTCAGGTCTGTTGCCAATTTTTGTCCATTCTAGAGAGCGCTAAATATAAGGCAACACTTAACATTCTCTGGACTTTCTCATTGTGGCATTGGATACGGGGTTAAAAGACAGAGGAAGATAGGAGGGAAGAGCAGTCCTCCCTGGAAAGTTATAAATATAAATCCACAGTCCTGAAAAATTTAGTTTGAGAGAAAAATGTAATGGTTTAGAAAGTCTAGATATTTTACAATACAATGTTTGTTGTCTAGGAGATGTGTTTGGATAAATAATATAGCCGGAGGTATTGGCAACAAGGTAAAAAAGTTATATGCAAGAGAGCTGAGTGCCTAAAGTGAACTAGGCAAAAACAGGTTGCTTTTATTTTTTTGTCTGTTTCTAGCCTAAATATCAAACTGATACGCTTTAAACTACTTTTCAAATTGATATGTTAAGTTAAAACATGATGTAAGGAGTTATTACAAGAAAAATTTCAGTCTCAGTTAAAGAGATGGATGGGTGGTCAGGAGAACAACGGGTGATTTAAACTTAAAAGGTTGTCACTTCACATAGGTTTGCTTCACAACCAAGGTTTTTTGCTGTTTTTTGTTGGTTTTTTTCACTTTTGTTGTTTTATTTGAGGGGAAGAGGGTTAAAGAGGGAGAAGGAGGAAAAAAAAGGAGAAGAGAAAGGGAAAAAAAAAGAAAAAAAAAAAGAGGAATAGTATATACAGGTTTACTATTTTAGACAAACACACAACACAACCTGTAAGCACAGACACACAAAGTTTATGGTCATATTACTCTAAGGTAAGAGTTAAAGAAATCACAGTCACAGAATTTTAGCCACTACACTGTACATGGATAAATTTATCACGCACAATAAAAGTCACTCCCTGGCCATGCCTCCCAGGCAAAAAGATAAGAAAACAAGGGTTTCAGATACTCACATAGAAAGTACTCCTGAGCCGATAATGCAAAAAGATGATATTCAGCTCTTAGTATCCCAGATGTCTGAAATTTTCCTGCCTCAATTTGAAATGCTTAAAAGCCAAACAGCTAACATAATGACAGAACTTAAACAAATTAATAGCCGTCTCACAGAAGTTGAAGACAGAGTATCTAGCAATGAGGATATAATTTATAAGCAGGAAAAAATCATAACAGATAATAGTAAGACACTGAGTAGGCTACAAGATAAAATCCACGAGTTAGAAGATCGATCAAGACGTAATAACTTGAAAATTATAGGTTTACCAGATAAGGGCGAATTTCCAGACTTAATAACCTTTGCCAGTATTACCCTACCCAAGGCACTGGGTATCATATCCAGTGACACGCCAATCTTAGTCGAAAGGGCACACCGGCTGGGTATGCCCAGAGACAACCTAAGAGATAAGAATTACAACAGGCCGGTCCTCGTAAAATACTTAAATTATCAGGATAAGAATAGTATCCTGAGGGCATACAGGAAAACAGCAAAGTTAGAAATTAATCAAAACAAATTATTGCTCTTTCAGGATTTTTCCAGTGACACGTCAATGAAAAGAAAAGAACTAGCCCCCTACTGTACCAGGTTAATTAATGCCGGCATGAAGGCTAGATTAATATACCCTGCAAAGATAAAAGTGGAGGAAGCGGAGGGCAATGTTACTCTGGTTAACACAGAAGAAGTGAGAGACTTTTGTAAAACTAGGCAAATAAGGTAAAACAAAGGGTTAAAGAAGAGACCTTAATTGATTATAATCTTAGTTTTAGGGGCCTTATGTTGTTTTATAAATAATGTGGAGGTGCTTGTTTTCTTTTTTTTTTTTTTTTTTTTTTTTCTTTGCGCTTTGTGTTCTCTCCCTTGCTGCAGCTCTCAGGAAGTAATGATAGAGGGAAAATGGCAAGGATATAAAAAATTAAAGGGCTACTAATAAGATGAGGAAGATCAAATTTATTTCATGGAATGTAGGAGGGATAACAACCCCCAAAAAAAGAAAGCTGATAATTAGGCATTTAGCTAAATTTAAACCTGATATTGTCCTATTGCAGGAAACACACTTGAAAAACACTGAAGCTCAGAAACTCAAATGCAACTGGGTAGGACAAGTAATAGCATCAGACTGTTCTAGGAGGAAACGGGGGGTCGCTTTCTTATTTAACAAAGATTTGGAATATAATATCCGAGAAAGTCAAATAGATTTTAATGATAGATGGATAATTTTAACAGTGGACATTAAAAAAATAAAATATGTAGTGTGTAATGTATATGGGCCTAATGTCAAAGACCAACTATTTTGGAGTGACATGACGGCAAGATTAATGCTGAAAGAGGATCCAAATATAATTCTTGCTGGAGATTTCAACTTAACCCCTATACCATCATTAGATAGGTTGTCTCACAGACAGAATAGAAGACCTATGCAAAATTCTCAAATATTTTTCCAAATATGTGAAGAACTAAGTTTACACGATATATGGCGGGTGCAGCACCCCGGGGGAAAAAGTTTTACTTGTGAATCTCAAGTACATAGATCTCTCTCGCGCATTGATTTTTTCCTAGTCTCAAATGCTTTATTGCAGGAGGAGATATGTACAGATATCGGTGAAATTATAATATCAGATCATGCTACAATATTTCTGGAGTTAGGGGCACGTGATCAATATATACGGGGGGGAAACAATTTTTTTTCTCCAAAGCATATGATTAATGATGGATCCTTCCAAATATGGATAAAAAATAAATGGCGCGAATATTGTGTTAACAACCAAGAGTATGCTAATAACTACGAAATATTTTGGGAAGCAGCCAAAGCATATCTAAAGGGAGAGAATAAAGTATATATGATTACTTTAAAAAAAAAGATTATAGCTCGCGAGATTCAGTTAACAAAAACTGTTGCTAGGGCGCTTCACAACTATACAAACAACACTCTAAGGAAATACTGGCTAGAATATAGAAAGGCCAAACAAGAAAGAGACTTGTTTCTCTTAGCTAAAATGATAAAGCAAGAAGCCAGAGTAAACTCTGCTTATGGTGGTAGATATGGTAAATCAGTGAAGTACCTGTCAAAGTTAGAGAAAGTCAGGAACCGGAAGAATATAATTGAGAATGTGATAGTAGAGGGTCAAAATTACACACAAACCGAAGATATTAGTAAAGCTTTTTATGGATATTATAAAAATATATATGCCTCGAAAGCTATAGATAAAGAAGCCAGCAAGACATTTTGGACCTCTATTACTTGTCCACAGATTACTGCAGATCAAGTGAAGGGATTGAATTTGCCTATTTCCCCAGACGAGGTCATAAAAGCGATAGAGGCATCGAAATTGGGCAAGGCACCTGGACCAGATCAAATACCGGCCGAGTTTTACAGGCTCCTAAAATCAGAAATTTTTCTTATTCTAACTTGTTTATTCAATGAATATTTTATGGAGGGAAAATTAATGTCAAGGTTTTTCTCCGCGTCAGTCATAACACTTATACCAAAAAAAGATAAAAATTTAACAGATCTAGGGTCATATAGACCTATCTCCTTGTTGAATATAGATTACAAACTGTTAACATCTATAATAGCGAATCGTCTTAAGGAAGTACTCCAAGAAATTATCCACCAAGACCAAGCGGGTTTCATGTGTAACAGATCACTTACTAAAAACATCAGAAAAGCATATACGCTAATAGAATATTTTTGGAACAAAATTAATAAGGAGAAAATAACATACCAAGATGATATTGCTATGGTTATGATTGACGCGGAGAAGGCATTTGACTCCATAATATGGGATCATTTATATGTGGCCCTGACAAAATTTGGCTTTACAGGAAAGCTGATAGAATTTATCAAAACTATATACAATTATCCAATTTCCTCAATAGCGATTAATAATACCCAAACTCCTTTTTTTAAAATGGAGAAAGGCACACGTCAGGGTTGCCCACTGTCCCCCCTTCTATTTAATTTGGCCATTGAACCCCTGGCAATCTATCTACGCCAAGAACTCGAGGGGATAAATATAGGCGAACAGAAATTAGTTTTGTCACTCTATGCAGATGACCTATTACTATATTTTAAACATACATATAAAAATATTCCCATAGCGTTTGGTGCTTTAGAACTATTTAGCAAAATCTCAGGCTATAAGGTAAACACAATTAAATCCGAGATATTATGGATATATAAAAAGAAGGATAGCAGGATCCAATATGATTTAAAAGAGGTCGAGACTCTCAGATACCTTGGGATTATATTACATAGAGATCCAAACAGTTGGTACAAACTTAATTTTACTCCTTTTTTTACTAATATTAAAGTTAAACTACAACGTTGGGCATTACTTCCAATTTCTCTTTCAGCTAAAATCATAATGATAAAAAATATCTTGTTCCCACAGATATTATTTGTAATGAATAATCTCCCTCTATTTATTAAAGCAAAAGATATTAAAATATTTAACCAGGCCTGTGCTAAGTTCCTTTGGAATAAGTCAAGACAGATGATTTCGATTAAAAAACTATCTCAACAGAAGGAACAGGGTGGCTTAGCTCTCCCAGACATTAAGTCATATAACTTAGCTATCTTGGCACGCTATGGGATAGACTGGCTGCATGATGGCAAGGCATTGACGAATTTTAGTCTAGAAGAGACTATTATATACCCGTTTTCCTGTAAAACAATTCTACATTGTGTTAGTGTCCAATTACCAAAAAGTATAAAATTGTACACAGCTTGGAAACTGGTCGGAATGTTTTGCTGAAATTGGAGGGTATATAAAGTTATATAAACAAGGAAAATACTCTATTTCGCTCTTATACAATATCTTGCTGGCTAAGCAGGGTCAATTATACTCTGAGCAACATATCTCTCATTGGTTGAGATACTTTGAAGGAGTTAATCATGAGTTAATTAAAAAAAGTATTAAATGGTTGGTGAAAGCGCCCCTTCGTTCCTCCTGGCATGAATCCCATCTAAAATTACTCAATAATGCATACATCTCACCGAAAAGATTAGCACAGTGGTCGCAGGACAGTATGGGCCTCTGTTATAAATGCTCTTTGCCCTGGGCAGATCTGTTACACTGTTTTTGGTATTGCCCGAAAGTGTGGCAATTCTGGCAGAAAGTTAATTTTTGGTTAAACAAGCTGGACTCGGAGTATTCTATTTCTAACCCAAAAATGATTGTTTTCTTAAATCCAGAAGGACACAATGCTGACCTGATTAATACAATTATACTAATTGTCCGCAATCTACTACTAAAAAGCTGGAAACACAGAAAAGCCCCCTCTTTCATTAGATTTTTGGAAGCTGTAAAACAACAGATTATTTTTGAACAATATAATATTTCTAAAATACATAGCAAACAAATTCAAAGATTTTTTAATAAATGGACCAAAATTATTCAAACATATCCGCTTAACATACAGTATATTCTTACTAAAGAGTTACATAGAACAGAATATTTTGAAGGCTTAATTTTGAGAGAAGTGTTCCCAGTGGCATGGTTCTGAGAGCTTATAGCGGGGGAGAGGTAACAAATTTAATAATTTTTTTTTTTTTTTTTTTATTATTTCTTTTCGCTTGGACAAGTATGCATATAAACAAAATTAATGTTCTGTATGACGTACTGATCATCTGATCCCTTATTATGCATGTACCTTGATTTACCCTGCGCGGTGCACAAATATGAGCGAATGTGCTCTTTTGTTACTTTTCACCTTTTTCTTATGTCAAAAATTAAATAAAACATTTAAAAAAAAAAGTTTTCAAAACCATCAAAATCAAATATGTGGGTAAGTAATAGATGACAGTTTAAAATTACAATATTTTGTGTTGTGATTTGGTCACAATAACAAATATATTTAGAGGTTTTGAAATCAATTATATTAAAAACAAAAAAAGGAAACAACATTGTTTAATCCAGTTGAGTTAGGGCATTATGTTTATAGTGCATGTGTAGAATGTGGTATATATATATATGTATTATATATGTATGCATTATACTGTAATAGTGATTATTATACATTTTTGCAAACTTTGTCATCTTAAAGTCTTACCTTAGATTAAGCTGCAAATAGCCTCCTGCTCCCCTTTCTATATCATGCTGCAGGAACAATAAAAAAGTTATTTTAAAATAAATTTTGATTCTGGCCACTTTGAAATGGGTGCCAAGCCCAGGCCACTGGTGACATCATGATCTGGGCTGCATATGGCGTCCAATCACAAAAGGCTCACTAGTTGGATTCAACAGACTGGCAATGCTATTCAGCAGAGTGCACAGATGCAGCCCAGATTCTGATGTCATCAGTGGGCAGAGCTTGGCAGCCATTTCAAAGTGCATAATATAGAAAAAGTGGTGGTGCAGGAGGTTATTTGCAGCTTAATCTAAGGTAAGACTTTAAAATGACTAAGGTATAGACTAAAGATTCATAGTACTATTATTATTATTAATAATAATAATAATGGATAATATTAAAATCTCACACAAAAATATGGTAAGAAACTTTTCCCGTTTACAATAGTGGGCTTTTAAACTTTTCTCACAATTGTAAAATGGTGAGATTTATGCTATTTAAACTTATGAGCTGCTTCATTGTTGCAAAACTACAAGTTCTCACTGTACAAAATTGGATCCTGCAATCCCTTTCTGTACAGTGCGAACTTGTGAGAATGAAGTGGCTCATTAGTTTCAGTGGTAGAAATCTTACCATTTAACAAAGCACATGTTTTCCAGTGATGCATGCTGTACCCTTACAGATATCACAGCACTACACAGCTATGACCTAATGTTCTGTATGTGAAGTGTTTTGCATCTTGGCCTTTTCTGATCTGTTCCTTTATTCAGCAAGCAAGCCCAAGAACAACAGAGATGATGTGCATTGTCTTCTGCCAATTATATCTCTGCACCTGTGAGGATAGGATCTCCTATCTGCATATTCTTTTGTCAGATATTGGGCTGACATGTAGTGTTAAAGGGATACAAAGGTAACAATTTAAATGTTAATCAATACACTTCAATTTTAAATAGAATCAGTTTTGCAATTTACTTCCATTAGCAAAAATGCTGGTAGTAAAAGTCATTACTGTTTTTGCAGCATAAGCTACATGTAACTAGGGCATCAGAATTCAAGCACCATGCCTGCTCAGAGAGCTGGAGACTGTGGGGCCGATTTAACAACGGCCGAATGGCCCCTAATCACCCTGTTTCCGTGCGAGCCTTCAGGCTCGCTGTAACAGGAGTTAAGAAGCAGCTGTCTAAAGACCGCTACTCCTTAAAGGGACAGTCTACACCAGAATTTTTATTGTTTTAAAAGATAGATAATCTCTTTTTTTACCCATTCCCCAGTTTTGCATAAACAACACAGTTATATTAATATATTTTTTACCTCTGTGATTATCTTGTATCTAAGCCTCTGCAAACTGCCCCTTTATTTTAGTTCTTTTGACAGACTTGCAGTTTAGCCAATCAGTGATCGCTCCCAGGTAACTTCACGTGCATGAGCACAGTGTTATCTATATGAAAAACATGAACTAACACCCTCTAGTGGTGAAAAACCTGTTAAAATGCATTCTTAAGAGGCGGCCTTCAAGGTCTAAGAAATTAGCATATGAACCTCCTAGGTTAAGCTTTCAACTAAGAATACCAAGAGAACAAAGAAGAATTGGTGATAAAAGTAAATTGGAAAATTGTTTAAAATTACATGCCCTATCTGAATCATGAAAGTTTATTTTGGACTAGACTGTCCCTTTAACTCGTTTGCTGCCTCTGAAGCAGCAGACATCAATCTGCTCGATCATGTACGATCAGTTGATTGATACCCCCTGCTAGCAGCCGATTGGCCGGGAATCTGCAGGGGGTGGCATTGCACAAGCAGTTCACCAGAATCTGCTACAGCGGATCATGTCAGCCAGACATTAATAAATCGACCCCTGTGTGTATTGTGTCTGTAAAAACTTTTTCTCACTTTCCCTTTAGCTGCACCTTTGTCCTATGTGATCCGAATTACATCTCAAAATAGAGGCTCTGCATCAATGTTTTTATAGTGTGTAACTTTGTTTAAAGTTTACATGTCAGTTTGTTATTGGCTGTGAAGAAGATTGGGATGTAATTTAATTTAAAAAACACACAAATCCTCCATGTTAGAGTTGGAAGTTTTTTGCACAGTTAAACCTTTGTTTCGTGAATTGAATCGGTTTTCAGCTGTCGAGCTATTATTATTGTCTATTAACACTACAAATGTGGTAAAATTAATATTAAATCGTGTGGGAATTATTAACCTTGGCTGTGTTGGACTTGCAAAGATTGTGTTAGTTTCTACTCATTGCTCTATCTATATGAGTGGAATTGTTGAAAAGCATACCTAGGTATCAATGTGCAACTGGGAACTAGCTGGTGATTGGTGGCTCACATATGCCTTTTGTCATTGACTCACCAGTACCAGTGTTCCAGTAGTACATTTTAGCTCAGATGCTATTTTTAATTGTGTTTAACCCTTTAAACTTATACAATAGTGCAATAATAACATGCACTTTTATGTCCATTTGATGGAATAGAATATCCTATGGAATAGAATATTAAGAATAGAATATTATCAATAATAAACAATATTGATCAATGGAATAGTTTACATAAATGCAACTTAGGTTTAATAGGATTTAGTGGTAAATACCTTAAAATGTACTATCAGCATGGAATACATAGCCTGGTATTATATAAGCACACAATATATAAATATCCACAGAACCATCTATCTCCAAAGGATATTCCAGAATCAGGTACAAAAACACAGCAACATTTCAAGCCATACTGCCCTTAGTCATACAGTTTAAGGGTATAAAGCAACCCTTATTGCCCATCTGCCTCATGGAAACATTTGAAGTGCTGTACCTTTAGTTTCTAGTATATAATGTTATTGGGCAATTGGACAAACTAAATAGAGTAGCCAAAGTTGCAGTTAGGCTGGCACATAAGCATAAACAGTAGCAAAATGGCTTTTATGGGTGAACTTGGTACTTTGAGAGCCAGAATTAAAAGATATATGCCCAAAGGTGAATCACAACTGTTATTATCTGGAATGAGGGAAGTCAGACATGAAATATGCAACAAATGACTTAAGGTGACACACAGTACTTTAATCCCAATTTAATTAAACAGCCAGCTGGTATAAACATATATTTAGACCTAATACTTATGCAATCTCCATCATCTCATGGTGTAATAAATGTTCTGCTAATTAATATGCCATTAAGCAGTTCTTCATGTGCCCAATATATAGTATATCTGTCTTGTATTAACTAATAGGAAGCACCAGCTGTCACAATGCCAAACGTTACATTTGTTAGCTGAGGTGTCCACTAGATATACAACTATAGAAAACAGTGCCCAGCAAGTGATTTATAATAGCAATATGCACTTAATAGTGTAGATTCCACTTGTTTGCATTAAGCAGAAGACAGATTTAAAGGGACATGAAACCCAAAATGTTTCTTTCATGATTACAATTGGACATGACATTTTCAGTTTTACTTCTATTATACCATTTGCTACATTGTCTTTTTATCCTTTATTGAGGAGCAGCAATGCATCACTGGGAGTTAGCTGAAGACAATAGGCCAATGACAATAGACATATATATGCAGCCACCAATTAACAGCTAGCACCCAGCTCCTGAGCCTATCTAGATATGTTTTTAAACAAAGGATACAGAGGGAACAAAGTAAACTTGATAACAGAAGTGAATTTGAAAGTTGTTTAAAATGTTATGCTCTATTTGAATCTTGAAAGAAAATGTTTGGGTTTCATGTCCCTTTAAATAAACTTACTTCACCTCAAAATATTGCTGTCCTTCAGGAGTAACAGCTGATTGATGTTAAAGTGATATTGTTAATGACCAACTAACAAATAGGAACTGAAGACAGGACTCTAACTTTCAACAATTAGTATATTAGAAAATGTAAAAAAAAAAATACCTATTGGTTCTAAAGAAAATTACTTGTCTTACATTTTTAAATAAGGCCTAACCTCCTATGCTATAGCTGCTTATATTTATAACAATGGTTAATTTATTCAGAACTAAATAACTTTTAACATTGAAATATTTATTCATAATGAGGATTTTCAATAAATATACAAACCTAAAAAAACAAATAAAATGTCTTTCATTATATAAAATAGTTGATTGTAACCTTATTGATATTGGGCTAGAATACAAGAGGCGCATTACATTTATCATGCACACGATATATCAATGTCTTGTCTACGTTAATTTGCGCAGTATTACAAGTTGAACGTAAATGAGTTCACTCAAACACAATTTAATTTAATGCACATCAGGTTAACGCGACTGAAAACCTTGCATAGGGCTAAAATAAAAGTTGGAACACAACATAACCATATTTAAAAAAAAACAGTTCCACTCATTTAAACACTGTCTGATAAAAATATATTTATATACATATTAATACAAATAATTTATAAGGGTTCAAAGGTATATGGTGTATGGTCATATATTTGACTGCAATGGCATTAGTGTGTGTGTGTCAGTAATAATTCTATAATATTATTTAATAATGTGCTTTACTGTATATTTACTTTAACTATTTAACATTCTAATGCTCTTTATATAGGGGAAATAGTCTTAGTTTTTTTTAAATTAATATTCATATATATATATATATATATATTTATCTATGCCTGTATAAATCCAAATAGATACATAGGTATACTGTAGATATATATTTTACATTAATATAGATAGAGAGAGAGAGAGAGAGAGAGAGAGAGAGAAATGGATAGGGGGAAATTCTATGTGAAGAACATTGGAATGTAAAATATGCGTAACACTGTGTCATGTCAGCGCACAATGAAGAATTAGTTATTTTAAGGCATGTTATGTAATTAATATAAAATATTGAAAAAATATTAATAAAAAATATTTCTTATAGTTACTGTAAAATATTCTTAAATATATTTAAGTACATCTATAATAATTATTTACATTATTAATAGTTTTCAATATTTTATATTTAATAAATACATAACACACCTTAATATAACTCATGTCAGGTTAACGCACATGAATAAGCATCTAGTAAGTTAGAGAACAATAAAAAATTGGGAGGGTAAATGCAATATGAAAAGTTAAAAAGGGAAAAGGGAGGGGAATCAAAGCATATGGCTGGGGTATACAACAATGCTCCTTTAGTAAAAAAAAAAAAAAATTAAAAAAAATCTAAGTTAGTAAAATCAAAGAAAACAAAAAGAAACAGATTGTGTTTAAATAGACAGCAAACAACTTACTAGTTTTCTTGCAAAATTATCAATTAAAAATGTTCAGTGTGACCAATGTCTGCAGAGAGATAAAGGAGCTACTATTATGGAAGTTAAAGGGACATTAAACCCCAAATTTTTCTTTCATGATTCAAATAGAGGTCACAATTTTTAAAAAGTTTCCAATTTACTTCTATTATCAATTTTTTTTCATTCTCATGTTATTCTTTATTGAAGAGATACCTAGGTAGGTAGAGTGCACATGCCTGAAGCACTACACAACAGGAAATAGTGCTGCCATCTAGTGCCCCTGCTAATGTATAACATTGTTGCAAAACTGCTGCTATATAGTGCTGCAGACACGTGCACACTCTTGAGCTTACATTTCTGCTTTTCCACAAAGGATAACAAGAAAACTAAGAAAATTTGATAATAGATGTAAATTAGAAAGTTGTTTAAAATGTTATGTTCTGAAAATTGGGTTTTATGTCCCTTTAAGCTCTACTGTTGCTTCATGTCACATGGATTTTGCAGCAATATTTCCCCGCGAATAGGCAAGAAACTGACTTCCTGTAACTAGTGCATGTGTCTGTTTTGTTGTTTTTTTTATCCTGCCACATCATTTAACAAATGTTCTCTACTAAGTTTTGGCAAGAAAGTGACTGGAGCTACTGCACATGTCTCCTAGCAGCCACTTACAAAGGAAAGTTCCTGTAGAGACCACAATCCCTTGTGGGCTGTGACAGGAAGTAATGTACTCTGCACAAAATAAGTTAAAAAGTAAATAAAGGTAAAATCATTTTTAAATGATGAGAAATATATAATGCAATTATTTATATTATGTATAACCCACTGTGTAGTGTTTTTTTTATAACACAAATTAAATAAACTGTTTTAAATCCCTTTAAGAAATGAGGAAACAGGGATAAGTCTAAACAATAAAAGGCAAAAAACTAATATCATACATTTTATCAGCAATCTGTGAAGCTAGGCCTAATCACATTCCAACCACCACACCCACTTTATAATTGTCCTTCAAATATCTCTTCAAAAGGTGGCAGCCCTACGGCAGTATGAGAAAGCAAAGTAAGATCTTTTTTGATTGCTTGTATTAAATGGGTCATCTTTTAGTGGGATTATTTATTTGCAGCTTTTTGTAAGTATTTTATAATTGTTTAGGTTGAACTTGATGGACTTCGGTCTTTTTTCAACCTCATCTACTATGTTACTATGTTACTATGTTACTATGTTACTATGTATTTGCTGCCAAAATCACACAATCAAAAGCATAGAGCCATAAAACATGTGCACCTTGCAAAAGTGGTGCAGAGATGCTCCTGTGTGATACAGATGCCTAGAAAGTCTAGAAACACAAATATTGTTCCATAATCCAGTTTTCTAAATAAAGATTAAACATGTTCATTGATTTTTGGACAAATGCTGCAATTAATTTTGCATTTTGTTTTTTTGCATTTGTTAGAAATACAACAAACAAGTGGCTTGTTCTGCCTTCTTCTTCTGATTTGCATCAGCCAAAAAAGAAACAAATGAAGATTGAAGAAGTGTTTCCATGGCTGACTCAATCAATAATGTTAGTAACTTAACTCGATAGGTTTGACCTTTTATACAGCTACTGATAGACGTCTGTTTTGTACCTCTTATTATTTTGTACTGTGCTTGCCACCTAAAAGCTGGAGAGGCCAAATCCACGAAAATGACACAAAAAAAGTATCCAGCGGATAAATAAATTTGTAGTAACTTACAATTATTGCGAGCTGGATTTCGAACTGTGCCATTTTTGTCAAAGAAAGAGTCAGATTGAGGAATGGCAGACAAGTTAATTTGCAGGTTTAAATTTGCAGGTTTTTGCTTCGTTTACTATTTTGTACATACGATTTTCTATCTGCGTGCAGATATTGACACAAAAAAAACACAAAAGTTATTTGAGGGACCTTACAACACAGGTGAGACTTATTAGATAATGTCATCAGTGCAGAAACCTTTAGATCATCCGGTCACAAGACAAGTATTATTTGAATTTTATAATATAGTATATATTTTTATTTTTATTGATAACATTTATGAAAGATTTCTTATAAGGTTAGTAATATGAAAGGGTTAGCATGGCAATATTGTTTTTTCTTCTAAGGATGGAGAATCAAACACAACGGGAACATAATTCTCAGTGATTGTGTGACATAGACAGAAGTAGAAAAACACAATACACAATGGAATGTACACAGGTGGTACAGAAAAAAGAGACACATTAAATAGTTAAATATATTAGGAGAGAGGCAAAAAGAGAAAGCAATTTATGGAGAATGCCCAGAGTGATGCCAGGCACATACACACATATGCATTAACCATATTTTGGAAATATAGCCCTGTTTCTATATAAACATGTGCTTGTGTGTGTGTTAGACCTAAACAAACACAAATGTAAAGCTCTCAGGATCCCATCGGTCAAGTTAGGACATATCTTTCTCCCCAGACATGTATACATCATGCACTTTGCTCCCAGCCTTCTTATAAATTACAACACACAGTATTGGAACTGTGAGTGCAGGTGGCAAAGACTGATAAAGCCGGCCTGTGTTTTGGTTGGCGAATCAGGAAAAGTGTAGCCTTTAGTAATGGTCTATCTGAAGTACAGGACTTTTCGAAGAACGCAAGCAAGTACAGTTTATTAGTCCACAAATTATACGACGTGTATTTTTAGAGATTTTAAAAGGAATCATTTTGAACTCCACTGAATTATATGATTATTCAATATGGCTGAACAGGAGAAAGCATATGTATGTCTTTAAAGGGACAGTAACCACTTTAGGCCAGATTATGTGTGAATCAGTATTTATTGCTCCTGCTCGCACGCTAACTCCGCTAGAAGTAAGCTTTTTGTGTGCTTTGGGTATCGCTCGTATTATAAGTTGAAAATAAAAATATTTCACTTGCGAGCTAACCCGATGCGCAAAAAAAAAAAAGAAATTAGGATATCGCATATCCTTGAGAAAGCCATTGGAATTTGCAAAACACGTGTGAGAACTCAACAAGGGGATACATCACACTTAGTTGTGAGACTTTGACCTATTTAATGGTCCTGTAATAACTGGCATAGCCGTATTTGGCGTATACAATAGCGGCTAAAGCAGATGGGGGGTTCAAATAGCGCTGATTGTTAACCCTTTTTGTTTTTAAAATGTTATTGTTTTTATAAAATATGTAATATCAAATTATTTTTCTCCCATATCTGGCTACGTTTTCAAAGATTACTGGAGTGGCTACATTTGAGCCTTTAAATCATACGGCACACACACTTGATTAATAGAACATATGTGAGTACAAATTTGACTTGTGCCTTTGGATATTAACATTCCTCAGACAATATTGCACTATTACTGTTTTTTCTTGTTTATTATGGAACTTCAATAAGAAGACAATTTGGAGGACTTTTCTGTGACTGAGATATCCTTTATCTAATAATATGTATTTATGTGTTAATATGTCTGTAAATACATATATACACATATAAATACCTAAATACATATGTACACACATATAACATATATATATATATATATATATATATATATATATATATATACACATGCATACATATAGATATTTAGACAGGTATATGTATGTATATTAATGTTAAAGCCCTTTGCAGTCTTTTTTCCCTAACACCTGAGATCTCATTTCTTTGAGCCCTTGTAACATTTTTGTGCAATATTTTTTTAAATAATAAACAGTGTTATTATGAGTGTAACTGTACTTTATAATTTATTTTTGATGTGTTGTGTGACACTTGTTTGTTTCACGAAACAGTTAACCAGAGCTCTGAGTTTGCACTACCCCGACATGCATTATATTCAATTGTGCACAAGCGACCGCGTGTACTTTCCACTTTTAATACGAGCGCTACATTTGACACATGTAAACATCCATGATAAAACCGATATCGCTTGTGCATTACTAAAGCGCGCTACTGGTAATCTGGCCTTTTGTGATTACAAGATATTTCTGTTCTGCAGCGAATAACAAATCAGCCAAGTCTTAAAATTTTTAAAACAATTTAACATCATTTTACGGCAATTATTTTTCTATATCCAAACTCCACCCACAATTTGCCTTTTTTAAAGAAGCCAATCTGGGCTTTCGTCTGCAGATAACAGGGCCAGTCACAGTCATAAGGTTAGTATAAAGTGCTCTGTTTTGGTTCCGGAGGAGGAGTCCAGGTGTGTGGTCACGTGCTGCACCTGCTCTGCTCTACCTTCCTTCAAGCCGTTGGCGAGATACTCACGCCCAAACCCTGAGACCAGGGGTGGCTTGGATAGCCTAATTCTACCGCTACCGGTACTCCCACAGTGCTAGAACAACGCACTTGGGTTGCACGCTGCTGTCTTGGAAAGAACTTTCCTTTATTTGAAGTGACCATTTAATTGTTTGCTACATCAACTTAACCCTCTATTGAGTGAGTAGAGGGGATAGAGGCGAAGAATCTGTATGCTGAGTGTGTTGGTCATATTGCACACCTTCCTCCCACAGCTATCCTCGACGGTAGGTGTTGGTTCTGCCTCAAACAGCTTTCCCTAGCTATCCTGTTCGAGTCAGCGGAGGAGCTCTGCTTGATGAAGCGCTGACCCAAAATTAACAAGCTGCCTTGTTTCTAGAGGGACCCTCTACCTGTGATTTACCTTGGGTCTTAACCCGATGATACCTGGCTGTTTTGCTGTGTCTGTCAAGTCGAGATGAGAGACGCGGTCCTCCACTGCAGCGCCGACTTCATGTAGTCCTTGGCATCTCCAGATAACGGGTCGAGGAAATCTTTCACTGGGATCCTCAGCTGTATCGCCCTGTACCTGCTACCCCCTCCCACTGGTGCTGCGTGAGGGGCAGGATCTGTGTGAGCTCGCGGGGCTGTATCGGCAGTTCCGGTGTGGTCTTCTCCCTTTGCAGTGCACACAGAGCCGCTGTATTGAAATTCAAGTGGTAACGGGCGCTTGGCTGGTTTGCTTGAACCCCCCCTCCCACCGATGCTGCGAGAGGGGGGTTGATATGGAGAGAGGTTTTCCAGTCTACACCTGGTGTCGAATTCCATAAGAGCTGGTAACGTACTTAGGCTTTAACTGGTGTCCCTCTTACTGACTCAAATTGATTTCACTGTCTGTCTGCTCCTGCA
Organism: Bombina bombina; assembly: GCF_027579735.1. Lineage (NCBI taxonomy): Eukaryota > Metazoa > Chordata > Amphibia > Anura > Bombinatoridae > Bombina > Bombina bombina. The sequence continues at coordinate 701,900,891 of NC_069500.1, read as the reverse complement.
GCAACAAAATTCTCGGCTTTTTTGAACTGATTTTGGCAGAGCTGGACTCTCCCTGCTTCACCCTGTTAGCTAAATTGCTTAATTAATCATGCTCTAAGCTCCTCTATAACGGGTGTATTGGAAGGGAATAAGAAGAGCTGAAGAATATAACAATTGGACGAGAAACACATAGTTGAAAAATCACACTGTTATGAATCTCTATGTCCAGTTTTGCATTTGTGATTTTCTTTTGGTAAACTTGCTTTATTGATCTAAAGGTTACAGGAGCCCTAGCTTGATGGACACAGTAACTGGTGCTGTTTAGGATAAGAAGGGATCATAAATGCATGGTTGAAAACTGCCTTTTTTTCAGAAAGTTAGTATTACTGGGCGTTGTAGGTAGCTGTATTTTTACTTGCTATCTTCCTGAGGATTACTTTAATTGCTCAAAAATACCCTATAAGCAGGTCACAGGGAATCTAGATTGTGAGACATACTTCCCATGTTTGTTAAGTTTAGCATTATTCTGCTTTATATATTTAAAGTATAATCTAACATAGGAGAAAGGGTTAGGTTATACAAAATAATTAATTGTCTCCTCAATTCTGGCAATTCCTCCTTCCTGAGTCTACTCTTAAAGGGTTCTAAAAAAAAAAAGGGAAAAAAAAATATCTATGATAAAGTTGTATTTGTGTGGTTATGGTACTTATGTAAAAATCTTTATGCTCACCACACTCTTTAAATTCACTTACTTTTGGTGGCCTCTGATTCATTCTGATTAAGTCTATTTTACATGAATATTCGCCTTAAATTTTTTTTTTTTTTCCTTCTCCACTTTAACATTAACTTGTTTATTTAGTTTAAAATATAAGAAATACTATTTAAAGTGCTGAGTTTAAATTAAGGGCTGTTTATATAAAGTTGTATCTGAGCCACATTATATCGCATTAAGGGCTGAAAACTCCCCAAATCTTTTCTATAAAGTAACAAGGAGAAGGGGGCTGGAGTATAAAATTAATGATTTTTGCACTGCCATTCTAATTTCATTTAAATACCTCTGAAACGGTGGTCTTCTCTAAAACTAATTGAAAATGGCGGATGGTGTTCTTATTATGACTGTACTGGCTTACTAACCTTTGTCCTAAGTCAAGGGGCAAACCTTGGCACATAGGGTGTAGTCTGCCTACCTCAGTAGTATATATACTGCCATCATACTAAAATATTAACAAAACTAGAACTAGTTAATATAGCAATATAGTTGATTTGGCTCTAAAGCATACTTATTAAAAAGTATCTTTTGAGATTAATTTCATACCTTTATTAGAGGGTACAAGAAAATAGGGAGAAGGTCTATTTTTGCCTAAGATGTCACACTCAAATGTAAAGGTTTTTTTTTACATTTACACTTATTGGGGTGACACTAAGGAATATTATTGTATAATAAAAGACATGTGCTAATACCTCTTTAGCTTAAATTTAACCCCATTGATTAACCTAAGCAGTGGGAGAGGTATTTAATTAAATCAAATCCCGGACATACATAAGTTAGCCTAATTAGAGGAAACATTAGACAAGTCTAGCTCTACGGTTGCTCTTCCCCCGGTAAGGAGCTGGGTATCTCAGTTGCTGTAATAACGTGCTGTAAAACAGAAAATTCACTATTTGAGAGTCCAATTGTCAGGACGTCAGTGAAAGGTTAACTTACAGATTGGTGCTATCAAAAAGGGTAGGTTGGCGATAAGCTGCCTCTTGATAAATAAATAATAAGCCCTATAGAAGGGAGACTAGTACTATAGTTTTGGGTTCTAAACATTTAAAGAATATAAGCCCTAACGACTTATACTCTAGAAAGCAGTGGGATCTTCCACAAGAGAGATTGTTGCCTGTCTTAATAAGAGCTTCTACTGTCCTCCGGCTGTAGCAAGGGGGTAAGAGGAGGGGAGGAGGAGAAAAGAAGGAAAAGAAAAACACTCCATTGATATCTTCACTACCTACACAACTCACAACACAATTCACAATTTATTAAATCAGTTTCCATGCCCATAGGCACAACCACCATTTATCACAGAGATTAAATTCCTTATACTGTCACATCACTTCACATCTATAAACTCACTTGAACCACCTTTTATAACACCCACACACCCCCGTTTTTCCCTTTTTTTTTTTTTTTTTTTCTCTTATTTTTTCACCAATACACCCATTTTTTCACAAATCACTATTTATACACATGGATAAATACCTTCACAATCATCCGAAAAATTCTCCCCCAGCCATGGCAAGAAGACAGAGAGATAAAAGAAACAAAGCGATTAATGAAACTTTAACAGAAACACATACACCTCTTACAGACTCATCTTCAGGTGAGTCATTAGATATTCAAACTATAGTTACTAAGATCTCTGACGCCCTAGCTCCAAAATTTGAGGCTCTTAAAATAGAGATTAAGCAAGACATAGCATCTTTGACAAATGAGGTAAAACAATTCTCTCAGAGACTCTCTGAAGCGGAGCAAAGGATCTCAGATCTAGAGGATACCAATATGACCTATAAAAATAACCTTGATGTCTTAAATATAACAGTCTCCAAAATGCAGAGTAAAATAGAAGATCTAGAGAACAGATCTCGAAGGAACAATCTGAGAATTATTGGAGTTCCCGAGGAAAAACAATACGAGAATCTAGACAAATTTCTTACAGAGACACTACCCAGACTACTTCAAATTCCAGATTCCCACCCTAAGATAGTAATTGATAGGGCCCATAGGATAGGCAGATCCACATTAAACAAAGACAATCCGAGACCAAGACCCATAATTGCTAAGGTTCTGAACTTCCAGCATAAGGTGGCAATACTCCAAGCTTTCCGCAAGCATCAACCTATCTTTTTAGGCGAAGCAAAAATTCTCATTTTTCAGGACTACTCAGCAGAAGTAGCATCGAGAAGAAGGGAGATTGCCCCGATATGCTCGAGGTTCATAAACCAAGGCATACGAGCAACCTTACTCTACCCAGCAAAACTAAAAATACAGAGGGAGGGAAGCACATTTTATTATGATTCAGCGCAGGATGCAGCTACATTTTTTGAGGAGATATTCCCCTCGGGAAAAGGCTAAAAATAATTATAATAACTCAGTATAAGCTGACATTTTATGTATCGTACATTGATTAGAATCTTAGAAAATATAGAGAAGGAGGGAAGTTGGGGAAAACTTCCTCCAGCAGCATGTTTGGAATGGGATAATGTTGTATGTATAATTGTAAATTGTGTTTGTTTTTTTTTTGTTTTTTGGTTTTTTTTTGTGTCTTGTTTCTCTTCTCTCCATACTTCAATTTCCTTAGGTTTAGATGGCTAATGATAACAAATTTAAATTAATTTCCTGGAACATAGGAGACTTTACCTCACCTACTAAACGAAAAGCAATATTATCTCTTTTGAGAAAAGTAGCAGAGGTGCTTAAATTAAAGACCCCCCGGGTTAAAGAGGTTTTTTATCTGCTTCCTCACCCATGTGACTATGGATAATAAATTCAAATTAATTTCATGGAACATAGGAGGCCTTACCTCGCCTATTAAACGAAAGGCAATATTAACCTTCTTGAGGAAGAATTCTGCTGATTTGGCCTTCCTTCAAGAGACCCATTTAAAAGCGGAAGAAGTGCTTAAATTGAAAGCCTCTTGGGTTAAAGAGGTTTTGTTTTCTGCCTCTTCCAATAGAAAGGGCGGGGTGGCTATCCTCCTGGGAAAAAAACTTTGTTATGAGATTATACAGGTGGATACAGACCAAGAAGGAAGGTACATCATTGTAAAGATGAAAATTAACAAAATTCTTTATACATTCTGCAATGTTTATGCCCCAAACGTTTTCAATTCGTCCTTCTGGGACACTCTCCAAAACAGGCTTCTGTTATGTGCAGCAGGTTACCTAGTTATGGGCGGAGATTTTAATATGGCCCCAAAATATCCTTTAGATAGATTCAGGCAAAGTGCCGGCTCCCACATTATAAAAACTAAAAGAGATAATCTCGAAACAAAATTGTTCAATAAAATCTCACATAATTTGAAGGTCACTGACATCTGGAGATTGAAAAATCCGGAGGCCAGAGACTTTACCTGTCACTCAAGGGCTCACAAATCATTATCACGCATAGATTTGTTCCTGCTAGATGACAGGCTTGCTAATTCTAATATAACTGCAGATATCTTTCCCATCACTATTTCGGACCATGCGCCCATCTCTTTATACTTTCGGCCAAGCCCTACCCCTGCAAGGAATACGGGCTTTCGGTTTCCTCGGTATTTAGCTACAGATAACAAGTTTAAAAATTGGCTTATAGCTAAATATCATGAATTTACACTATTTAATCATGAGCATACTACTAAACCCGCCATCTTTTGGGAGACAGCTAAGGCAGTCTTGCGAGGCGAGATCTTAGCATATTCCATAGCAAGGACAAAAAAACTCAAGGCAAGAGAAATAGAAGTATTGAAATCAGTCATAAATACTTATAACCAGTACATTCTACTGAAATCATCTGAGAACTGGATGAAGTATACAAATGTCTTACGAGAAAGAGATTCTCTCCTTCTCTACCAATCATCTCAGAAAGACCTAAGGATGCAGGCAAAATTGTATCGTTTTGGGAGCAAAACTGGGAAGCTTCTTGCGAACCTGGTTAGGCATGATAGGGCCTCTTCACTAATTAGCTCACTTTGTCATGAAGGCAAGACCTATAAGACAACTGAAGAGATTCTTGCTATTTTTACTGAATATTTTAAATCCATATATGCACATAAGACTTCTGACTTTAAGCAAAGGGAGGAATTTTGGGAGAAGATTCAATACCCAAGGCTAACTTCCCAAATGCTGGACCAGATCAGTGCCCCAATAACAGAGACTGAAGTTCTTGCCTCAATAAAGAAGCTTTCCTTCAATAAAGCTCTGGGTCCAGACGCCCTTCCAAATGAGTTCTACAAGATTTTAATGCCCGAAATAATACCTCATCTAACTTCACTATTTAATGATCTCTACATTAAAGGCAACACCCCCTCCCCTGACTTTGTGGCTTCATTCACTTCCCTTATTCTTAAACAAGGCAAAGATCCAGCTGAAAAAGAGTCCTATAGACCAATCGCGCTTCTCAACACCGATTACAAACTTTTGTCATCAATACTTGCACATAGGCTTCAATCTCACCTGCCTAATATTATACATGAGGACCAAGCTGGTTTTTTAAAGAAACGCAATTCCTCAGCTAAAATAAGGGAGGTGTTCCTTGTTGTAGATTATTTTAAAACAGGCGAGGGGTGGCAAGAGGGGTTTAGAGAGGGCACCCCTGACCTGGCAATTATATCAATAGATGCAGGTAAAGCATTTGACTCAGTTCACCATGATCATATAGCCTTTACTCTACAACAAGTTGGTTTGACGGGTCACTTTTTGACTTTTTTTAATAATCTATATAAAAACGCTTATACGGAAATAATAGTGAATGGGTCTCCCACGCAGGCCATAAAACTAGAAAAGGGCACGAGGCAGGGGTGCCCTCTCTCGCCGCTTTTGTTTGACCTAGCCATTGAACCTCTTGCCAATCAAATCTGCCAGCAGATTGAAGGGATCAAGATTAAAAGAAAAACCTTGCAAACTGCACTCTATGCCGATGATGTGTTAATATATATGTCAAATACACAAAGTAATATTCCTAAACTTCTCTTGATAATTGAAAAATTCGGATCTTTCTCAGGCTACTCCGTTAATTCAGCAAAATCAGAATTGCTCTGGATTAAACAACCACAAAATCCACCTATATCCATCCCTTTCAAAATTGTTCAAGACTCTTTCAAATATTTGGGTATCTGGATCTCGGCTAATCCGGACAACTGGTACTCATTAAACATACTCCCGGTGCTGGCCAGTGTTAAAGAAGTGCTAAAAAATTGGCAGAATCTTCCATTGTCATTGTCAGGTCGCATAGCTTTGTACAAAATGTCCCTTCTCCCTAAGATTCTCTATGTTCTCCAGAACACTCCCTTACTTCTTAAAGCAAAAGATATCACTGCATTTAATACTGCTTTACGACTATTTATCTGGCAGAAGAGAAAACCAATAATTTCATTATCTAGACTAACTTTATCGAGAGACCAGGGAGGACTGTCTCTCCCTGATCTTCGTCTTTATAATCATGTATTCCTGGCACGAATTGCGGCAGACTGGTTTACTAATAGTAATTATATTACTAATGGGGATTTAGAGAGTAATATGACTCATCCCTACTCATTGGTAGCATTGACTCATTGCAATAGCAGCATAACCCCTATTGGAATAAAAAAGATGATCTCCATCTACAACCCAATCTCCACTTGGAGAAGGATAGGTCTGGCTCTTCATATAAAAACTGAAGCTTCAAAATATCTCCCCATATTAAATAACCCTCAGTTTGTAGCAGGCGTACAGTCAACTATATTCTCAAAATGGGCACTACTTGGACTGGTAAGACTGGAACAAGTATTGGATCTGGAGAGGAAATGTGTCAAGTCCTTTGACTCTCTCAAAGAGGAATTCGTTATTCCTAATAAAGACTTCTTTGCATACCTGCAAGTGAGACATTTTGCTCTTAAACAGGTCACTGACCATGGCTGGGAATGGTCTATGGGAGATTTAGAAAAATGGATGATATTATTAAAAAACGGGCTTACATCAATATCATACATCTATCAAACATTATTAGCTCTCAAAGGCCCTGATGTTTTGGAGAAACTCCATCTTAAATGGTCCTCCCTGCTCCAGCAGAACTCTCTTGATCCAGCTCTCCTCATCTTTTCGATTCAAGAAACATGTCGGGTTACTCTCTCAGCTACGTGGAGGGAGTCACATTTAAGACTTCTCCACATGACTTATTTCACCCCTAAGAAAGGCTTCAAATGTAGAAGTCTGGGGTTTAACAAATGCCCTAAATGCTCATTTCCTTCTGCTGACCTGCTGCACATGATCTGGGACTGTCCAAAAATTCATAGTTTTTGGTTAAAGGTTCAATTTTGGCTCATTAATATAGTCAAGGTACCTTCCTTCACATTCTCCCCCAGGAGGATAGTCTTCCTTTCTGATAATCCTACTCCACCGTATCAGACTAGTAAAATTATAAGTATGGCTACCCTCGCGGTGAGATATTTGATTTTAAAGAAATGGAAGCTAAAAGCCATCCCGAGCTTAACTGAAGTCAAAAATTGCTTAAAAAAGCAATGTATAATTGAACAATTGGATACTAACTTGCAAAAAGATCAAGACATAAAGAACTTTTTTTCCAAATGGTCACAATTTATTAAAGCGCTCCCCCCCAGCGAGATTGAATATATTATCTACCCATTTAAAGATAGTGAATTAGTAATATTAGGAATTTGGTTCAAGCATCTAGCTCTCCGCCGAAAGCGAACCTAGCCCACCCCCCCTTTTTTTCTTCCCCCCTTTTTTTCTTCTCTTTTTTTTTTTTTTGTTTTTTTTGTTGCTGTTTTTTTGCTTTTGTTTCTGTCTGTGTTTTAGTCTCAGGTCTGGAGGATATTTTTGTCCTCTGCTGGTAGCTGTGACTTATTTCATCTAATTTTGAAATTTAACGGCACCACAGCTGTTGGTCTAAAAATTAGAAAAACTTTTTTTTTTGTTTCATTAAGGGGTTATCCGGATGAGACTAGGTTGCATTTCTAGGGTATTAGGTTTTGCTGGGCCAGAACCAGAGTCAGATCTATTTTTGTTTAAAAAAAATTCTTTTCGTTTTTATGACAGGCCACTTTGTTGTATGCATATATCTATAACGAGATCTGGAATAATGCCTTATATTTTGTCTTTTGGTTGTTTTTTCATTTGTTTGATCCGAAAGAAAGAAAAGAATAAGGAATAATCTTTTTATTTCTTGATGTGGCTATGTATACTCCCCTAACTTGTAACCACTGCCATTAACTTTATCCTCTTTTTCTTTCTGTACCCCTTGATGGTTTACCAATAAAAATTATAATAATAAAAAAATAAAAAAATAAAAAAATAAAGTGCTCTGTTTTGCAGATGTTATGTGATAAAGCTTATCAGGGACAGGTGTAGCAGAATTAGCCTTGAAAAGTCAGCAGGGTGCATTTCAAGCTCTGAGAATTAGAAATTGCTAAATTTGCAGAGCTAAATTACATGAAAAGGGGCAAAATAAATAATGGAAGTACACTGAAAAGTTTTCATTACACATAACTAAACATTTGATATAAAATCTCATTGTGTTTACTGTCCCTTTTCCTATGTGTTTAACCCCTTTGCTGGGTTTGTAAGGAATGTTATTGTTGAAATAAAATGTTCTAACAAATAACAATATTTTATTTTTCCTTTAAAGGGTCAGTGTAGCAATTATCCATTTAACTTTATTTTGTCAATTGAAATGGCTGATTTTGCTTGTTGAATCCACGACTTATGCTGAAAAGTTCAGAACTTAACTACTGACTATAGAAAAGCTATGTAGACAAGAGCCAGCAGTAGAAATTATACTCACAGTAAGGGCTGGGAGTGCTATGTACAATTATCCTCTATAAGTTTTGGGCTTTGGAATACAGAGATAAGATGAAGCATTTGTGTGTGTAGAAAGTGATAAGATAATGAGATCTGATATTCTTACAAGCTCAGCCCTTTTTTATGGGTTGAGGTTTTAAAAAACAAAAACTAATATTTATTATACAACATTAAACCTAAAGGAACAGTTTTCCATAGGTTTTATATTCTGCAGCTGGTATATGAAGGGACTGGAAACACATTAAAGGGAAACCAATTTTACAGTACACTGTTCATTTAAGTTGTTTTCTGTTATTAATGAGGATTTAGAACACAATTGCCCAACATTATTTTCAGCATGTTGCTGTGCTTGTTTAGGCCTGATGTATGTAAGCATTATTTATCTATAGCTTGAAAACTATCATTTGATTTTTCAGCATATATATTTTTTTTCATTTTATGTGTTTTGCTTGGATTTCATGTGAAAACGAAATGATAAAACAGAAAAACAAAAAACAAAATGTATTCTTACCTGATAAATGTATTTATTTCCGGATATGGTGACTTGAGTCCAAGATGTCCTCAATTACTAGTGGGAATATCTCTCCTGGCCAGCAGGAGGAGGCAAAGAACACCACAGGAAAGCTGTTAAGTGCCACTCCCCTACCCATAAACCCCAGTCATTCGACCAAAAGGAAATGGTAAAAGGAATAACACAAAGGTGTAAAGGTGCCTGAGGTTTAGTAAAAAAATAACTGTCTTTAAGAAAAGGGTGGGGTCGTGGAAGCACCATATCCGGAAATAAATACATTTATCAGGTAAACATAAATTTTGTTTTCTTTCCTAAGATATTGTGAGTCCACGACGTCCTCAATTACTAGTGGGAACCAATACCCAAGCTAGAGGACACAGATGACGAGGGAGGGAAAACAAGACAGGCAGACCTAAACAGAAGGCACCACCACTTGAAGAGCCTTTCTCCCAAAAGAAGCCTCAGCCGAGACAAAAGTATCAAATCTGTAAAATTTGGAAAAAGTATGCAGAGAGGAACAATTTGCAGCCTTGAAAATCTGTTCCACAGAAGCTTCATTTTTGAAAGCCCAAGAAGAGGAGACAGCCCTCGTGGAGTGAGCTGTAATTCTCTCAGGAGGCTGCTGACCAACAGTCTCATAAGCAAAATGAATTATACTTCTCAACCAGAGAGAAAGAGAAGTAGCAGTAGCTTTCTGACCTTTACATCTTCCAGAGAAACAAACAGTGCAGAGGACTGGCGAAAATCCTTAGTTGCCTGTAGGTACAATTTAAGAGCATGCACAACATCCAAATTGTGCAACAAATGTTCCTTATGAGAAGAAGGATTAGGGCATAGAGAAGGAACAACAACTTCCTAATTAAATTGTTGATCTGATGAAATGGCCAGGAGCTAGCGGCCGAGAAACGCGTTATTAACTTAAATAAACCACTTTTATATCCTAATTGGATTGTTTTTAGACCTTTTTATTCTGCTCAAATTACCCTCTCCTTGAGCATATAAAATTTGAACACCCTGAGTTGTTCTGCCTAAAATACGGCTACCCTAATTTCACGGAGACACTCTGTCCTGTTTGGTATCCTATCAGAGGGTCTCTACTCTCAGCATTTTTGCCGCAATTACATCTGCCAGCCTTGGAGTAAAAACCGGAGCTCCGCTGTGAGGACCTGACAACTGTTTTCTGTGGACCACGGCTCTACGATAACTGGGATTTCCCCTGTGGGTTCCTGACAGCCAGATCCACTGCACACCTTACAGCACTGATGCTCAGCGTACTGACTGCTGTTTAAATGTCAGCCTGCCTGTCTGCACTTTTTTGATTAAAAGTGCCACCTTCCTTGTGAGTACCATTCCACCGGACACCACTGCATTGTGCTACATTTTGTTTAGAGTTATTCACACCATGAGGCGCTCTCTTTTTGTTTTTGTTTTTTAAACTTCCTAATTAAAATTTCTATCTGAAACCACTTGAGGAAAAAAAACCAATTTATTATGAAGAACCGCCTTATCAGCATGAAGATAAGGCAAGGCGAATCACACTGCAAAGCCGAGAGTACCAAGACTCTCTGAGCAGAAAAGATAGCAAGAAGAAACAAAACCTTCCAAGATAACAACTTAATATCTATGGAATGCAATGGCTCAAATGGAGCCTACTGCAAAACTTTAAGAACAAGGTTAAGGCTCCAAGGAGGAGCAACAGACTTAAACACAGGCCTGATTCTGACCAGGGCCTGACAAAAAGATTGCACATCTGGCACATCCACCAGACGCTAGTGTAAAAAAATAGATAATGCAGAAATCTGACCCTTTAGAGTACTGACTGACAATCCCTTCTGGAGAAAAGACAGAATCCTAAGAATCCTGACCCTACTCCAAGAGTAGCCTTTAGATTCACACCAATAAAGGTATTATGGTAAATCTTTCTCGTAACAGGCTTTCAAGCCTGAATCATTGTCTCAATGACCATCTTAGACAGAATTAAGCATTCAATCTCCAAGCAGTCAGCTTCAGAGATATGAGATTTGGATGAAGGAATGGACTCTGGGTTAGAAGGTCCTACCCTCAGAGGCAGCCTCCAAGGTGGAAGAGATGACATCTTCACTAGGTCTGCATACCAGATCCTGCGAGGCCCTGCAGGAACTATTAGAATTATCGATGCTCTCTCCTAATTGATACAAGCAATGATTCGTGGCAGGAGAGCAAACGGATGAAACATATATGCCAGACTGAAATCCCAAGGAACCGCCAGAGCATCTATCAGGGCAGCCTGCAGATGCTCTTGACCTAGAAGTGTACCTTGGAAGCTTGGTGTTCTGCCAAGACCCATAATATCCAACTCCGGCACCCCCCATTTGAGGGTCAACCTGCAGAACACCTCAGAATGGAGAGCCGACTTCCTAGGATGAAATGTCTGTCTGCTCAGGAAGTCCGCTTCCCAGTAGTCCACACTTGAAATGTGGATGGCAGATAGACAACAATTGTGAGCTTCCGCCCATATAACAATCCAAGCTACCTCCATCATGGCTGAGGAACTCTGAGTTCCCCCCTAGTGGTAGATGTAAGTCACTGAGGAGAAATGTCCGAATGGAACCTGATAAACCAGGCTAAGGACAACTGAGGCCAAGACATCAGATCACTGAAAATCGCTCTCAACTCCAAGATCTTTATGAGGAGAGCAGACTCCTCCCGAGTCTATAGTCCCTGCACCTTTAACGAGTCTCAGACTGCTCCCCAGCCCAGCGGGCTGGCATCCTTGGTCACAATCACCCAGGAAGGTCTCCTGAAGCACGTGTCCCGAGACAGATGCTCCTGAGAAATCCAGCACAGGAGAGAGTCTCTTGTTGCCTGATCTAGAGCTATTCTCTGAGATAAATCCAAATGGTCCCCTTCCATTGTATGAGCATGCATAACTGCAGAGCTCTGAAATGGAATTGAGCAATGGTAAAAATTTTCATGGAAGCGACCATCAGACCAATAACCTCCATACGTTGAGCCACTGATGGCTGAACAGTAGACTGCAGAGAGAGGTAAGACAAGAGGAAAGAATCTTTGATTTTATGAACTCTGTCAGGAATAGTTTCATAGATAGGGAATCTATTATGGTCCCCAAGAAAAACTGCCCTTGTAGCAGGAACAAGGGAACACTTTCCCAGATTCACTTTCCATCTGTGGAATGTAGAAAAAAAACAACAAGATCTCTGTATGAGAGGCTCCGTGTTTAAAAGATGGCACCCAAACCAATATGTAAGGAATTGGTCACGTCCGTGTCTGGATTTGAACCTGGGACTCCTGGTTCTCAGCCAGTTTCTCTTTTCCTTTGCCACCGGAGGTATTTTCATCCAGGTAGGGTGCCACTGTAGGAAGACAAATCTCAGGAACTTGAAGATACACGTCCTTCAGGTCAATGGTAGTCAAGAACTGATCCTCATGGACCAAAGGAAGAATGGATTCCATTTTGAAGGACGGTACCCTGAGAAAAATAGTTGAGACACATTAAGTCCAGAAGGATGACAAATTTCCTCTGTATTGGGAACCACAAACAGGAGGAATAGAATCCTAGACCCTGTTCCCTTACAGGAACTGGAACAATCACTCCCAGTAAGAAAAAATCCCAAATGCATTACAAAAATGCCAGATTTGAATTCTATTTAGTAACCCTGAGATACTATGTCCACAGCCTCTCTGAGACATCTCGTATCCATGCTTTCAGATCTATTTTTCTATTCTTGTGGTAGAAAAGACTCTTTCCCACCCGTAAAATCAGAAATATTTCTGACAGACCAGGACAAAACAAGGTCTTACCCTTGTAAGAAAGTGCCAGAAGCTTAGACTTAGAGAAAAAAATCCCATGACCCTGAATTGAGCCACAAAACTCAGCGGGCTAGCACAGCAATGTCAAATATCTTGGCTCCCAGCTTAATAACTTGCATGTTAGCATCCATAATTCTGTCTTGGATCTCCTCCACTGGAGTCTCTACCAGAATGGGATCAGACAAGGCGTCGCACCAAAAGATGCTGCACTTGACAGTGGCAATACAAGCTTCAAATAAGCATCCAGATTGTTCACTGATCCTTAAAAGAGCAGCTATCCTCTATAGGGATCATAGGTCTCTTAGCCAGAGTAGAAATGGCCCCTTCTACTTTAGGAACCGTTCACCATGAATCATGGATGGAGTCAGCAACAGTAAACATCCTTATTAAAACAGAAGATTGGAAAAGGTATCCCTGACCTCCTATTCCTGTAAAATAATCTCTGTTGCACAGTCTGGAACAGGAAAACACTTACACAGAGGAAGGAACATCATAGTAACTATTAAGTTGACTAGATTGCTTAGGGTTGACAACGACAGGCATATCGGAGTCGTATAAAGGAGCCAAAACCTCCTTTAACAGTACATGGAGGTGTTCAAGCTTAAATCTGAAGAATACCACTTCAGCATCAGATGAAAGAATTATACTGTCCTTTTCGAATCTGAGATTTCACCCTCAGAGGCAACTGATGTATCCTCCTCATCAGACGTATGAGAAAGGGCAAACTATGTAGTAGTAGATAGGACAGAACCCTTACTATCTGAATCTAGTATATTCCCCTTGCATTTTCCCTTTAACATAGGAAAAAAAATGAAAATGCTGCAGATACCGCAGAAGATACCTGTGTAACAATTTCTGCAGGCAAATAAACTCCTCCAGGAGACTGAGAGGAAAAGCAGGGCACTATATGTGTAGCCATTAAGGCTTGGGACGTTTGAGGAGAAAGCTGTGGCAATGCCTAAACAGCATCATCCTGAGAGACATGAGGCAATTAAAACCTTTTCAAATTTAACGTACCTTCCAAACAAAAAGGAAAAATATATCAATAAGAAATAAGGCATAACATACACTTGTCCACAGGAGCAAAACTCTAGCTCCATGAACAAACAAACAGGCAAAATTGCAAAAAATTAATTGTGCACTGTCACTTTAATAGTACATAGACTAGCCTTAGGACAGGATAAACATAATATAAATAGGAACAGACCACGGTACCAATCTATATACTCCTGTGCAAAAACATAACATTTGCCCCAATTAACTCTACTATATAACTATATAACAGTCTATATGTGGATGTCTAGATAAAGAGAACCATCACTTTAAATAGTCTCTTAGGAGGAGTGCTAGCAACTCTTAGAGGGCCATTTATTTAAGGAGTACTCTCTCTTTAAGTATCCTAAGTGAACAATAGCCATTCAAGTAGTAGACATGTGCCCGGCCGAAAAATGTGTTTCGTCCGAAAGATTTGTTTCTGATTTTTCCAAACATTTGGTTTAGCCGAATTTCATTCATATGGGCATGTGTTTTTGACGAATAGTGGATTTGGATTTGTTACCATAATATCCAATTAGAAAAGCAAATATAGACAACTAATATTAACAAAAATCTCACACTATAGGATTTGAACAATTAAAATAACTTTCAATGTTAATAAAACATACAACTCTCTGAATGAATTTAAGTCAATGACTATCTTACAGAGGCTCAGAAGTCACAAAACTGTTTTATCCAATATCTCTGGTCAAAATGATTAAACATATCTGAGCATCCTCTAGTCTCTCGCCTCCCTATGCTAGGTTAAGGCTAAATTGAACAAGCCTGTATGATTAAAATACAACATTTAGTTCCTTACTGGCTATCCCTAACATCAATACTATGGCAGGATTGGACAACAGCCAATGAACATATAAATGGGCAACAAACAAAGGAGCAGATTAACCAAACAATACAACTCCTTTCCCCCTTCCATTTGGTGCCAAATGGCACAAACAAATGAACAAATTGGTATCTTCAAGCAATCATTCATTCTTTGTCCATTTCAAATTTTCATTTGTTTGAAGCGCAAATGTACATCTCTAATAAGTAGCCTCAATAATGTTCCATGAACTTACACTTTTATTATGTGCTTACTAATGTAGGCACTTTAATATCACTTTAAGGTAATTTCTAATTAAAGTGTGATGCTGCTCATGACATATACGTTGTCAACATCATTTATAGGGACACATAGCTTCTGACAGGATACCAAGCTTTACAAAACACATGATTTAAGGGAACACTTGAATGATTGCCGTTTCTCTAGGGCTATTCACCAGTAGCTTTCACCTGTTGATGTCCTAATCTGCTGGCCATGACCTGCATATTGTATCTTCTTGTCATTTATCTATGTCTGGTCAATATTGCACCTGCATAGCTAGTAGCTGTATGCACGGGATGTAAAAAGACATATGATAGGTCGGGTAATATAGCCAACTTGAAGAAAAATCTCCTTGCTGACTGTTTAAAAAATGCAAATTCATTGTCAAGTAATTGTAATGCTCTAACTTACTGCCCCTTTAAGTATGGCCCTCCTCCTTCAGCCTATTTAAGCCAGCACTTCCTCTAACACTCTGCTTAGGTATCTTCAATTGCAGAGAGTTTCCTTCCTGTGCAACTTACTGAAGCCAATCAACTACAGACTGCTGTTGCTCCTCAGTCTGTATTAGCTGCTAACTTAAAGGAGCTGCAGCCTTTTTCACTGCTTCTGGATTCACATTCAGTTTCTCTATAACAGCAGGACACTCCACACTGAAGCTGCATTGTTCCTCTCCTGCTGTCTGGAAAAGCCTTTAACCTTAACTACTGAATTACTGCTGGCAATCACTGCTCTTATGATCTCCTATACAGGACTGCATTCCTTCCATAAGATAAGTTGTTTCCCTTACAATCTATGCTTATGTGTGCTGCACATTAACTCTCACAAAGTCTGTGCTTGCTATAATATGTAATACAACAAATCTTACTAGTTCTTTTTGCTAACAGCACACACACTAATCATCAACTTGTTATAACCTGTTGCTTAAATGGACTGCAATTAACAAACTTTGTCTCTAACTGTTATTGATGAACTACTAACAGAGATTGTTTGTTTATTTTTCCATTAATCTCAAGGCAGCCCCTGTGTTCAGATAATGTTTTCATCTACCCACAACATTAGTATCAGCTGCTAGCCAGCTAACCCTTAATTAACCAACTATTGTTAGCAGTCTTGTCTGTTCTCTCAGACTCTGACTGCTACTGATAGTTAAATCAAATTGCAGTTTCCTATGGTGTGGCCTCTTGTCAATGATTCCACTCTAACAACAACTGCTAACAAACTCTGATATGACAGTATACCTAAGCCAAAAATAATAAAAAAAATATATATATATATTTCTATATATATACATTGTGTAAAAAAAAAAAAAACTTTTGGATTGTTTTCTTAATTTATATTTAAGCAACATGGAACCTGCTGAAATGAACACACACATTCTGAATTTGACTCACACAGTTGACATACTTACGCAGGGCCTACAACATGATTTTCAACATTTAAAAGCAACTCTTACTACATTATCCTCTACTCACAACATCCCAGAGGCCCCTGAACCCTCAATTAGCCCCCCAGATACATTCTCTGGGGACAGATCCCAATTTAAAGATTTTAAAATTGCATGTACTCTATTGTTTATGATGAAACCAAAAACTTACCATTCTGAGCACATTAAAGTTTGTACAGTCATATCATACCTACGTGGGGATGCCAGAACCTGGGCTAACGCCTTTATTGAAAACCAAGAGCCAATCCTAAATTCTTTGCAACAATTTTTCTCAGCAATGTCATCATTATACCAGGATATGGATAGTCAATTCACAGCAGAAACTGCTCTAAGGGCAGTCAAACAAGGGAAAAGACCCGTTGAAGATTATGTTATAGAATTTAAAAAATGGGCCCGTGACTCACAGTGGAATGACATTAGTCTGAGAAATCAGTTTAGACTTAACCTCTCTGAGAACCTCAAGGATGAACTCTCAAGGACAGAGCTACCCCCCACTCTTGAAGAACTTATTAAAACAGCTACCATCATCGATAGAAGACTCAGGGAAAGAAGAGCAGAACATTCCCATTTGGAACAGTCCTATAAGAGAAAGAGAAGACCACACCAGGATTCAACCCCTCAAGCCAATCCGCCTGTACCTATGGAAAAAAGTGTTATCCGTGGTCCTCTCACATCTAAAGAAAGGCGTAGGAGAAAGCTCCAAAACCTATGCCTATACTGTGCTGCAAGTGACCATGAAGTCCGCTCATGCCCAGTCCTAAATAAAAAAACTATTGGTACCTGCCTCCATTCAGTATCTTGTTTCTCTACACACTCCCCACATTCTGCTTATTGTACACTTCCCGTGTCTGTACAGTGGGACAAAAAGCTGCTACATCTAGAAGCAATTATTGACTCTGGAGCCTCTGCTAACTTCATAGATTCATCTGTGTTACAAGTTAATGAAATTCCTTCTGTTAAGAAATCTACTCCTGTGTCTCTCAGAATCTTTGATGGCTCCCTTGTCCCTAATGGTCCTATTACACATAACACAATACCATTACAAATGTGCTCTACCTCTGGACATACTGAACATATAACTTTTGACGTTATCTCTTCGCCTTTTTACCCTTTAATTCTTGGTTTACCCTGGTTAAGACTACATTGCCCTTCCATATCTTGGGATAGCCTACATGTGAATTTTAACTCTGACTACTCCAGTAAAACCTGTCTACAGCACCACTTACTACTACAGCCTTCTACTAATGTATTACCTGAACAGTACCAAGATTTCCATGATGTGTTCAGTAAAAAGGAAGCTGAAAGCCTGCCTCCCCATCGTCCTTATGATTGCCCTATCGACCTATTACCCGGCTCTAGTGTTCCTTACGGGCATGTCTACTCCTTGTCCGAACCAGAACTCGCTCAACTCAAGACCTACATAGAAGATAATCTACGCAAGGGATTTATAAGACCGTCTACCTCTCCAGCTGGGGCTGGTATGTTTTTTGTGAGAAATAAAGATGCCACCATTCGCCCTATTATAGATTACAGGCTTCTGAATAAAATAACTATAAAAAATAGGTACCCTCTTCCACTCATTCCTGACCTAGTGGAGAGGTTACAAAAGGCCAGAATTTTCACAAAACTTGATCTGCGGGGTGCCTACAACTTAGTGCGAATCAAGAGTGGTGATGAATGGAAAACAGCCTTCCGCACTAGATATGGCCTCTATGAGTACTTGGTGATGCCTTTTGGGCTTTGCAATGCCCCCGCCACTTTTCAGTTTTTTGTTAATGATATCTTTCGAGACCTATTGGATATTTGTGTCGTCATCTATTTAGATGATATCCTCATCTATTCATCTTCAGAAGAAGAACACATTAAACACGTCCGATGGGTCCTTGCCAGGCTTCAAACACACCGTCTGTATGCAAAGCTAGAGAAATGTACATTCCACTCTCAAAATATCAGTTTCCTAGGTTATAAGCTTACACCGGGTGAGATCCGAATGGAGGATGATAAGATTAAATCCATACTCAACTGGCCTACTCCTATCGATAAGAAATCACTACAACGTTTCCTTGGTTTCTCAAATTTCTATAGAAAATTCATAAGGAACTACTCGCACATTGTTAAACCTTTAACAAGACTCACTGGTACCACTACAGGATTCACATAGGACTCTGAAGCCCAACATGCCTTTGACAAACTTAAAAATGCCTTCATCTCTGAGCCTATACTTAAATTACCTGACCCTACTCTACAGTACATATTAGAGGTAGATGCCTCTGATTACGCAATTGGTGCTATACTTTCCCAAAGGACTTCCATCAGTACTCCAGTGCATCCCGTCGCCTATCACTCTAGAACTCTCACATCAGCCGAAATGAACTACCCTATCGCTGAAAAGGAGTTGCTGGCTATTAAGGTCGCTCTTGAGAACTGGGGACACCTATTGGAAGGCACTGACTTGCCCATTTTAATTTACACTGACCATCGTAACCTAGAAACCTCAAAACCACCAAAACTTTGTCATCTAGACAAGTTAGGTGGAGTCTTTTTTTTGATAGGTTTAACTATCTAATTACCTACCGTCCAGGTAGTGCCAATGGTAAAGCTGACTCGCTCTCCAGGATGTTTCCCAGGCCTCATTGTGCCACCACAACTACTATAATACCCACAGAACGGATTATAGCTCTCGTAGCTGATTTTCCCTCAAGGATAAAACAAGCTTTGCTCAATGACCACTCCCTTCCGTCTTCACATACTCTTACAAAAGGATCTGATCAGTTACTCTATAAGGAAGATAAATTATATATCCCAACTGAGCTACGTCTTGAAATTCTCCAAACAATACATGACAACCCATTGTCTGGACACCCTGGGCATTACAAAACCCTAGAACTCCTAAAAAGGAACTTCTGGTGGCCAAATATGTACAAAACAGTTTATGACTATATCAATACATGTACAGTTTGTGCAACCTCTAAACGACAGAGAGTTCCTCCATATGGACTTCTTATGTCTTTACCTATTCCAGAGAAACCTTGGAGCTCCATTTCAATGGATTTTGTGGTTGACTTACCCCCTTCTGCAGATTACACCACCATCCTGGTGGTTATTGATCAATTCACTAAGATGGTACACTTTGTTCCTTTAACCGAACTTCCAACTGCTCTAAAAACTGCACACATTTTCATTGAAAATATTGTACGTCTGCACGGTTTACCTAGCACCATCACTTCTGACAGGGGCGTACAATTTACCTCCAAATTTTGGAGAGAGCTATGTAGACTCCTCTCCATCCAGAACAATTTCACTAGTGCTTACCATCCCCAATCAAATGGACTTTCAGAAAGGACTAATCAGTGGTTGGAGCAGTTCTTGCGTTGTTACTGTTTTCATTTACAAGATGACTGGTCTACATTCTTGCCTTTGGCGGAGTTCTCCTTCAATAACACTCTCAGTTCCACTACTAAACTTACGCCTTTCTATGCTAACTATGGCTATCATCCAACTTTTCATTTCTTAAAACCTGACTCCAGCTATAATCCGACTGTCACAGAAACCCTAAATACCATCAAATCCGGATTCGAAGTTATACGCTCAAATATTAAAATAGCACAGTTAAGACAAAAACGATACTTTGACCTACATCGACGCCATCCGCCAACTTTTAAGGTTGGTGACAGGGTTTGGTTATCAACCAAGAAATTAAAACTTGGAACTCCTTCAAAGAAACTCAGCGCCTTATTCATTGGTCCTTACTCCATCGCTAAGGTGATAAACCAAAATGCTGTACGCTTGACACTCCCAGCACATCTCCATATTCATCCAACCTTCCATGTTTCTCTCCTTAAACCATACCTAGAGAACAAGTTTCCTGGGAGATCTCTTCCTCCTCCTGCTCCAGTTGTGATAGATGGTGATTTGGAATATGAGGTTGATCAAATATTGGACTCTAGATTGTGTAGAGGGAGACTCCAATACTTAGTCAGATGGAAGGGTTATGACTCGTCTGAAGATTCTTGGATTCCCGTCTCTGACCTGAGAGCCCCTCGTCTTCGTTCTGACTTCCACAAACGTTACCCTCTCAAGCCCTCGCAGCCCTGAGGTCTGCCTTACTCGGGGGGTCCTGTAATGCTCTAACTTACTGCCCCTTTAAGTATGGCCCTCCTCCTTCAGCCTATTTAAGCCAGCACTTCCTCTAACACTCTGCTTAGGTATCTTCAATTGCAGAGAGTTTCCTTCCTGTGCAACTTACTGAAGCCAATCAACTCCTCAGTCTGTATTAGCTGCTAACTTAAAGGAGCTGCAGCCTTTTTCACTGCTTCTGGATTCACATTCAGTTTCTCTATAACAGCAGGACACTCCACACTGAAGCTGCATTGTTCCTCTCCTGCTGTCTGGAAAAGCCTTTAACCTTAACTACTGAATTACTGCTGGCAATCACTGCTCTTATGATCTCCTATACAGGACTGCATTCCTTCCATAAGATAAGTTGTTTCCCTTACAATCTATGCTTATGTGTGCTGCACATTAACTCTCACAAAGTCTGTGCTTGCTATAATATGTAATACAACAAATCTTACTAGTTCTTTTTGCTAACAGCACACACACTAATCATCAACTTGTTATAACCTGTTGCTTAAATGGACTGCAATTAACAAACTTTGTCTCTAACTGTTATTGATGAATTACTAATCTAAAACAGAGATTGTTTGTTTATTTTTCCATTAATCTCAAGGCAGCCCCTGTGTTCAGATAATGTTTTCATCTACCCACAACATTAGTATCAGCTGCTAGCCAGCTAACCCTTAATTAACCAACTATTGTTAGCAGTCTTGTCTGTTCTCTCAAACTCTGACTGCTACTGATAGTTAAATCAAATTGCAGTTTCCTATGGTGTGGCCTCTTGTCAATGATTCCACTCTAACAACAACTGCTAACAAACTCTGATATGACAGTAATACTTTATAGATGTGTACAGACAAAAAAATGTTTCAGACAAGTCAAGGGTCCCATTGTGCATAGGTTTTTAGTTAAGCAAGTTATGACATCTTGTTGACAGTTAAAGGACCAGTCAACACATTAGATTTACATAATCAACAAATGCAAGATAACAAGACAATGCAATAGCACTTAGTCTGAACTTCAAAGGAGTAGTAGATTTTTTATAACAAATTTCAAAGTTATTTATATTTCCACTCCCCTTGTACCATGTGATAGCAATCAGCCAATCACAAATGCATATACGTATAGTCTGTGAATTCTTGCACATGCTCAGTAGAATCTGGTGACTCAAAAATTGTAAATATAAAAGACTGTGCACATTTTTTTAATGAAAGTAAATTGGAAAGTTGTTTAAAATTACATGCTGTATCTAAATCATGAAAAATTAATTTAACCTGAGTGTCCCTTTAACATATTTCAATGGAAAGAAACATTAAAACATGAGGAGAATATTACATAGAAAAAAAAGATGTTATTAAAAAAACTCAAATAATTAAGGACCTTTGTTCAGGAATGTATCTGACCAATTAGATTGTATGGTAGGTTCATGGTCTAGTTGAGAGGCAAACAGTTTATTCATCTGCTAGCCTCAGGATTTCTGCAAATACTGTGGTTAATAATTTAGTTTTCCTTAATATAAACATGTGGAAGCCAGGAAAAGTATAGACTGACCATTCGTTAGTATTATTACTCATCACAGGGTAATTAGGGAACATCAGCAACAGATGTGGATTTTTTGAGCAGAGGCAGTTGTAGAACAAGTTACACACTGCTCAGCATGTAGACAACCAATTGCTGCTATATACGTGGCTGGCTAAAGGCATTGATAACTCACTGCTCAGTTGCAACACATGCATATGAGGAGGATTACCGCTGTTCACCAGAAAAATACTAGGCCAGTGGGTGTTTGTGGAGAAGAGGTATGTAGGTCATGATTAAAGGGACAGTCTAGTATAAATTAAACTCATTATTCAGATAGGACTTTTAATTTTAATCAACTTTCCAATGTACTTTTATCATCAAATTTGCTTTTTTCTCTTGGTATTGTTAGTTTAAACTAAACATAGGTAGGCTCATATGCTAATTTCTAAGACTTTGAGGGCTGCCTCTTATCACATGCTTTTTAAATCTCTTTTCAACACAAAGAGACAGAAAGTACACGTGGGCCATATAGATAACACTGTGTTCAGGCACAGGGGGTTATTTAAGATCTAGGAGACAATAAAGAAAGCGTGGTTGCGCCTGTGACTATTAACCTTTAAATGGGAAAAATAGAAAAGTCTAAAAGTGGATTCTACAATTCTAAAACTTAATATATAGTAGTATGAAATAAATTTATTTTTAAAAATTCATAAATAACTATGCAGAGATATGATTAAATCAATATAATATTTATTCAGTAAAATGTCCCTCAATTTTATAAAATGTAAATTCATGCATAAAAAATGAATCATATAAAGACTGGCCAGTCTAACAAAAACTAAATAATATAAATCTATCTAATTATCTTAAAAAATTCCAAATAAATTATTATCTCTAAATATATCTTATTTTTTAAAATAAGAGTCAGTATATTGCATCAGTAACCAACAGGGAACCATTCGAGCAATATCCAACACTGATTCAAAAATAAATATATTTATAAATTCATAAATACTGGATTAATAATATTCTCAAATTGATAACAGTAAAAAATTTTAAAAAAACATAATTTATGCTTACCTGATAAATTCCTTTCTTCTGTTGTGTGATCAGTCCACGGGTCATCATTACTTCTGGGATATAACTCCTCCCCAACAGGAAATGCAAGAGGATTCACCCAGCAGAGCTGCATATAGCTCCTCCCCTCTACGTCACTCCCAGTCATTCGACCAAGAATCAACGAGAAAGGAGAAACCAAGGGTGAAGTGGTGACTGGAGTATAATTTAAAAGATATTTACCTGCCTTAAAAAACAGGGCGGGCCGTGGACTGATCACACAACAGAAGAAAGGAATTTATCAGGTAAGCATAAATTATGTTTTCTTCTGTTATGTGTGATCAGTCCACGGGTCATCATTACTTCTGGGATACCAATACCAAAGCAAAAGTACACGGATGACGGGAGGGATAGGCAGGCTCATTATACAGAAGGAACCACTGCCTGAAGAACCTTTCTCCCAAAAATAGCCTCCGAAGAAGCAAAAGTGTCAAATTTGTAAAATTTGGAAAAAGTATGAAGCGAAGACCAAGTTGCTGCCTTGCAAATCTGTTCAACAGAGGCCTCATTCTTAAAGGCCCAAGTGGAAGCCACAGCTCTAGTAGAATGAGCTGTAATTCTTTCAGGAGGCTGCTGTCCAGCAGTCTCATAGGCTAAACGAATTATGCTACGAAGCCAGAAGGAGAGAGAGGTAGCCGAAGCCTTATGACCTCTCCTCTGACCAGAGTACACGACAAACAGGGAAGACGTTTGTCGAAAATCCTTAGTTGCCTGCAAGTAGAACTTGAGGGCACGAACTACATCCAGATTGTGTAGAAGACGTTCCTTCTTTGAAGAAGGATTCGGGCACAGGGAAGGCACCACGATCTCTTGATTGATGTTCTTGTTAGTGACTACCTTAGGTAAGAACCCAGGTTTTGTACGCAGAACTACCTTATCTGAATGAAAAATCAAATAAGGAGAATCACAATGTAAAGCTGATAACTCTTGCATTTAGCATTGTTTTGTGCTAGATCTTAAATAACCGTTAGAGATAAATGGAAGATATTATTAATAGTGTCTCTGTAACTCCACTATACAACCAAACTTGAACCAAAAAACCTAGAGAAATTGGTTATAGATTGATTAAGGAGACAATAAAGAAAGCGTGGTTGCGCCTGTGACTATTAACCTTTAAATGGGAAAAATAGAAAAGTCTAAAAGTGGATTCTACAATTCTAAAACTTAATATATAGTAGTATGAAATAAATTTATTTTTAAAAATTCATAAATAACTATGCAGAGATATGATTAAATCAATATAATATTTATTCAGTAAAATGTCCCTCAATTTTATAAAATGTAAATTCATGCATAAAAAATGAATCATATAAAGACTGGCCAGTCTAACAAAAACTAAATAATATAAATCTATCTAATTATCTTAAAAAATTCCAAATAAATTATTATCTCTAAATATATCTTATTTTTTAAAATAAGAGTCAGTATATTGCATCAGTAACCAACAGGGAACCATTCGAGCAATATCCAACACTGATTCAAAAATAAATATATTTATAAATTCATAAATACTGGATTAATAATATTCTCAAATTGATAACAGTAAAAAAATTTAAAAAATTAATACACTTTCGAAATATATAAATAAACAATCCTTGAAAGGGCAGGCTATCTTGTGTGATTACTACTTTTCACAGATATGGGTGTCTGGAGCTTTTTGTGCAGTTAAATTAGTTATGAATGAAAGGATCCATATGACTTTGAAATACGGGAGGGCAAAGAGTTTTTCCAATCATTAAATTTCTTCAATGTGTTAAGTCTCACAAATATTCTTCAGCAGATACCGGTAAATGCTACTTTAAAGTCTTTTTTATCAGAATAGAGTTAATGTAATTTCTTGTTCTAACGGAGTCTTACTTGTTGTGTTTTGTTTTATGGGAAAAAACAAATAATCCTGGATTCACATCGGCTCCAATGTGTCCTCTGTGTCTTTGTCTGTACAAGCGTATTTTTCACGCCTGGCAGAAATGAGTTCAAGCTGCAATCAGGTTGGTCTTTTACAATATTCGGTCACCTGTCACAACAGTGACTCTGATATCAGGACAGATGGTTTCCCCAGGCTCCGTTGTCAAAATAAATTGGAAAAGCAGAGTTCTAAACGCTACGCGTTTCAGCTGCTACTGCAGCCTTTTTCAAGCGATATGAAGTACCTTCTCTCTTTGCTTTAATTTATTCAAAGTCAAAAATTCTGATTGGATCATTCACTAATTATTTAATTGTTTGCCCCGTAGTGTTTTTTCTTTACTACCAGTCACTCTGTACCTGCCACCATCCGAAAGATCCCTCACTATGCATCAAAAAAGATTCTTTACAGTATATAAAGAAAATGCATATTTTTAACAATAAAACTTTCTAAACAGTTGATCATTATCAGTTACTGAATAATAACACATTTAAGTTTGTTTTTACTAGTTCGTTTTTACTAGGGGAACAGACATAAATTTTATCCTGCCTATGAAGCAACCCATTCTATGAAATTTCTAATGTATATATTCATAATCCTTAATTTTAAAACTATACAAATGTCTAAAAAATGAAGAAAAATCCAGATTGGAGGGGGGGTGACATACAAACAGAACTGTTGAAATTGGAATATAAATGGATCTACGAATTAGAGACTAAGCACCCAAAGGGATTAAATATAGATTTTCATCTCACCCCTTTTTTACAATAATGAGCAATTTTTAAAGTTATTGGTTACACAATTTGGTAATAATAAAATTGTATAAATTAGAGAATAGGTTTAAAAATAATCTTTTATAAATAATCTTTTAAAAATAGTTTATTACTATTTTTTAAATTTTCATATTTTATTAAATTTTATGAAATATTTTTAGATCGTTATATTTTTATACAAAAAAGTTTTTTCCTGCAAGAATAAAACACTCTGAGAAAGTGATGCAGTAGAATAAGCAGGTAAAACTGCAACAATAAGTCTATTTACAAAATCTATTTTAAATATTCTAATTACAAATATAGTCCAGTGGTTAGGACAGGTTCCCTTGGACCGAAAGGCTACAGGTTCAAATCCAACATGGAAGTTTAAATATGTTTTTTGTCAAAATAGGACAAAATAATATATTATACTATGACCAACTCTTTAAAAAGTTGAAATTTCTAATAGTGTGCAGTTTCCTCAGATATTGTAAATTAATTCTGATATATAATGAAAGCTTTTTTAAACATTGGCAAATACAGAGTGACCAAAAGTAGAAAAACGAGATAAATAACTGTAATGAGAAGTTTATTTATAAAATCAACCTTAACTATAGTAATCACCACTATAGTCTAGTGGTTAGGACAGTTTCCCTTGAACCGAAGAGCTATGGGTTCAAACCCAACCTGGAAGTTAAACTAAGATTTTTATCCAGTAGGACAAATAGAATTACACCACGAATACAAAATAGAGCTTAAAGGGAATAACTACTTTAATTCCAAATTAGCCTTAACTTTAGCCTAGTGGTTAAGACGTTCTTCCATCATCCATATAGGCCACGAGTTCAAACCCTCCCTGTAACCTGCTATATGATTTGTTTATAAGTTTTATATATTTCTTTTTACCTTATTCCGGCTTTTTTCTTCATTTTTTAGACATTTGTATAGTTTTAAAATTAAGGATTATGAATATATACATTAGAAATTTCATAGAATGGGTTGCTTCATAGGCAGGATAAAATTTATGTCTGTTCCCCTAGTAAAAACGAACTAGTAAAAACAAACTTAAATGTGTTATTATTCAGTAACTGATAATGATCAACTGTTTAGAAAGTTTTATTGTTAAAAATATGCATTTTCTTTATATACTGTAAAGAATCTTTTTTGATGCATAGTGAGGGATCTTTCGGATGGTGGCAGGTACAGAGTGACTGGTAGTAAAGAAAAAACACTACGGGGCAAACAATTAAATAATTAGTGAACGATCCAATCAGAATTTTTGACTTTGAATAAATTAAAGCAAAGAGAGAAGGTACTTCATATCGCTTGAAAAAGGCTGCAGTAGCAGCTGAAACGCGTAGCGTTTAGAACTCTGCTTTTCCAATTTATTTTGACAACGGAGCCTGGGGAAACCATCTGTCCTGATATCAGAGTCACTGTTGTGACAGGTGACCGAATATTGTAAAAGACCAACCTGATTGCAGCTTGAACTCATTTCTGCCAGGCGTGAAAAATACGCTTGTACAGACAAAGACACAGAGGACACATTGGAGCCGATGTGAATCCAGGATTATTTGTTTTTTTCCCATAAAACAAAACACAACAAGTAAGACTCCGTTAGAACAAGAAATTACATTAACTCTATTCTGATAAAAAAGACTTTAAAGTAGCATTTACCGGTATCTGCTGAAGAATATTTGTGAGACTTAACACATTGAAGAAATTTAATGATTGGAAAAACTCTTTGCCCTCCCGTATTTCAAAGTCATATGGATCCTTTCATTCATAACTAATTTAACTGCACAAAAAGCTCCAGACACCCATATCTGTGAAAAGTAGTAATCACACAAGATAGCCTGCCCTTTCAAGGATTGTTTATTTATATATTTCAAAAGTGTATTAATTTCTTCTGTTATGTGTGATCAGTCCACGGGTCATCATTACTTCTGGGATATAACTCCTCCCCAACAGGAAATGCAAGAGGATTCACCCAGCAGAGCTGCATATAGCTCCTCCCCTCTACGTCACTCCCAGTCATTCTCTTGCACCCAACGACTAGATAGGATGTGTGAGAGGACTATGGTGATTATACTTAGTTTTTATAACTTCAATCAAAAGTTTGTTATTTTACAATAGCACCGGAGCGTGTTATTGCCTCTCTGGCAGAGTTTGAAGAAGAATCTACCAGAGTTTTTACTATGATTTTAACCGGAGTAGTTAAGATCATATTGCTGTTTCTCGGCCATCTGAGGGAGGTAAAAGCTTCAGATCAGGGGACAGCGGGCAGATGAATCTGCATTGAGGTATGTAGCAGTTTTTATTTTCTGAATGGAATTGATGAGAAAATCCTGCCATACCGTTATAATGACATGTATGTATACTCTACACTTCAGTATTCTGGGGATGGTATTTCACTGGAATTACTCTGTTAAAAGTACATTAAACCTTTTAATAGGTATTTATTATGTTAAACGTTTTTGCTGGAATGTAGAATCGTTTGCATTTTCTGAGGTACTGAGTGAATAAATGTTTGGGCATTATTTTTCCACTTGGCAGTTGCTTGTTTTAATTGTGACAGTTTCGTTTCTCTCTCACTGCTGTGTGTGAGGGGGAGGGGCCGTTTTTGGCGCTCTTTGCTACGCATCAAAAATTTCCAGTCAGTTACTCTTGTATTTCCGGCATGATCCGGTTCATCTCTAACAGAACTCAGGGGTCTTCAAACTTCTTTGGAGGGAGGTAGATTCTCTCAGCAGAGCTGTGAGACTTATATATTGACTGTGATTAAAACGTTGCTCTGTAATTTTTATGCTTCAAATTTAATTATTGTTACTTTACTAATGGGAACAAACCTTTGCTAAAAGTTGTGTTGTTTTTAAGGATTGATGCTATAACTGTTCTTTGTCAGTTCATTATTTCAACTGTCATTTAATCGTTTAGTGCTTCTTTGAGGCACAGTACGTTTTTTTGTTAAATAAGATTATAACCAAGTTGCAAGTTTATTGCTAGTGTGTTAAACATGTCTGATTCAGAGGAAGATACCTGTGTCATTTGTTCCAATGCCAAGGTGGAGCCCAATAGAAATTTATGTACTAACTGTATTGATGCTACTTTAAATAAAAGCCAATCTGTACAAATTGAACAAATTTCACCAAACAGCGAGGGGAGAGTTATGCCGACTAACTCGCCTCACGTGTCAGTACCTGCATCTCCCGCCCGGGAGGTGCGTGATATTGTGGCGCCTAGTACATCTGGGCGGCCATTACAGATAACATTACAAGATATGGCTACTGTTATGACCGAAGTTTTGGCTAAATTACCAGAACTAAGAGGCAAGCGTGATCACTCTGGGGTGAGAACAGAGTGCGCTGATAATACTAGGGCCATGTCTGATACTGCGTCACAGCTTGCAGAGCATGAGGACGGAGAGCTTCATTCTGTGGGTGACGGTTCTGATCCAAACAGATTGGATTCAGATATTTCAAATTTTAAATTTAAATTGGAGAACCTCCGTGTATTACTAGGGGAGGTTTTAGCGGCTCTTAATGATTGTAACACTGTTGCAATACCAGAGAAATTGTGTAGGTTGGATAAATACTTTGCGGTACCGGCGAGTACTGACGTTTTTCCTATACCTAAGAGACTAACTGAAATTGTTACTAAGGAGTGGGATAGACCCGGTGTGCCGTTCTCACCCCCTCCAATATTTAGAAAGATGTTTCCAATAGACGCCACCACACGGGACTTATGGCAAACGGTCCCTAAGGTGGAGGGAGCAGTTTCTACTTTAGCTAAGCGTACCACTATCCCGGTGGAGGATAGCTGTGCTTTTTCAGATCCAATGGATAAAAAATTAGAGGGTTACCTTAAGAAAATGTTTGTTCAACAAGGTTTTATATTGCAACCCCTTGCATGCATCGCGCCGATTACGGCTGCGGCAGCATTTTGGATTGAGTCTCTGGAAGAGAACCTTAGTTCAGCTACGCTGGACGACATTACGGACAGGCTTAGAGTCCTTAAACTAGCTAATTCATTCATTTCGGAGGCCGTAGTACATTTAACCAAACTTACGGCTAAGAACTCAGGATTCGCCATTCAGGCACGTAGGGCGCTGTGGCTAAAATCCTGGTCAGCTGATGTAACTTCTAAGTCCAAATTACTTAATATACCTTTCAAGGGGCAAACCTTATTTGGGCCCGGTTTGAAAGAAATTATCGCTGACATTACAGGAGGGAAGGGCCACGCCCTGCCTCAAGACAAAGCCAAAGCTAAGGCTAGACAGTCTAATTTTCGTCCCTTTCGGAATTTCAAAGCAGGAGCAGCACCAACTTCCACTGCACCAAAACAGGAAGGAGCTGTTGCTCGTTACAGACAAGGCTGGAAACCTAACCAGTCCTGGAACAAGGGCAAGCAGGCCAGGAAACCTGCTGCTGCCCCAAAGACAGCATGAACCGAGGGCCCCCGATCCGGGACCGGATCTAGTGGGGGGCAGACTCTCTCTCTTCGCCCAGGCTTGGGCAAGAGATGTTCAGGATCCCTGGGCGCTAGAGATCATATCTCAGGGATACCTTCTAGACTTCAAATTCTCTCCCCCAAGAGGGAGATTTCATCTGTCAAGGTTGTCAACAAATCAGATAAAGAAAGAAGCGTTTCTACGCTGTGTACAAGATCTGTTATTAATGGGAGTGATCCATCCGGTTCCGCGGTCGGAACAAGGACAAGGGTTTTACTCAAACCTGTTTGTGGTTCCCAAAAAAGAGGGAACTTTCAGGCCAATCTTGGATTTAAAGATCCTAAACAAATTCCTAAGAGTTCCATCGTTCAAAATGGAAACTATTCGGACAATCTTACCCATGATCCAAAAGGGTCAGTACATGACCACAGTGGATTTAAAGGATGCTTACCTTCACATACCGATTCACGAAGATCATTACCGGTATCTAAGGTTTGCCTTCTTAGACAGGCATTACCAGTTTGTAGCTCTTCCATTCGGATTGGCTACGGCTCCAAGAATCTTCACAAAGGTTCTGGGTGCCCTTCTGGCGGTACTAGGACCGCGAGGAATTTCGGTAGCTCCGTACCTAGACGACATTCTGATACAAGCTTCAAGCTTTCAAACTGCCAAGTCTCATACAGAGTTAGTTCTGGCATTTCTAAGGTCGCATGGATGGAAAGTGAACGAAAAGAAGAGTTCTCTCTTTCCTCTCACAAGAGTTCCGTTCTTGGGGACTCTTATAGATTCTGTAGAAATGAAGATTTATCTGACAGAAGACAGATTAACAAAGCTTCTAAATGCATGCCGTGTCCTTCATTCCATTCAACTCCCGTCAGTAGCTCAATGCATGGAGGTGATCGGCTTAATGGTAGCAGCAATGGACATAGTACCCTTTGCACGTCTACATCTCAGACCGCTGCAATTGTGCATGCTGAGTCAGGGGAATGGGGATTACTCAGACTTGTCCCCTACTCTGAATCTGGATCAAGAGACCAGAAACTCTCTTCTATGGTGGCTTTCTCGGCCACATCTGTCCAGGGGGATGCCATTCAGCAGGCCGGACTGGACAATTGTAACAACAGACGCCAGCCTACTAGGTTGGGGCGCTGTCTGGAAGTCTCTGAAGGCTCAGGGACAATGGAGTCAGGAGGAAAGTCTCCTGCCAATAAACATTCTGGAATTGAGAGCAGTTCTCAATGTCCTTCTGGCTTGGCCCCAGTTAAAAACTCGGGGGTTCATCAGGTTTCAGTCGGACAACATCACGACTGTAGCTTACATCAACCATCAGGGAGGGACAAGAAGCTCCCTAGCAATGATGGAAGTATCAAAGATAATTCGCTGGGCAGAGTCTCACTCTTGCCACCTGTCAGCAATCCACATCCCGGGAGTGGAGAACTGGGAGGCGGATTTCTTGAGTCGCCAGACTTTTCATCCGGGGGAGTGGGAACTTCATCCGGAGGTCTTTGCCCAAATACTTCGACGTTGGGGCAAACCAGAGATAGATCTCATGGCGTCTCGCCAGAACGCCAAACTTCCTCGCTACGGGTCCAGATCCAGGGATCCGGGAGCGGTTCTGATAGATGCTTTGACAGCACCTTGGAACTTCGGGATGGCTTATGTGTTTCCACCCTTCCCGCTGCTTCCTCGATTGATTGCCAAAATCAAACAGGAGAGAGCATCAGTGATTCTAATAGCGCCTGCATGGCCACGCAGGACTTGGTATGCAGATCTAGTGGACATGTCATCCTGTCCGCCTTGGTCTCTACCTCTAAGACAGGACCTTCTGATACAGGGTCCATTCAAACATCAAAATCTAACTTCTCTGAAGCTGACTGCTTGGAAATTGAACGCTTGATTTTATCAAAACGTGGGTTTTCTGAGTCGGTTATTGATACCCTGATACAGGCTAGGAAGCCTGTTACCAGAAGGATTTACCATAAGATATGGCGTAAATACCTATACTGGTGCGAATCCAAAGGTTACTCCTGGAGTAAGGTTAGGATTCCTAGGATATTGTCCTTTCTACAAGAAGGTTTAGAAAAGGGTTTATCGGCTAGCTCATTAAAGGGACAGATCTCAGCTCTGTCCATCTTGTTACACAGGCGTCTGTCAGAAAATCCAGACGTCCAGGCCTTTTGCCAGGCTTTAGCTAGGATCAAACCTGTGTTTAAAACTGTTGCTCCGCCATGGAGTTTAAACCTTGTTCTTAACGTTCTACAAGGAGTTCCGTTTGAACCCCTTCATTCCATTGATATAAAGTTGTTATCTTGGAAAGTGTTATTTTTAATGGCTATTTCTTCGGCTCGGAGAGTCTCTGAGTTATCAGCTTTACATTGTGATTCTCCTTATTTGATTTTTCATTCAGATAAGGTAGTTCTGCGTACAAAACCTGGGTTCTTACCTAAGGTAGTCACTAACAAGAACATCAATCAAGAGATCGTGGTGCCTTCCCTGTGCCCGAATCCTTCTTCAAAGAAGGAACGTCTTCTACACAATCTGGATGTAGTTCGTGCCCTCAAGTTCTACTTGCAGGCAACTAAGGATTTTCGACAAACGTCTTCCCTGTTTGTCGTGTACTCTGGTCAGAGGAGAGGTCATAAGGCTTCGGCTACCTCTCTCTCCTTCTGGCTTCGTAGCATAATTCGTTTAGCCTATGAGACTGCTGGACAGCAGCCTCCTGAAAGAATTACAGCTCATTCTACTAGAGCTGTGGCTTCCACTTGGGCCTTTAAGAATGAGGCCTCTGTTGAACAGATTTGCAAGGCAGCAACTTGGTCTTCGCTTCATACTTTTTCCAAATTTTACAAATTTGACACTTTTGCTTCTTCGGAGGCTATTTTTGGGAGAAAGGTTCTTCAGGCAGTGGTTCCTTCTGTATAATGAGCCTGCCTATCCCTCCCGTCATCCGTGTACTTTTGCTTTGGTATTGGTATCCCAGAAGTAATGATGACCCGTGGACTGATCACACATAACAGAAGAAAACATAATTTATGCTTACCTGATAATTTCCTTTCTTCTGTTGTGTGATCAGTCCACGGCCCGCCCTGTTTTTTAAGGCAGGTAAATATCTTTTAAATTATACTCCAGTCACCACTTCACCCTTGGTTTCTCCTTTCTCGTTGATTCTTGGTCGAATGACTGGGAGTGACGTAGAGGGGAGGAGCTATATGCAGCTCTGCTGGGTGAATCCTCTTGCATTTCCTGTTGGGGAGGAGTTATATCCCAGAAGTAATGATGACCCGTGGACTGATCACACAACAGAAGAAAGGAATTTATCAGGTAAGCATAAATTATGTTTTTTTAAAAATTTTTACTGTTATCAATTTGAGAATATTATTAATCCAGTATTTATGAATTTATAAATATATTTATTTTTGAATCAGTGTTGGATATTGCTCGAATGGTTCCCTGTTGGTTACTGATGCAATATACTGACTCTTATTTTAAAAAATAAGATATATTTAGAGATAATAATTTATTTGGAATTTTTTAAGATAATTAGATAGATTTATATTATTTAGTTTTTGTTAGACTGGCCAGTCTTTATATGATTCATTTTTTATGCATGAATTTACATTTTATAAAATTGAGGGACATTTTACTGAATAAATATTATATTGATTTAATCATATCTCTGCATAGTTATTTATGAATTTTTAAAAATAAATTTATTTCATACTACTATATATTAAGTTTTAGAATTGTAGAATCCACTTTTAGACTTTTCTATTTTTCCCATTTAAAGGTTAATAGTCACAGGCGCAACCACGCTTTCTTTATTGTCTCCTTAATCAATCTATAACCAATTTCTCTAGGTTTTTTGGTTCAAGTTTGGTTGTATAGTGGAGTTACAGAGACACTATTAATAATATCTTCCATTTATCTCTAACGGTTATTTAAGATCTAGCACAAAACAATGCTAAATGCAAGACAATAGATAATAAACAGTCACAGTCATGTGATCAGGGGGCTGGAAGAAGGTTCCTAGATACAAGGTAATTACAGAGGTAAAAAGTACATTAATATAACTGTGTTGGTTATGCAAAACTGGGGAATGGGTAATAAAGGGATTATCTATCTTTTAAAACAATAACAATTCTATAATAGACTGTCTCTTTAAACCTATAATAAGACCCCATGACCATGTTTCTTCTGACAGTCACATGTGTAAATCATATATGTTACTGTACAACCAGATGAAGTATTAAAGGGACAGTTTACTCAAAAATGTTCTCTTCTTTAATTTGTTCCCAATAATCCACTTTACCTGCTGGAGTGAATTTAATTGTTTACAAGTAGCTCCTTTACCCTTATATTGGCATTTGAAATAGTTGATTTAGCATGTGGTATCCCCACCTATTCTGAAAGTTTGTGGCCGCAGGTCCAAGCTATAGATAATCTTTGTAAACACAGGCAGCAGAAGAAATTACACTCCCAGTGGGATATAGCAGAGATAAGGTAATACAATGTTGATTTTCCATTGTTCTCTCCAAGTACTGTTGATTGTTTTATGGACAGATATAAGATAAAGAAGCATGTATATGTACACAATGTGATACAGTAATGATGTCTGATTATACCTACAAGCTCAACCCATTTTATTAGGTTGTGGCTTCAAAACACAAAATCAGAGCTTTAATAGACACAAATAAACCTTAAAAGGCTAATTTTCATAATTTTTTTACTCTGCAGTTGGTAAAAAAAGCAATTGTAAACACATTAAGGGAAAAACAATTTTACAGTATACTGTCCCTTTAAGCTGTCCAGATAAATACTGGAAACTAGCAACTCTATATTTTTTAGGCTCATATGATAAAAATATGGGTGGGAGTATGGTTCCGTTGTACAGAATGGAATTTATTTTTTCAAAGCAAAAGAGGGAGGCTACCACTTTAGCTCTCTATTAGTTCTGGCCAACCTCCTAACATATGGGGGCCACAGAACAATACTTTAGAAGCCTTAAGGGTTGCATATTAATTTATACATATTAAACAAATAATACATTTCTTTAAAATGTCCAGTGTCACAGGGCCAGATTTAAGTAATGTTGCGGGGTATCATCTATCTCCCTTCAATTGAATTTGCCCACTAGCCAGAAGTTCCCTAAACACATATTTTTAGTTCCACTTTTTTTCCTGGGACCACAAAATATATGTAATACATTCAAAGTTTTATTCTTTCCCTGGGGCCACAGGGCCTGGTGCAGAGAGCCGCATGTGGCCCGTGGGCCGCCAGTTGGTCATCCCTGCTCTAAATATAAGGGGGGAAAATCAGCTCTATTCTTAAAATAAATATTATATCTTAAGCAGAAAAACATTTTGAAATAGTTTTCAGGATACATAGTTTTAATAGAGTACTGTTTGTTTGTTTGTTTGTTTGTTTTTATCAATGGAGCAATACTGGTGTAATTTCTTTTCTGTCCCAAGAGCAGATACTGTGCAGGAGGTGCATTTTGGCCTGGGGCAACTATTATTTTTGATAAGAGGCCACAAAGGCTGGAAAAAAGGAGATTTAATCTCCAGCAACATAAATGTTTTTACACCGTAAGAGAAATCAAATTGTGAAATTCTTGCCTAAGGAGGTAGTGAATGCCAATACTTTAGATACATTTAAAAATGGCTTAGACATATTTCTGGCTAGAAACAGAATTCAGGGATATGATTGCTAGTGTTAAATGTGTTAGCTTAAAATTATATTATTGTAAGTTCCAATGGCAGCTTCGCTATTGTAAATCATGTAAGATCTGAATAGGTGGAAGCTGATAGACTTCTGTATTCTTTCAACTTCATCTACTATGCAATTTGGGTGTAGCAGCAAATTTTAAGTTGAATTTCTATGGCATGACTCCTTCCCACCCATATGCTGTCCAGGGGGTCGATCCGATATAAATCGTCGCCCGCAAAATCCGGCGACGCCAATATTTACGCTGATTTGGTATCCTATATACGGCGTAACCTAGAAGTTACGCGCGTATATTTCTGCCGTCGCCCGTAGTTTTTTGGGCCATAGGCAGGTATACCAAACCAGCGCAGTTTGGTATCCAATATGCAGCGTAAGGACTTACGTGGCGAAAATGGAGAAAACTTACTCCATTTTCACCTCGCCACAAAAAGCAGCCGTAAGAAGCCTTACGCTGACTATTGGAGCCCCGTAACTCCCTAAACTAACTAGAAAATAAACCTAACACCTAACGCATGCGCAATGTCTATCTACCTGTCAACCGCGATCCCCCCCCCCCCCCCCCGAAATCCCTAATAAAGTTATTAACCCCTAAACCGCCGCTCCCGGACCCCGCCGCCATCTACATAAACTAACCCCCTACTGTGAGCCCCTAAAACCGCCGCCATCTACCTTATCTATCCCCTAATCTGACCCCTTACACCGCCGCCACCTATATAAAAATTATTAACCCCTAATCTAATCCCCCTATACCGCCGCCAGCTATATTAATATTATTAACCCCTAATATAAGCCCCTTACACCGCCGCCATCTCTATTAAAATGATTAACCCCTAATTTAATCTACCTACCCCGCCGCCAGCTATGTTATCTATATTAACCCTAAGTATATTATAGTTAATATAGGTATTACATTATATATATTAACTATATTAACCCTAATTATATTAGGGTTAATATAGTTAATATAGTTACTATAGTATTTATATTAACTATATTAACTCTATCTAACCCTAACTAAATTTATATTAAATTAATCTAATTCATTTATAAACTAAAATATTCCTATTTAAATCTAAATACTTACCTATAAAATAAACCCTAAGATAGCTACAATATAATTAATAATTACATTGTAGCTATGTTAGGGTTAATATTTATTTTACAGGTAAATTGTTAATTATTTTAACTAGGTATAATAGATATTAAATAGTTATTAACTATTTAATATCTACCTAGTTAAAATAATTACCCAATTACCTGTAAAATAAATCCTAACCTAAGTTATAAATACACCTACACTATCAATAAATTTAATAAACTACAAACATCTATCTAAAAATACAATTAAATTAACTAAACTAAATTACAAAAAAAAAAAACACTAAATTACAAAAAATAAAAAAAAGATTACAAGATTTTTAAGCTAATTACACCTATTCTAAGCCCCCTAATAAAATAATAAACCCCCAAAATAAAAAAAATTCCCTGCCCTATTCTAAATTAAACAAATTTCAAAGCTCTTTACCTTACCAGCCCTTAAAAGGGCCTTTTGTGGGGCATGCCCCAAAGAATTCAGCTCTTTTGCATACAACCAATACAATCCCCCCCCCCCCATTACAACCCACCACCCACATACCCCTATTCTAAAACCACCCAAACCCCCCTTAAAAAAGCCTAACACTACCCCCCTGAAGATCTCCCTACCTTGTCTTCACCACACCGGGCCGAACTCCTGATCCGATCCGGGCGATGTCTTCCTCCAAGCGGCAAAGAAGAATTCTTCCTCCGGCGATGTCTTCCTCCAAGCGGCAAAGAAGAATTCTTCCTCCGGCGACGTCTTCCTCCAAGCGGCAGCAAAGTCTTCATTCTTCCGGCGGCATCTTCAATCTTCTTTCTTCGCTCCGCCGCCGCGGAGCATCCATCCCGGCCAACTGCTGTACTACGAATGAGGTAACTTTAAATGACGTCATCCAAGATGGCGTCCGCCGAATTCCGATTGGCTGATAGGATTCTATCAGCCAATCGGAATTAAGTTAGAAAAATCTGATTGGCCGATTGAATCAGCCAATCAGATTCAAGTTCAATCCGATTGGCTGATCCGAACAGCCAATCAGATTGAGCCCGCATTCTATTGGCTGATCGGAACAGCCAATAGAATGCGAGCTCAATCTGATTGGCTGATTGAATCAGCCAATCAGATTCAAGTTCAATCCGATTGGCTGATCCAATCAGCCAATCAGATTGAGCTCGCATTCTATTGGCTGTTCCGATCAGCCAATAGAATGCGGGCTCAATCTGATTGGCTGTTCGGATCAGCCAATCGGATTGAACTTGAATCTGATTGGCTGATTCAATCGGCCAATCAGATTTTTCTAACTTAATTCCGATTGGCTGATAGAATCCTATCAGCCAATCGGAATTCGGCGGACGCCATCTTGGATGACGTCATTTAAAGGTACCTCATTCGTAGTACAGCAGTCGGCCGGGATGGATGCTCCGCGGCGGCGGAGCGAAGAAAGAAGATTGAAGATGCCGCCGGAAGAATGAAGACTTTGCTGCCGCTTGGAGGAAGACGTCGCCGGAGGAAGAATTCTTCTTTGCCGCTTGGAGGAAGACATCGCCGGAGGAAGAATTCTTCTTTGCCGCTTGGAGGAAGACATCGCCGGAGGAAGAATTCTTCTTTGCCGCTTGGAGGAAGACATCGCCCGGATCGGATCAGGAGTTCGGCCCGGTGTGGTGAAGACAAGGTAGGGAGATCTTCAGGGGGGTAGTGTTAGGCTTTTTTAAGGGGGGTTTGGGTGGTTTTAGAATAGGGGTATGTGGGTGGTGGGTTGTAATGGGGGGGGGGGGATTGTATTTGTTGTATGCAAAAGAGCTGAATTCTTTGGGGCATGCCCCACAAAAGGCCCTTTTAAGGGCTGGTAAGGTAAAGAGCTTTGAAATTTGTTTAATTTAGAATAGGGCAGGGAATTTTTTTTATTTTGGGGGTTTATTATTTTATTAGGGGGCTTAGAATAGGTGTAATTAGCTTAAAAATCTTGTAATCTTTTTTTTATTTTTTGTAATTTAGTGTTTTGTTTTTTTTTGTAATTTAGTTTAGTTAATTTAATTGTATTTTTAGATAGATGTTTGTAGTTTATTAAATTTATTGATAGTGTAGGTGTATTTATAACTTAGGTTAGGATTTATTTTACAGGTAATTGGGTAATTATTTTAACTAGGTAGATATTAAATAGTTAATAACTATTTAATATCTATTATACCTAGTTAAAATAATTAACAATTTATCTGTAAAATAAATATTAACCCTAACATAGCTACAATGTAATTATTAATTATATTGTAGCTATCTTAGGGTTTATTTTATAGGTAAGTATTTAGATTTAAATAGGAATATTTTAGTTTATAAATGAATAAGATTAATTTAATATAAATTTAGTTAGGGGTGTTAGGGTTAGATAGAGTTAATATATAGTTAATATAAATACTATAGTAACTATATTAACCCTAATATAATTAGGGTTAATATAGTTAATATATATAATGTAATAACTATATTAACTATAATATACTTAGGGTTAATATAGATAATATAGCTGGCGGCGGGGTAGGTAGATTAAATTAGGGGTTAATCATTTTAATAGAGATGGCGGCGGTGTAAGGGGCTTACATTAGGGGTTAATAATTTTAATATAGATGGCGGCGGTGTTAGGGGCTCACTTTAGGGGGTTATAGATATAATATAGCTGGCGGCGGGGTACGGGAGCGGCGGTTTAGGGGTTAATAGCTTTTTTATTGTTAGGCTAGTGAGGGGGGATAGCGGATAGAGGGTTAGACAGTGCGGGCTATGTTAGGGAGGCGTGTTAGACAGTGCGGGCTATGTTAGGGAGGCGTGTTAGACAGTGCGGGCTATGTTAGGGAGGCGTGTTAGACAGTGCGGGTGTTTTAGACTTTAGTCAGGTTTTATAGGCGCCGGCAGTTTCTAACGTGGCGCAAGTCACTGGCAACGCCAGAAATTTGTACTTGCGCAGATTTCTGGACATCGCTGGTTTGTCAGACTTACGGCACGTTAGCATCTGACGGCGACCTATATGGGATAGCTCGAGTTGCGAGCTGAAACTGCGGGCGACGCCGGTTCCCTCGCTTGCGCTGCAAACTGCGATCTATATCGGATCGCGCCCCAGATGTTTTATTTGTATCAATCAAGTATTACTTGTTGTCTAGTAGGGTTGCACTGGTCTCCAACATTTGGAGCAAATATATCTACATAATAATAATAATAATCTACAATTATCAGGTGTGGGGGGTTTGGGGGCAAAGATTTCCCAGTGCTTGGGGCAGCATAAAATTAAATATACCAGTGGGCTGCACCATTATTAAAACAACTTATTTAAAATGTGTATTTATTTAATGAAAAACACACACCTAGTAGTTCAGTATATAACCTATATATGCAGCTAAATAATATATATATATTTATTAATCAAAGTATTAAAGACTTGTAATTTAATTATTTTAATTTATAATTCAGTTACAAGACTATAACCATGAGCTAATATTTATGAGCAAATTAGAAGACAGGGGAAGTACAAACAACATTCAATGTTGTGTCTTGTTTAGATCATATACAGGTACAAACCTCCAAATCTGAAATTCCAAATTCTGAATTAATCCAAAATTCAAACTATTTCATTATTATTATTATTTAAATAAAATCATTAAAAATGACTATATTTTCCAACTAGTAAGTCACAATCTTCTCTCCCTGCGTCTTTGGTTTGCTTTGTGCGTTCTATTATTAATATTTTGTATTGCATAAATCAGTTTCTCTCTAAATGTAAATAATATTATACAGACAAAAGACTGGGTGTTACCATACGTGGCACTGGGTGTGCTTTAAGATAACTATGTCAGCTGTGTTCACTTTTGAATTGCTAAAGATGGAAAAGCAAGATTGCATTGTTTATAAAAAGGTTAAATGCAGAGTTCATTAATAACTGCTGGCATTTTTAGGATATGAGCAATACCATAAAATAATGGTTTTGCAAGAAAAAAAACATTTTTCAATGATTTTAAATGTGCAAAGGAATAATAACGTATTAAATGTATGAACACCTGCTAGTATTTTGTAGCTGTATTAACAAATGTGCCAATAGTAATCAAAATATATTTGTGTATTGTACATACAGAGATTAATTTAAAAAGCATCTAGTTAATCCTTTTAACAACTGTTTTATCTCTACCAGTAAAACATGTTAAATTGCTTAGGATACTTACTCCATTTTAAACAATTATCATGCACAAACATTAAAATGTTACTCAACTTTCATTTATTTAAGAAACACAAACATTTTCATCAGAGCTAAAACTCTGTATAGTAATGTTAAACTCACATAAACATGCAGAGCAGAGATAGCAACAAATTGGAGAGAAATTATCCTGCAGACTTCACAGGGGCTCAACTCACTGAATTTTCTAAGAAAAATGAAGAAACCTGGAAGTCCCAGAGAGATGAGAGATGTCTTCCATAAAAAGTATTGAAGCTCTCTGGGATACAAAATTTTACATAGGAGAGAGAAGATAACTGGAGAACACCTGAAGCTGATATAAATGCTCAGTTTGCACCAATTACAAATTAAACTGAAAAGTTTTCACTATAATTTAAAGGGACATGAAACCCAAAATTTTTCTTTTATGATCCAGATAGAGAATACAACTTCAAACAACTTTCTAATTTACTTTGAGTATCTAATCTGTTTCTTTCTCTTGGAATCATCTGTTGAAGGAGCAGCAATGCACTTTTGGTTTCTAACTGAACACATGGGTGAGCCAATCACAATCAATATATATATATGCAGGCACCAATCAACAGCTGGAACCTAGGATCTCTGCTGCCCTTGAACTTGCCTAGATAAACCTTTCAGCAAAGGATAACAGGAGAAGGAAGCAAATT
The DNA here is from genome assembly GCF_027579735.1 of Bombina bombina. Taxonomy (NCBI): domain Eukaryota; kingdom Metazoa; phylum Chordata; class Amphibia; order Anura; family Bombinatoridae; genus Bombina; species Bombina bombina. The sequence continues at coordinate 701,858,934 of NC_069500.1, read as the reverse complement.
AAATAATAGAAGTAAATTGGAAAGTTGTTTAAAATTGTATTCTCTTTCTGAATCATAAAAGAAAAATGTTGGGTTGCATGTCCCTATAACTTGCTTTTGTCTATATTTTAGTATAGATTACTTTTCTGTTAGTTAAAATTAGTGTATTGTAAATTTTGAGCAAACTTCACCTGCATACAGCTGGTGAGGCAAATCAGTTAGACTAACTAGTTTAAAATGCTTACATCACTTAACAAGAATAGTGAGAGAGCCTTAGATACACCCTGGAAACTCCCCTGTTCAGCCCAGGGAACTGTCCCTCCCACTTTCTGAAACTGTCAGTTTTAGTTTACAATGGAACAAATGCAAAGTGCAATGCAATTTGTAAAAGATACAAAGAATGCTCCTAATTTGTTAAAGTAACACAGAAACTTTGAAAACATAAATCAGAATTTGTAAAATCACTGCTGGATCTAAATCTAAATGTATTCAAATATAAAAGAAAAAGTGGAAAGCTTAAAAGCTATATTACTGAAAGGACCCAATCTAAAGTGTAAAGTAATCTGAAATACAAAGCACAAAGTAAGTTTAACAAAACTCTCATATCACGCAGTGCTGTATTGCACTGGGCTTGTCTCTCCTTCAGATACAGAAATGAGAGTGATCTTGCAGTACTGGAGAGTTCCGCACTTTTTCTTTTGAGCATTCAGTGAGTTGAGCCCCTGTGAAGTCTGAACTACAATCTTTGATCATCAGGGCCACAATCTGGCAATACAAGTGTATGGTTAAATATTTTAACCAAAGCATCTTAAGCAGCTGAAACTTTTAAAAGTGTCCTATACTTTTGACAGAGAGTGCAGGGAGTGCTATTAGCGCACTTATTGCAGTCATAATACAAATATTGAGTTAAGTGTTGCGCTTAAGTGCAATCCAAAATACCACTGTAAAATTTAGACCTAAAATAAACTGTCATTATTAATAGTACAGCACAGAGCTACATAAAGAACTCCATTACTTGTGCACCATTGGCTTCAGTGACGTGCAGTGACGTCAGAGGATGGTGAGGCAGTGGCTAGGATACGCCTTCATTCTTTAGATATCCTTTGTTGAAGAAATAGCAATGCACATGGGTGAGCCAATCACATGAGGTATCTATGTGCAGCCACCAATCAGCAGCTACTGATCATATTTATATATGATTTTCAACAAAGGACATCAAAACAATAAAGAAAATTAGATATTAGATGTAAATTGGAAAGTTATTTAAATTTGCATATGGGTTTCATATGGGTTTCATGTCCCTTTAAATGGTGTCTTGGAAAACTGGTCAACTTAGTAAACATCTGATTTTAGTCTAAAAGGATTGTAACAGAAACTCTTGCCAGATAACACAATGCTTGCTCTGATTATGAGATCTAGAAATCCATGCCCATTAAAATATGTTTAAAACATACTTTTTACTTTAATGCTGCAAATTATGCTTATAGATTCTTTCATTACATAAGGGATGAGAGTCAGAGGGGGAGGAAGAGAGACAGAGAGAGAAAGAGACCATGGGGGAGAACAACACATAAGGAGAGAGATGGATATATAGAGAGACACACACACACACACACACAAGGGGGGGGGGGGGCCACTGCATTTTAAAGTAATAAAACAGCAGAGCTACAGAGAGTTCAGAAAATTAGTCTATAATTTAGTGTGAAGTACAGAGCCAAGCTGCTAAGTTAGTGGGTGTAAAGTTTGAGTAAACAAAATACAAAAACGACCCTGCTATAAAAGAGTAAACAAACACTAAACCACATTCATTAAATTATCATTTTAACTAACAGAATCTTTCAGTAAAATCTTACTTTAATAAGATGTGGGTGAAACACTGCTCTCTGTGCCGCTCTCCTGCTCTGTAAGGATTCAGGAAGTGACAGTGGCACATTCCACTGCACTTAGAGGGGAAGAACAGAACTCTCTTTTTCACTTTAGCAAAGCTAGCAGGTTCACAGGACAGCAACAAAATATATGAAAGTTGTTTTTTTGCGTTTTTGTTTTGTTTTATATGATTTAACATCCAGCCCCAACCCTATGTTCCACTTACTAATGGCTCTCACTGGATTGGTTCAGCCCAAATAGGACTGCCTCAAATAAGCAGTTAATGAGCCATGCAATGATCTTAACCACTTGCATCCAGTAGATGGCGCAGCATGTTGTGTAATGGTGGGCAGACCTGATTGTGCCTCTTCATTGCACAACATATAGCTGTGAGAAAAAAAAAATGCTGGGGGAAAAAATTTACAATTTTTTTTTTAAAGCCAATAAAAAAAATATATATTTGCCCATATGAGAGGTGAAGCACTGCCTCACCTGCCTCTAGTGACTGCACATCACTGATTGGCTTAGTGTTCAAGGGATATATGATGTGAGGGAACTAGCCCACCAGCACTATCCAACATGCTGATGTTAGCGTAAGCACGCCCTAGACTATCACTTGAGCACTAAAAAAAACTTTAGATATGAGCAAACAAAAAAAAAGTAGTATTGTTTGCACTTGAGCGATTTTATGGCACAATAGCGATAATATTTTAGTACTGCACATGTAATCTATCCCTTAGTGTTTAATTCTCCTTTTAATATAAAAAATGTTTATTAGTTATGCATAGTAAAACAACTTTCCAATATACATTCATGATTTATTTTGTCCAGTTTTCATGTGATTTGATGTCCATGTGTGTTTCATGTGCTTTTCTAATTCTCAGACCTAGAAAATCCCATAATCACTGTAGCTAGGGCTGCAGACTCAAGTAGGGATTGGATTTGCCAAATAAGGTAAACGGTGTTTGGAGTTTGGCTAGTGAAAAAAAATGAAGAAAAAAAAATGTTATTTAAAAAAAAAAAAAAAAATGTTTAGAATATTTTATTTTATTGCAAGACAAGAGCAATGTTCACAGTTTCTTTAAATTATAATTTCTCACGGTAAAATATTCTTTTAGTTAAACGTTGTTGTCATCTTACCCACAAAAGAAATACTATCACAAGAAAATATGTAATGTTCTTTATTATCACTTGCATTCATTTTTTTTCTCAGGAGACTTCATGTGCTGATATATGTCTTCCTATGATGTGTTTGTGATCTAATCTTGGGTTTGGTGCATAGCTGTCATAAGAACTCTCACAGTAAATGTAATCATATACTTTACTGAGTCACAATATTTCCCTCTGATATGCAAAAAAAAAAAAAAAATCAGTCTAGTTTTCAACAATTAATCTTGGGCATAGATAGCCAGACTAATCTTAGCCTTGTTTTTATTGTCCTCTAAATCAAAATCAAATTTTTTCATTATCCAAATTATGCCAATTAGTATTTTTTTTTATGAAAACTGAGCAATTTATTTTATCATTGTTATACTTTATGTCCAGTTCATTAAATTTGGTAGTAAGAAAGGACATTTTCATTTCTTTGTTTCCATGTGTGTCAGTTAGACACTGCTCAAAGATACACAAACAATTTCGCTACTGCAAATTGAGTAGCTCAGGAAGTTTCAAGCAGTGACAGATATTGATTCCTATGGGAGCAGCTAGAATGTATTAGTGACAGCATCCTCTGACTTGATTTTATGTGCAGGAGCATTCCGTGCTCCTGATGCCCTTTTTTTATGTAACAACTGCTTTTAGGTGTCATACAGCATTTCTGGTAAACAACACTCAGTGCAGAGCAAAAAACGAAATTATACTCCACTATGAGTTATGCATCCACGACATTTAACCATAACCACAATTTACTTGACCCTTATAGTGCAATTAGCCCTAACACCCCCCCACCACCACCACCTATGCCTTTCCAGATCCCCCACCACTACTAACAGCAATCCCACAATTTAAATCCCCTTATCTTGAAACATCTCTCACATAGCTAATGCTCAAACTACCCCATAACATGATCCCATTGGTAACCCCATTTAATCTAACCTCCATTATCTTATGTAATACGTCTGCCCTCACAAATAACTCTCCTATATATAAATCCATAATTAAAAAATATTCCATATTTTAAGTGATGTTAAAGTATAAAATACAGAGAAAAGATCAGGTGTGAACAATTACTCAAGCTCAAAAAGAAAGGGATTTCAGCATTTCTTTTTTTTAAATGAACTTAACATTTTATTAACATATCCAAAATATACCATCCTTATTATAGCCACATCAAATATGCAAATATTTACAATCAAAAGCATGTGTGTCTATGCACAGTCCAAGAAATAAAGAGCTAATAATGTTATCTAGTTAATGCAGCAGGCTGTTACTTTGCACAGTAGCATCAATAATGGCACAGTTTTTTTCACACATGCAGTTCTGCTACCAATTAATGCAAAGAGACATAATAATCACATGCTAAATCACTTGAAACTGATGCAGAATAACTGTAAAAAGCTGACAGGAAAATATCACCTGAGCATCTCTATGTAAAAAAGGAAGATATTTTACCTCAAAATTTCCTCAGCTCAGCAGAGTAAGTTCTGTGTAAAAAGTTATACTCAACTGCTGCTCAGCTGCAGGTAAAAAATTTTTTTAAAAAATGAAGAAATGAACAGCAGCCAATAAGCATCAACAGTGCTGAGGTCATGAACTCTTTTACTGTGATCTTATGAGATTTCATTGTAAACTTCCTTACACTGAATAGGGAAATAAGATAAGTGCACGGAAGCTTGCTCCTTCCACTGTCCCGGGACAGACATACTGATTTGTTGCATAGAAGTCCTTTACAATGGTATGTGGCTACTGAGAAACTTTTAAAGGTAAAATATCTTTCTTTTTTACATAGAGATGTTCAGGTAATATTTTCTAGTCAGCTTTTTACAGCTATACTGCATCACTTTCAAGTGTTTAAACATTTGGGTATTATGGCCCTTTAAGTCTGCTTACAAGTATTAACTCATGGCTGCTATGCCACGCTGATAGTCAAAATATGTTCACACAGTGCCTCTAGGTTAAAAGGACACTGAACCCATTTTTTTCTTTTGTGATTCAGATAGAGCATGACATTTTAAGCAACTTTCCAATTTACTCCTATTATCAAATTTTCTTCATTCTCTTGGTATCCTTATTTGAAATGCAAGAATGTAAGTTTAGATGCCGGCCCATTTTTGGTGAACAACCTGGGTTGTTCTTGCTGATTATTGGATAAATTCATCCACCAATAAAAAAAAGTGCTGTCCAGAAGTCTGAACCAAAAAAAAGCTTAGATGCCTTCTTTTTCAAATAAAGATAGCAAGAGAACGAAGAAAAAATTAATAATAGGAGTAAATTAGAAAGTTGCTTAAATTTGCATGCTCTATATGAATCACAAAAGAAAAAAATTGGGTTCAGTGTCCCTTTAAGAGCTCTCACCCAGACCATGCAGTCTTGCAAAGTAAGATGTAAAGAATTTTGTCTGCTGTACTGGTACACAGCTTGGAGTCTGGATTTTAACATAAGTTGCATGCTCTGGGTGAGTGAGAGCTCTTAAAGGGTCATCGACCCCCCCCCCCAACAAAAAAAAGTATGATTCAGTTAGAGTATACGCTTTTAAACAACTTTCCAATTTACTTATATTATCTAATTTGCTTCATTGTCTTGGTATCCTTTGTTGAAAAAGCAGCAATGCATTACTGGGAGCTAGTTGGGAGCCAATTACATGAGACATATATGTGCAACTGCTAATCTAAAGCTTCTGAGTCTACCTAGGTATCCTTTTCAACAAAGGATATCAAGAGAACAAAACAAATTAGACTATAGCAGTCAACTGTAAAGTTGTTTAAAAATCCCATACTCACTCTGAATCATAAAAGAAAAAAAAAATTGTGTTTCATGTCCCTTTAACCTTGAAGCACTGTGTGAACACATTTATTTAGCACAATCATTTTTTGGCATAGCATGAGTTAATACTCTAACTTGCAAGCAGACTTGAATCTAAGTGCTATCAGAACTACATTTGTGAAAAAACAGAATTTATGTTTACCTGATAAATTACTTTCTCCAACGGTGTGTCCGGTCCACGGCGTCATCCTTACTTGTGGGATATTCTCTTCCCCAACAGGAAATGGCAAAGAGCCCAGCAAAGCTGGTCACATGATCCCTCCTAGGCTCCGCCTTCCCCAGTCATTCGACCGACGTAAAGGAGGAATATTTGCATAGGAGAAATCATATGATACCGTGGTGACTGTAGTTAAAGAAAATAAATCATCAGACCTGATTAAAAAACCAGGGCGGGCCGTGGACCGGACACACCGTTGGAGAAAGTAATTTATCAGGTAAACATAAATTCTGTTTTCTCCAACATAGGTGTGTCCGGTCCACGGCGTCATCCTTACTTGTGGGAACCAATACCAAAGCTTTAGGACACGGATGATGGGAGGGAGCAAATCAGGTCACCTAGATGGAAGGCACCACGGTTTGCAAAACCTTTCTCCCAAAAATAGCCTCAGAAGAAGCAAAAGTATCAAATTTGTAAAATTTGGTAAAAGTGTGCAGTGAAGACCAAGTCGCTGCCTTACATATCTGATCAACAGAAGCCTCGTTCTTAAAGGCCCATGTGGAAGCCACGGCCCTAGTGGAATGAGCTGTGATTCTTTCAGGAGGCTGCCGTCCGGCAGTCTCATAAACCAATCTGATGATGCTTTTAAGCCAAAAAGATAGAGAGGTAGAAGTTGCTTTTTGACCTCTCCTTTTACCAGAATAAACAACAAACAAGGAAGATGTTTGTCTGAAATCCTTTGTAGCATCTAAATAGAATTTTAGAGCACGGACAACGTCCAAATTGTGTAACAAACGTTCCTTCTATGAAACTGGATTCGGACACAAAGAAGGTACAACTATCTCCTGGTTAATATTTTTGTTGGAAACAACCTTCGGAAGAAAACCAGGCTCAGTACGTAAAAACCACCTTATCTGCATGGACCAGATAGGGCGGAGAACACTGCAGAGCAGATAACTCAGAAACTCTTCTAGCGGAAGAAATTGCAACCTAAAACAAAACTTTCCAAGATAATAACTTAATATCTATGGAATGTAAGGGTTCAAACGGAACCCCTTGAAGAACTGAAAGAACTAGATTAAGACTCCAGGGAAGAGTCAAAGGTCTGTAAACAGGCTTGATTCTAACCAGAGCCTGAACAAACGCTTAAACGTCTGGCACAGCTGCCAGCCTTTTGTGAAGTAAAACAGATAAAGCAGAGATCTGTCCCTTCAGAGAACTCGCAGAAAATCCTTTCTCCAAACCTTCTTGTAGAAAGGAAAGAATCTTAGGAATTTTTATCTTGTTCCATGGGAATCCTTTAGATTCACACCAACAGATATATTTTTTCCATATATTATGGTAAAAATTTTCTAGATACAGGCTTTCTAGCCTGAATAAGAGTATCTATTACAGAATCTGAAAACCCACGCATTGATAAAATCAAGCGTTCAAACTCCAAGCAATCAGTTGGAGGAAAACCAGATTCGGATGTTCGAATGGACCCTGAATAAGAAGGTCCTGTCTCAAAGGTAGCTTCCATGGTGGAGCCGGTGACACATTCACCAGGTCTGCATACCAAGTCCTGCGTGGCCACACAGGAACTATCAAGGTCACCGAAGCCCTCTCCAGATTGATCCTGGCTACCAGCCTGGGAATGAGAGGAAACGGTGGGAATACATAAGCTAGGTTGAAGATCCAAGGTGCTACTATTGTATCCAATAGAGTCACCTTGGGATCCCTGGATTTGGACCCGTAACAAGGGACCATGAAGTTCTGACGAGAGGCCATCAGAACCAAGTCTAGAATGCCCCATAATTGAGTTATTTGGGCAAAGATTTCCAGATGGAGTTCCCACTCCCCCGGATGTTCCTCCATCGCCAGGGAACTCCTTGTTACCCCCTGATGGTTGATATATGTAACAGTCGTCATGATGACTGATTGAAACCTTATGAATTTGGCCTTTGCTAGTCGAGGCCAAGCCTTGAGAGCATTGAATATCGCTCTCAGTTCCATTATGTTTATCGGGAGAAGAGAGTCTTCCCGAAACCATAGACCCTGAGTTTTCAGGGGTTCCCAGACCGCGCCCCAGCCCACCAGACTGGCGTCGGTCGTGACAATGACCTATTCTGGTCTGCGGAAGCTCATTCCCTGTGACAGGTTGTCCAGGGTCAGCCACCAACGGAGTGAATCTCTGGTTATTTGATCTACTTGTATCGTCGGAGACAAGTCTGTATAATCCCCATTCCACTGTCTGAGCATGCCCAGGTGCAATGGTCTTAGATGAATTCGTGCAAAAGGAACTATGTCCATTGCCGCAACCATCAACCCTATTACTTCCATGGACTGCGCTATGGAAGGAAGAAGAACAGAATGAAGTACCTGACAAGAGCTTAGAAGTTTTGATTTTCTGGCCTCTGTCAGAAAAACCTTCATTTCTAAGGAAACTATTATTGTTCCCAAGAAGGGAACTCTTGTTGACGGGGACAGAGAACTTTTTTCTATGTTCACTTTCCACCTGTGAGATCTGAGAAAGGCTAGGACAATGTCCGTATGAGCCCTTGCTTTTGACAGAGACGACACGTGAATCAGGATGTCGTCCAAGTAAGGTACTACTGCAATGCCCCTTGGTCTTAGCACCGCTAGAAGGGACCCTAGTACCCTTGTGAAAATCCTTGGAGCAGTGGCTAATCCGAATGGAAGTGCCACAGGTAATGCTTGTCCAGAAAGGCGAACCTTAGGAACCGAAAAAGTTCCTTGTGGATAGGAATACGTAGGTACGCATCCTTTAAGTCCACCGTGGTCATGAATTGACCTTCCTGGATGGTAGGAAGGATCGTTCGAATGGTTTCCATTTTGAATGATGAAACCCTTAGAAACTTGTTTAGAATCTTGAGATCTAAAATAGGTCTGAATGTTCCCTCTTTTTTGGGAATTATGAACAGGTTGGAGTAAAAACCCATCCCTTGTTCTCCTAATGGAACAGGATGAATCACTCCCATGCTTAACAGGTCTTCTACACAGTGTAAGAATGCCTGTTCGAAGATAATTGAGACCCGTGGAACCTTCCCCTTGGGGGTAGTTCCCTGAATTCCAGGAGATAACCTTGAGAAACTATTTCTAGCGCCCAAGGATCCTGAACATCTCTTGCCCCAGCCTGAGCAAAGAGAGAAAGTCTACCCCCCACCAGATCCTTCCCAGATCGGGGGCCAACACTTCATGCTGTTTTGGTAGCAGTGGCAGGTGACTTGGCCTGCTTACCCTTGTTCCAGCCTTGCATCGGCCTCCAGGCTGGCTTGGTTTGAGAAGTATTACCCTCTTGCTTAGAGGGTGTAGAATTTGAGGCTGGTCCGTTTCTGCGAAAGGGACGAAAATTTGGCTTCTTTTTAGCCTTAAAAGACCTATCCAGAGGAAGGGCGTGGCCCTTTCCCCCAGTGATGTCTGAAATAATCTCTTTCAAGTCAGGGCCAAACAGTGTTTTACCCTTGAAAGGGATGTTAAGCAAAAGCGCTCTGCGCGCCACGATAGCAAACCCTGAATTATTCGCCGCTAATCTAGCTAATTGCAAAGCGGCATCTAAAATAACAAAGTTAGCCAATTTAAGAGCTTGAACTCTGTCCAAAACCTCCTCGTACGAAGATTCTTTATTGAGCGACTTTTCTAGTTCTTCGAACCAGAAACACGCAGCTGTAGTGACAGGAACAATGCATGAAATTGGTTGTAGAAGGTAACCTTGCTGAACAAACATCTTTTTAAGCAAACCCTCTAACCTTTAATCCATAGGATCTTGAAAGCACAACTATCTTCTATAGGAATAGAAGTGCGTTTGTTTAGAGTAGAAACCGCCCCCTCGACCTTGGGGACTGTATGCTATAAGTCCTTTCTGGGGTCGACTATAGGAACTAATTTCTTAAATATAGGGGGAGGACAAAAGGTATGCCGGGCCTTTCCCACTCCTTATTTACTATGTCCGCCACCCGCTTGGGTATAGGAAAAACATCGGGGGGCACCGGAACCTCTAGGAACTTGTCCATCTTACCTAATTTCTCTGGAATGACCAAATTGTCACAATCATCCAGAGTAGATAATACCTCCTTAAGTAGTGCGTGGAGATGTTGAAATTTAAATTTAAAAGTTACAATATCAGGTTCTGCTTGTTGAGAAATTTTCCCTGAATCTGAAATTTCTCCCTCAGACAAAACCTCCCTCCTGGCCCCTTCAGATAGGTGTGAGGGTATGTCAGAACAGATATCATCAGCGTCCTCTTGCTCTTCAGTGTTTAAAACAGAGCAATCACGCTTTCTCTGATAAGTAGGCATTTTGGAAAAAAATGCATGCAATAGAATTATCCATTACAGCCATTAATTGTTGTATGGTAATAAGTATTGGCGCACTAGATGTACTAGGGGCCTCTTGTGTGGGCAAAACTGGTGTAGACACAGAAGGGGATGATGCAGTACCATGCTTACTCCCCTCATTAGAGGAATCATCTTGGGCAATATCATATCTATGGCATTATTATCCCTACTTTGTTTGGACATTATGACACAAATATATCACATATATTTAAATGGGGAGACACATTGGCTTTCATACATATAGAACATCGTTATCTGATGGTTCAGACATGTTAAACAGGCTTAAACTTGTCAACAAAGCACAAAAAACGTTTTACAATAAAACCGTTACTGTCCCTTTAAATTTCAAACTGAACACACTTTATTACTGAATATGTGAAAAAGTATGAAGGAATTGTTCAAATTTCACCAAAATTTCACCACAGTAACTTAAAGCCTTAAAAGTATTGCACACCAAATTTGAAAGCTGTAACCCTTAAAATAACGGAACCGGAGCCGTTTTTACATTTAACCCCTATACAGTCCCAGGTATCTGCTTTGCTGAGACCCAACCAAGCCCAGAGGGGAATACAATACCAAATGATGCCTTCTATAAGCTTTTTCAGTGGTTCTTAGCTCCTCACACATGCATCTGCATGCCATGCTTTCCAAAAACAACTGCGCATTAGAGGCGCGAAAATGAGGCTCTGTCTATGACTAGAAAAGGCCCCCAGTGAAAAAGGTGTCCAATACAGTGCCTGCCGTTTTTATTAAAAACAATCCCCAAGATTTAACAACTATTAAAAGTAATAATCTGCCAAATATACTTAGTAAAGTAATCGTTTTAGCCCAGAAAAATGTCTACCAGTTTTTTAAGCCCTAATGAAGCCCTTTATTCTTTTACTTAAACTAAGAAAATGGCTTACCGGTTCCCATAGGGAAAATGACAGCTTCCAGCATTACCGAGTCTTGTTAGAAATGTGTCATACCTCAAGCAGCAAAAGTCTGCTCACTGTTTCCCCCAACTGAAGTTAATTCCTCTCAACAGTCCTGTGTGGAAACAGCCATCGATTTTAGTAACGGTTGCTAAAATCATTTTCCTCTTACAAACAGAAATCTTCATCTCTTTCCTGTTTCAGAGTAAATAGTACATACCAGCACTATTTTAAAATAACAAACTCTTGATTGAAGAATAAAAACTACATTTAAACACCAAAAAACTCTAAGCCATCTCCGTGGAGATGTTGCCTGTACAACGGCAAAGAGAATGACTGGGGAAGGCGGAGCCTAGGAGGGATCATGTGACCAGCTTTGCTGGGCTCTTTGCCATTTCCTGTTGGGGAAGAGAATATCCCACAAGTAAGGATGACGCCGTGGACCGGACACACCTATGTTGGAGAAAACTGTGCTGCTATTGAGGCTACTGTGCAAAGTAACAGCCTGCTGCATTAGCTACCTAGATAACATTATTAGCTCTTTATTTATTAGACTGTGCATAAGCACAAATGCTTTTTATTGTAAATATTTGCATATTTGCTGTGGCTTTAATAAGGATGGTATATTCTGGATATGTTATTACAATGTGATATTATTTATTATTGGGAATGAACTAGAATTGTAAGTGGCGTTGTATATATTTTTCTTTTGTGTTTTTCTTGCATTTGTTATTATTCTTGTCAAATTAGTGCTTTAAATTACAATCTTACTGCAAGTGTGTAACCAAATTTACATACGTCTCACTCTTTTTTTGCTTTCATCTGTTTTACTTTGCTATTCATTGCAATATTGTATCCTTTTTTTTACCAGCTATGATTGATAGACTATTTCTTGTGATCTATATATTGATCCTTGTTCATCTGTACTACTTTTTCTGATATATATATATTATGATGTACATATGATTGGAAAGGGTTACTAACGAGTTGAATTGCTTTTAGGCTATTAGATTGCACCTAAGGGTTTTAAGATAATAGGACACCTGTGTTAAGGTCTAAGGACCGAAACCAGTCAGACATTCTTATCAACTGTTGGCCCAAATGTTGATTCGTCTGTAACGGTTTCTAATGGATCATAATTAAACTACTGTTTTTTATCTTGAAAACTTTTGGAACGTTTTGCCCCATATTACTATTACCACTATGTTTAAATAAATACACTGTGACCAAGAAACTGTGTTGTAAAGACTGCAACGTAATTTTATTGAACACACAATAAATAACCTAATCATAACATTAGCAAATAAACTTATTAAACCTTCACATAAAACCCCCAGGGTGCTTGCCCTGACCCAAAACAGATCCTTCCTTTCAACCAAGAAGGGACACACTTCAAATTCTGCCAATAAAACAGGAAGTACCAAAAATCCCAACTCTGACCAAAGCCACCAAATAGGCAAACGCCCTCAAGTTGCAACATACAGCAAACTTTAGCTAAGCCACCTAAAAAAGGGAGGGAGGAGCAAAGCTTCTCCTGCACGTTCTGGTGCTGGAATGAATCTCACTGAAGCTACTTCTGATATTGTCCTCTATCCCCCAATCATGTAGTAAAAACCACTGACCCTTAGATGACCTCTCCACTCCATGGAGTACACTAAAGCCTTCCTTCAAGATTCTCTTTTTAAGCTCCACTTAAATAGTTGTTAGTCTAACAAGTTTATTTTTACTGAATAAATACTTTGTCATTCTTACTTTTTATCACCACAAATTCTCTAAACATTCAAAATTCTTTATTTCTTTTTGATAAATTCTTTGTTGACAAATTGATTGACATTCCACTGCAATATTTTTAAAATTGTCTTTTCAAAAGGAAAAAAAAAAAACCCTTAATAACTAAATGTATTTCCTAGAACTCTAAGCTTAGAATAAGAGCACAAACAGTTCTCTCTCTAATTATGTTTGTGTAATTCAAATGTTAATGTTGAACTTTAGGTGGTTGCTATTCAGTGGGAATAGGAGTTATTTTTACATATGCTTATTACAATTAAGTGCTGTAATAAATATATCTGCATATAAAATATAATTTAAATCTGTCATTTTGATAGCAAAATCTGCTTGTATTTCTAAACTAGAACAGCCAAAGAATACAGCTTGACAATGTTTACCTCTTCTTTGCAGTTGTCAATCATGAAAATGAGTTTGTACAGTGCTCTAAGTTGTGCTTGTAAATTATAGCGCAGCATTACCCAAGGCCCAAGCACATTACAACATATTTCAGTAGAGATTCCCTCCAGGCGCTCAGCAGGTACATTACAGAAAAGCAGGCAAGTTAAATAATGAATTTGCATAGCAATCTTTGTTTATTTTGCTTAATTAACATTTATGCAGAAATTAACTGTTTTTGTCCTTTTTACTAAGTGGTCATAAAACATGAAGAATCCTAATGTAACCTACTTCTATAACAAACTGGAAATGTCTTTTCTTTCATGATTCAGATAGAGCATGCAATTTTAAGTAACTTTCTAATTTACTTTTATTATCAATTTTCTTTGTTTTCTGTGTATCTTTATTTGAAAAGGAATGTAAGCATTTTTCGTTGAGCACTTGGGTAGCGCTTGCTGATTGGTGGCTAAATGTATTGTAACTGTACTTTTAATATAGTTTGCTTTTGTGTATAACTTTTTTGACACACATAACAAGTAACCAGAGCTCCTGACATGCGTTACATTTTATTGCACTCAAGCAAACGTGTTTACTTTCAATCTGTAATACGTGCGCTACTTCCGATGCGTGTAAAGAGCCACAATAAATCCCCTTATCGCTTGCATACAACAGTTAGCGTGCCACTCATAATCTAGCCCACAGTGGGCAGAATTTGTAAAAGGGAAGCCACAAGTTTAAGGATTAAATGGTGCACTATATTTCCTAGGAGTAACCATATCAGCCTTATTCAGTTGTCTACCAATGGTAATCAGTTGTTTACCAATGGTACTCACTTTCCAATAAGATGCCTGAATCTCAACAATGTTTGGACATGGGTAATATGAACCGATTTTTGTTCAAGAATGGTGAATGATTTGCACTGGTAGTATTGTATGATCACACAAAGCAAGCCTAATATTTACTGGTCTGATTCTATTTACTGGTCTGATTCTAGAGGGCTTTGTTGAATCAATAGCTTCCAATTCAGTTCTTGCATAACCTCAATCCAAATGCAGCATGACCTGGATCTGATACAATCAATTTAAACCTTATAAAGTGGAATTTGGGGACATTAATAAAAACATCAGGGGGATAGAAAGCCTTTCTTAACAAAATCATATTTCTATCCATGGGTTTTTTGAGCAAATCAGGTTGTAATAAACCATTTTACAAGTAAATAGCAACATTCAAAAATTCCTTTGAATAATAATATTTTCTTATAAAGCAGAGAGCTAGATTTTCTGTTTCAATGACCATTCTCAATGTCTCCAGTGGGTCAACATTATCATGCCACAAAATAAATCATATACACTATGTAGTGGAATCAAGCTACACAGTGTTTTTTAAACATACAACATGTATAAATACACCTGCTTGCTATATTAAATATATAAGCATGCATAGGTGACGTTGGACCCTATGGAAATACTTAGCCATTGGCTAAGAGTACGGCAAGAGCGGAAAACGCGTCAGCCGTTTATCTACTTGTCTACAGAATTGAACTGTTATGCATTTTAACTGATTTGCTATTGCAAAAGAATAAAGTGGTGTTTTTAGCCTTGTTTACCTGGTGCTCCGTGATTTTTTATTTTTTGGCCCATCTGAGTAAGCAGAACTGTGCAAACTGTAAATGGGCACGGCTCTGTTGCAAAGTATGGGATTACATTGTTTACAAATAGCTAATTTACCATTATTTCAGTATTTGAAATAGTTGATTTTGCTTATGGTATCCCTACTAAACTGGAAGTTTCTATACTTAAGTATTAAAATGTTCAGTTGTTCTCTCTAAGGGGCCAATAAGCTAAACCTCGCCAGATCAGATGTATTTTTTCATGCCGACCATTGCAGGGGCTGCCCTGGTGGAATTATCTTTAAAAGGGGGCAGTCCCTGCAAGTGGCAAGATGTCCCACATTGAAATGAATGGAGTTCTCTGGAAAGGGAAACTTTGCCGTGTAGGGCAGCGTGGCACACTTGCAGCTAATATAAATCACACTATGCTGCTTTCTGCATATAGCATCTTACAATCACATATATTTTCCTATGCATGTGCTTTTCATTAGGATATTAAGTATTTTGTCCCAACTTCACCACCTTTTTATTTGCAACAGAAAACAGTGAGAACTTTAGAGTGAATATGTTTAGAGAATGATGCTGGGATTTGAGATAAGATTTCATACACTCCCATGGAACTCCCATGTTTAGCCCATTTTATGTACTTGCATGTACAAATTGTTTGTGTTTTTTGCACATCCAGTGTACTGAAATGACAATTTGTTGTGCATATTTCATACGATTTATTCCTATGTAATTCACATACAAATTTTACATTTTTGATAAAATACGATTTTTGGTGAACAATTTTGTTACAATGTTTTCCTGTGTATTTTTGTGTGAATGGTTAAATGATTTGTTTTGCATGATTTTTAAATTACAAATTTAATTGTACACTTGAGTAATGTATGCATCTCCGTCCTATATGAAAATGAAGTATACGCTCCCTTTGCAGGACAGCCTCTTTTCAGGGCTTTACCTTATTCCACCAGGTAAATAAAAAGACTGGTGAGCATTCTTAAATAATTTCGCCAGCGCAGAGACTTTAAGATAATCAAACGCTAAGACCCTGATAATCAAAACATTGTGAGACCCGGGAAAAAATGCCTTTTAGGCTTACAGCACATAGACTGTGTATTCGCTAAAACAAAAAAAATGGTTTCTGTGCAGTAACAATTAAAATATTCCATATGTAAATAAAGTTTCACTGTACATTCACTTGATTGCTCACAATGGAAATCCTCACCATTGAAAAGCTGGCAAGACTAATATGGCTGAAAAGGGACATTCAAGATGGAGGACAGTGCTTTTAAAATTAGAAACTCTCAACGATGTTTCCCCATTGAAATACAAGTTACTCCCATGAAACACCCATGAAACTCCATGACATCTATATATTTGTTATGTCTGCGATCTCCATTGTTAATAAAGACCACAAAAAAAGTACAATGTTTTATTAATATGTATTTTATTGTATAATGCTATAATATGCATTAAAAAAACTTGTTGCATTTTTAAAAATCGTGTATTTTGCTTTTGGCTTGTTTTTTTTCTTTTCTGCACGTGGTATAATATTGCGAACGCACGGTAACAAACGTGTTATTAAAATAGAATATGTTGTGGGGTGGCAATATTATAATTATAACACATTCAGAACAGTGAGAACTTATATCAGCAATAAATAAATTAAACTAGAAAGTCACGGCTACGGTCTTCTATAAAATAATATCACAAACACGAAATCTTCTTCCTAAAAAAAGAAAAAAAAAACATGCTAAAAGCACAACAAAACTTAAAACACGGGGGGCGTGTCCGGGCTAGGGCCTAAGATGGCTGCTAAATTGGGAGCTCTATGAGGAAAAGTTACAATCCGCCTTGTAATTACAGTATTTTACATACATCCAGACAGAAACCGATTTTCATGAAGCAGTCAACACTTTGCCGGACTGGATTATATTTTTATTTCGAGAGAAGAAGCTTCCCAAACCGGAACGCAGGGATTTCTTGGCGGCCCAGAAGGAAGGAAAACCCAGCACCCCCCCCCGGGGAACAGGGGTAAGCAGAGTAGGATTGTGCCTCTGCATTCACCCGTCTGCAATCAAAGTTGTAAAATGGGGGATATTGCTACTACCATCAGAGACCTGCTCCTGGATTTTGAATACAAATTCTGCAGCAGACTAGACCGCCTTACGTCTCGCATGGATCAAGTACATGCTGAGATAACAATGGCTACTCCGGAGGTGGCGATGAAGATGGAACCTAACACCCAAGGAGAAATGCCACAACCTAATATAGCCCAGCTTACTGCAGGGGGAGTTCTGCTGCTGACGGCTTGCGTGGGATCCTTACCTCGTGGTACGGTCCTGGTTCTGGAGGAGGCGGCCGGCCCTCTGGACGGGGACTCTGAATATTCTGGTGCCCATGATAAGACCCACGCAGAAGCAGCCGCAGGGCAGTTTGATGCGGAGTGCGTAGATCGGATGGAGGAGACCTCTCTGCGTGGGGTTGAATTCCAGATATGGCGGAGCTTGCCCGCATCCTTCCGTTTCCAGTTGAGATCAGTGGAGGAGTTTTCATCTGGGTGCTGTCTCCTCTATTACACCGCCATTACTGCCATGAACGACCGGACTGGCGTAGGGTAAAGCTGCGCATTCCTTTTGGGCATCTGGGCTAAAGTTACATTCATATTATATCCCAGACTCATTGGTAAATAAATGACGGTCTCTGGGCCTGAGATCTTACTTATTAGTTTATTGGGATATTTTCGTTGAGAAAGATTTGACTATAGTACTTGAACATTACCTAAAGTGGAATAGCCTAACTTGCTATTTTTTTAACTTATATTTTCCCTCAAGGTGGTATCAACTGATACATGTACCTAGATATACACACAAAGTCAGTTACTATTACCATAATATAGAGGTTTTTTTTTTTTTTTTCACCCCATAGGTGTGCCTTGTGCTAGTCTTCTTCTGCAATAGATATGTGAATAGTGTATCCGTTATTGAGCTGTTGCTGCACTACTTTTCTTCTTTTTGTTTCTATTTACACATATGTATGTACCACTGCACTATATAACCAGTTTATCTAAACGCCCTATATGTGGCTATATATATATATATATATACATACTGTTGAGACAGTATAATAGAAAGAAACTGTAGTTATAATAGGGCTGTAGGTCTCATGAATAGTTTCTGTTTTACAGAGGGGGCTACTAGCTTAATGATTATCTCCTATACCTTTATGATGCTATTATCTATGTAGAGGTTAGATTTATACCCTTTCTGCTGCTATTCACTTGTAGTGGCTAAGGGTCCAAGAGTGGCCCTACCATCTGAATAATCCTCCCATGTTTTAAATAACTAATATCAAGGGTCCAAAAGTGGCCTTAGTAAGCTTAGGAGGTGGAAACTGAGGGTCTGCCTTATATGCCCTTTGAATTTATATACCCACGTAGATATTGTTGTGTAATGGGGAGCAAGTATTTCAAGTTCTTAGAACAAAGTATATGCAACTCACAATACTAATTTTCTTGTTCTTTGAATGTTCTCATGTAACTGTATGGAACCAGTGATGTTATATGTTTGAAGCACTTGCTAGCAGGTTTTAGTATTTTACTTAATTTACTTTGTAATTTGAGGCTTACACAAACCTTTAGTAACCTTTAGGGTTTCTGGAGATTGTTATGTCACTTACTTAAAGATCCTGCTGAACACTCCAGGGACTAACAAAAGCCTGCAAAATGTTTTATTTTGGCTAATGAAGCTAGACTTACAATCAGATATATTATTGAAAGTGTTGTACCTGTCCTGTTTTCATGCACTTAAATTATTGAGTTCATGTTTTTTAGAACAAAGCATATGTAATTCACAATACTAATTTTCTTGTTCTTTGAATGTTCTGATGTAACTGTATGAAACCAGTGATGTTATATGTTTGATGCACTTGCTTGCAGGTTTCAGTATTTTACTTAATTTACTTTGTAATTTAAGGCTTACACAAGCCTATAGTAACCTTTAGGGTATCTGGAGATTGTTATGTCACTTAGTCAAAGATCCTGCTGAATACTCCAAGGACTAACACAAGCCCGCAAATTGTTTTATTTTGGCTACTGAAGCTAGGCTTACAATCAGATATATTGTTGAAAGTGTTGTACCTGTCCTGTTTTCATGCACTTAAGTAAAATTGAGGTAATGCTCATGGCTAGATGGTATATGCTTGGATTAAGCTAAGTCCAGATTCTTCAGTTATTAAGACATGCTTGTTTAATGCACCTTGTAAAACGTAATGTTTGCCATATGGGCATGTTGCCATGATAAAGCTGTAAGAAGTTTCTATTTTTTGTTTGACATCTTACCTCAATAAAAACTATTTGAAAAAAAAAAAAAAAAAAACTTAAAACATATATCATTATACAATAAAATACAATAAATAAAACATTGTATATGCACATAATTATACCCACAATCCCCCATATACCTATAGGTGTATTTCTGCTGTCCTAGTTTCACTACTGTATTGTAGCAAAAGGGATACAATACCGTCCAAAGGGATCATTTACATTACACCATTAATGTAGGTGGTGGTGCTGCTTTAATAATTTTACCAGTATCAGAAAAGCATCGCCATCCACAGAGATGACTGCCCTCAAACACTGATTTCAGCCCTTTTGAAAATGTCACAGACAATCTCGATGGTGTGACGGATCCCTTTTTAAAATATTGCAATTACTACAATGCTTTGATCATTAGGGCCTAAGTATTGGGCTTTGGTATAAAGACAGAGATCATATAATGTTGTGTGTTCAGAAAGTGATAAAATAAGGAGACCTGATCTCCCTGCAGGCTCAATCCATTTTAATGGGTTGTGGTTTCCAATAACAAAACCAGCTATTCCATATAAAAAAACAACTTAAAAAAGCTATTTATCATGCATTTTATACTCTGCAGCTGGTATAACAAGTCATTGGAAATTTAGGACTAGCATTCCAATGTTTTTATATATGTATATCTATACATACCTATACCTGTAAATCTATTCCTAAAGATATATAGTATAGAAACATTATTTTCCATGTGAAGGACATAAGAATGTAAAATATGCATTTTGCGCATCATGTTTCACAATTTAGATTTTAACTCGGATGGTTTAGCGCACATGAAAATTTAGTAATCTTAAAGCAGGTTTAAAAATATTACATAAAAAAAATTAATAAAAATTATTTAAAAATAATAATCATATTGTAAAATATATAGATATATTCTATGGATTATTTAGAATAGTTTACAGTATGTTTAATAATTTTTATTATTATTTTTTGATATTTTATATGTAATATTTAAAGGGATGCTAACCCCAAATGTTTAATTCATGATTTAAATAGAGCATGCAATTGTAAGCAACTTTCTAATTTATTTAATATTATATTTTTTTTCATTCTCTTGCTATCTTTATTTGAAAAGCAGGAATGTAAAGCTTAGGAGACGGACATTTTTTGGTTCAGAACCCTTGATAGCGCTTGCTTTAGCCACCAATCAGCAAGCGCTACCCAGGTGCGGAAACCAAAAATGGGCCAGCTTCTAAGCTTTATATTCCAGGTTTTCAAATAAAGATAGCAAGAGAACGAAGAAAAATTGACTATAGGATTAAATTAGAAAGTTGCTTAAAATTGCATGCTCTATCTGAATCATTAAATAAAAAAAATTGGGTTTAGTGTCCCTTTATATAACGAGCCTTAAGATTACAAATTACATTTTTTATGAATAGATATACCGGTATAGATATACATAGATAGATATAGAAATATGTATTTACAATAAAAAGGACATTATCCTGTAAGTGAAGTACATTGGTATGTTAAGTATGTACAGTATATACACAGTAAAACACACATATATATAAATATATACACACACATATACAGTATATACAAACATATACATATTTAGACATGTATATGTATGTATCTCTGTTAAAGCCCTTTGTCTGTCTTTTATTTCTAACACCTAAAACCTCATATCTTTGCATCCTTATAACTTTTTATTGCAATATTTTTTTACAATAATTTATCATCAGTGTTATTATAAGTGTAACTGTACTTTTAAAGGTATTTTTGATTTTTTTTTCTGAAATGTTATAGTTTCACATAAGTTAACCAGAGCTCTGAAATTGCGCTAACCCAATACGCGTTAAATTTGATTGCGTTTAAGCTAACGCGTTTACTTTCAACTTGTGATCTGTGCGCTATTTCTGATGCGCTCAACTAGCTGCGAAATACCACTTATCGCTCACACGCTACATTTAGCGCGCCATTCATATTAAGGGAAAAACTATTTTACAATACATTGTCCCTTTAATGAACAACGTATTCAGCTCCAAACTACTAAAGGAACTGCTCACAAATATCCAATTACTAGGTGCCAAAGCAATTCACTTAGTTCACACCAAATGAATTACACAGAGAAACTATTTGGTTCAGTATCATCTGAGAGCTGCAATTTATTTTGGCTTTTTGCAGTTCTTATCAGCCATGTTTTACCCTCCACCCTTAACTGTAAGTGTAACAATATTGCTGTTATCTGTTTAAAGATAAGAAAGTAGCTGATTTATACAAAAAAGTCCCACAAAGAACATTACTGACAAAGGGGCTTAAAGGAACATACAACCTAAAAAATGTCCTCTCATTATTAAATAAAATAAAAAAAGACAATTTACTTCGATTATCAAATTTAATTTGTTTTCTTGGTATCCTTAGTTGAAAAGCAGTTAGGAAGGTGTAGGAGTGTGCACGTGACTGGATCAATATATGGCAGCAGTTTTATAACTATGTTACACATTAGCAAGGCACTAGGTGGCAGCAGTGTTTCCTGTACTGTTTCATATGCTGCTCTTGCAATGTGCACATGACCTATCTAGATATCTATTCCACAATGAATACCATGGTAATTAAGTAAATTTGATAATAGAAGTAAAATGAAAACTTTTTTAATTTGTATGTTTTGTCTGAATCCCAACAGAAAGTTTTGGTTTCATTAAAAAAACAACTCAAGATCTAAAGAAACTGTATCAATTTTAGCTTAATCCACTTTCAAACTAATGGCTAGATTACGAGTTTTGCATTTTGAGGGGTGCGGTGCTAACTTGCCCGTTATTGTCACCGCTCATTTACCTGCGGCGCTGGTATTACAGGCTTTCAGAAACCCTGCGTTATTAGGCAAGAAGTGAGCGTAGAGCAAAACTGAGCTCCATACCGCACTCCAATACCAGCGCTGCTTAAATCAGCGGTGAGCTGGTTGTGCGTGCTCGGGCACGATTTTCCCATAAACATCAATGGGGAGAGCCGGCTGAAAAAAAGCCTAACACCTGCAATAAAGCAGCATAAAGCTCCGTAACGCAGCCCCATTGATTCCTATGGGGAAACTAAATTTATGTTTACACCTAACACCCTAACATGAACCCCGAATCTAAACACCCCTAATCTTACACTTATTAACCCCTAATCTGCAACCCCCGACATCGCCGACACCTACATTATAATTATTAACCCCTAATCTACCGCTCCGGATATCGCCGCCACCTAAATTATACTAATTAACCCCTAATCTGCTGCCCCCAATATCGCAGACACCTACTTTATACTTATTAACCCCTAATCTGCCACCCCCAATGTCGCCGTTACCTATCTACACTTATTAACCCCTAATCTGCCGCCCCCAACGTCGCCGCCACTATAATAAACATATTAACCCCTAAACCGCCGCACTCCCGCCTCACAAACACTAGATAAATATTAACCCTTAATCTCCTGCCCCTAACATCGCCGCCACCTACCTACATTTATTAACACACAAGAAGAAAAGTAGGCAGGCACTGCTTCAGACCGTTGAGAGTAAAAACATATTTGTAATGCTTTATTGAAGTTCCAAATAAAACCAACAGCACATGCAGACAGGCAGTGTAGGAGACTAATAGTCTAACATGTTTCGCACCTCCAGGTGCACTTACTCATAGACTAACGTCTATGTCTATACTCTAACTCTTTATAGGCCTAGGAGGTGACTAATATTAACCCCTTCTGGTCTAAGCAGAGAAAAAAAACATAGAGTAAAAACAATATCCTAGTGTGACACTGTATGTTAAATGCTAGATAAATTAGAATGAAGATATGCACAGACCTTGACTTCCTAAGACGTGACAACATACTTATATAAATTTACAGAGCGAAACAACATTTTGTGGGAAATATCATTAATAAAAAAAACATTTAGTATTTCAATTTTTCTTTTTTTCTCAGAAGCGAACATGATACACTATAATATAGTATATAATCTATAATCCCGAAAATGTGATCAGGCATGATTGTCTAACATGTATCACAACACTAAAAAACTGCTGTTATCAAGACAAAAAATGCCTAAGCACATCTATCAGGACTAAAACAGAACCAGACACTCTGTCTCCTTTATATGGCATTAGATACATTTATATACATATAATATTCTGTACATAATAATAGAGACACAGTAATATCACTGATGCTAATACTATGTATCAATAAAAAAAGTTTATATCGCATTCTCGATTCATGCCATGTGGTAGACGTGTGCACAATTTTAAGATCCAATAGAGTTCTTTTTTCTCTAGGATTTTATCCCTATTACCACCTCTAGGTGGCATTTTGGCAATGTCTATAATTTGGAATGACAGACTGGCTTTGTTTGTTAAATGAATATTATTAAAATGATCTGCTACTGTGGAATCTTTGCTGTAGTTTTTTACATCTCTTACATGTTCATTATAGCGTGTTCTCACAGTACGGGTAGTTTTACCTACGTACTGTAAAGAACAAAGATTGCAAGTAAGTAGATATATGACACATTTTGCACCACAATTGGCATAGAAATCAATAGGATAAGATTTCCTGTTAACTTGACACAGGAAAAAATCTTGCTGAAGAATATTAGGACATGCTAAGCAACTTCGTGCTCCACATTTGAAACTGCCTTTTTTATTTAACCATGTAATTGGTTGAAGTGTGGTATCAGATTTTACCAAACTTGGTGACAATGTTTGTGCCAAAGTTTTTGATTTTTTTGGCACAAATTTGCACTTTTTAATAAATGGCTGTAGTGTTTCATCTGGCTTAAGTAGGTTAAGATGTTTTTTTATTATTCTAACCACTTGATTATATTGTTGGCTAAAAGGTGTGGAAAAAACAATAGCCTCATCAAAATCAGTGTCTGAATGCTGTGATTCAACATTAGTGTTAATGTCTAAATGTTTAACTGTATTTCTCACATTCTCCAATTTTTTAGGTTTATAGCCTCTTTTGACCAATCTATCTCTTAGTTCAATGGATTGTTCCTCATAAACTACATCAGACCTAGTATTACGTCTAATCCTCAAAAATTGAGATTTTGGGATTGAATCAATTAAATGCTGTGGATGCTGCGATTTTGCATGCAAAATGGTATTGCCTGCAGTAGGCTTTCTATATGTTTTAGTAATAATAGAATTATTGCTTATTAGAAGTGTCAGATCTAAATAATTCACCTTTACCAAATTATATTCACCTGTGAACCTAAGGTTAAGTTCCTACGTGATAAAGAGGACTATGAACAAGATCATGTATATAATTGGGCTGCCGTACGCAGACAAAACTTACATAGAAGATATACCAATGCCAATCAATAGGGCAATAAAAATTTCTGGAAATAAAAATCAGACACAACATGATGGGGGACAACCAAAATCCATATTGAAGAAGAAAGATAATAAAAAAGTGGTGTTTAGTACCGATGAGGGAGAATCCACAGACTCAGAAGCAAGTGCCAGGAGTACCAGTGTTTCTACCAGCTCCTTCTCTCCCCTGTCCTCTCCTTCTGTCTCCCCATCCCGTTCTTCCTCTTTTTTACAGGAATCGTCAATGGAGGATGCAGACGAGGAACCACAGATGACCAAACCAAAGACAAGAAAAAATCCTCAAAGATATAAAAAAAAACAAAGAAGAAGGAGACGTTGGAAAAGCAAAAGGAGAAGAAAAGAGCAAGAAAGGGACATTGATTCCAGATTATAGTCCTAATGAGGTTCCATCTACTGATAGCCAGGATGATATACAAGGACTTAATATTGTTAACATATCAGATTATACTCTTAATGACAATGAAAGAAATGTTCTTTTAAGAGGTTTGGGATTTGCACCAACTAGAAATTTCTCAGGGTTTTCCACACTACTGGATATTAATAAATTTGTGCGCAAGTTGACCTTGAAGAGGTATTTTGCAATTAATAAACAAAGTGAATCTATGACTCCAAGTAGTGTGGCACACCCTCAGAGATTTTGTAAAAAAAAAGCATATTGAGTTTGAAGAAGCATGCACACTTACTACTTTGGTTAATATGTATAGTGATGATAATCAACAATACCAATCATCCACTTTTCCTAAACCAAAAAAAACATCATTCTAATTTTTATCCCACTAACTACAGGGGACCATTCATTAATGCTTTTCAAAAGGCTGCACAAAAGGATATTCTTACCCTAGAGGATGGTATTGTAGCGAATGCTGCCTCCCTTAATCTGACTGCTAGTGAACGTAGAGCTATTAAATCCTTGCAGGACAATGATGACATTGTCATACGCAACTCAGATAAGGGAGGCAGCATAGTTATTATGAACAAACAAAATTATTTTGATGAAGCTTATAGACAACTTCTGAATGATAGGACATATCAAAAATTAGATAGGAATCCAACTCTAATTTTTAAGAGAGAATTAGAAAAACTGGTTAAAGACGGCATATTGTTGGGTATCTTTGATGAAGGAGATGTCACTACTCTGGTGCCAGATAACCCTATTTGTCCCATATTCCATCATGTAAGATCCACAAGGATGCAAGGTGTCCTCCGGGTAGACCAATTGTGGCAGGAATCGGCTCATTATTTGACCCTTTATCAGAATGGCTGGATTCCATTTTACAACCAATTGCAAAGTCACAGTTGAGCTACCTACAGGACACCTCACACCTCTTATTAACATTGGAGGATATAAAATGGCATTCAAATTTTTCATGGGGTGTTATAGATATAGCTTCCCTCTATACCTCCATTCCTCAGGGTCTAGGTATCAAAGCTGTAAAGTATTTCATGCAGAGAGATTCACTTTATACTCCTGCAGAAATAGACTATATCTGTGAGGTGTTAAAGTTCCTATTGTCACATAACTATTTTTTGTTTAATAATGAATACTTTATTCAAACTTGTGGTACGGCGATGGGGGCAAAATTTGCCCCCTCGTTTGCCAATATCTACGTAGCCTGGTGGGAACAATTATATCTATATACACCCAGTAATGTTTGGAGTGATAAAATAGCACTTTATGTGCGTTATATAGATGATTTGCTTTTTATATTCAATATTCCTTTTAATGATAATATCTTTAGCAAATTTTTATCATACTGTGACAATAATGAAATGAACCTTAGGTTCACAGGTGAATATAATTTGGTAAAGGTGAATTATTTAGATCTGACACTTCTAATAAGCAATAATTCTATTATTACTAAAACATATAGAAAGCCTACTACAGGCAATACCATTTTGCATGCAAAATTGCAGCATCCACAGCATTTAATTGATTCAATCCCAAAATCTCAATTTTTGAGGATTAGACGTAATACTAGGTCTGATGTAGTTTATGAGGAACAATCCATTGAACTAAGAGATAGATTGGTCAAAAGAGGCTATAAACCTAAAAAATTGGAGAATGTGAGAAATACAGTTAAACATTTAGACATTAACACTAATGTTGAATCACAGCATTCAGACACTGATTTTGATGAGGCTATTGTTTTTTCCACACCTTTTAGCCAACAATATAATCAAGTGGTTAGAATAATAAAAAAACATCTTAACCTACTTAAGCCAGATGAAACACTACAGCCATTTATTAAAAAGTGCAAATTTGTGCCAAAAAAAATCAAAAACTTTGGCACAAACATTGTCACCAAGTTTGGTAAAATCTGATACCACACTTCAACCAATTACATGGTTAAATAAAAAAGGCAATTTCAAATGTGGAGCACGAAGTTGCTTAGCATGTCCTAATATTCTTCAGCAAGATTTTTTCCTGTGTCAAGTTAACAGGAAATCTTATCCTATTGATTTCTATGCCAATTGTGGTGCAAAATGTGTCATATATCTACTTACTTGCAATCTTTGTTCTTTACAGTACGTAGGTAAAACTACCCGTACTGTGAGAACACGTTACAATGAACATGTAAGAGATGTAAAAAACTACAGCAAAGATTCCACAGTAGCAGATCATTTTAATAATATTCATTTAACAAACAAAGCCAGTCTGTCATTCCAAATTATAGACATTGCCAAAATGCCACCTAGAGGTGGTAATAGGGATAAAATCCTAGAGAAAAAAGAACTCTATTGGATCTTAAAATTGTGCACACGTCTACCACATGGCATGAATCGAGAATGCGATATAAACTTTTTTTATTGATACATAGTATTAGCATCAGTGATATTACTGTGTCTCTATTATTATGTACAGAATATTATATGTATATAAATGTATCTAATGCCATATAAAGGAGACAGAGTGTCTGGTTCTGTTTTAGTCCTGATAGATGTGCTTAGGCATTTTTTGTCTTGATAACAGCAGTTTTTTAGTGTTGTGATACATGTTAGACAATCATGCCTGATCACATTTTCGGGATTATAGATTATATACTATATTATAGTGTATCATGTTCGCTTCTGAGAAAAAAAGAAAAATTGAAATACTAAATGTTTTTTTTATTAATGATATTTCCCACAAAATGTTGTTTCGCTCTGTAAATTTATATAAGTATGTTGTCACGTCTTAGGAAGTCAAGGTCTGTGCATATCTTCATTCTAATTTATCTAGCATTTAACATACAGTGTCACACTAGGATATTGTTTTTACTCTATGTTTTTTTTCTCTGCTTAGACCAGAAGGGGTTAATATTAGTCACCTCCTAGGCCTATAAAGAGTTAGAGTATAGACATAGACGTCAGTCTATGAGTAAGTGCACCTGGAGGTGCGAAACATGTTAGACTATTAGTCTCCTACACTGCCTGTCTGCATGTGCTGTTGGTTTTATTTGGAACTTCAATAAAGCATTACAAATATGTTTTTACTCTCAACGGTCTGAAGCAGTGCCTGCCTACTTTTCTTCTTGTGCATTCATTTGCGATTTGATCCGCCGCTACCGGCTACGGCACTCCAGGAGGTCAGGTGTACTAGCCCTTTCAATTCGTTCAGGGCATCCGGTTCAAGCATCATTTGTCAAGGTTGTGGTTCACTTCACTACATTTATTAACCCCTAATCTGCTGCCCCTAACATCGCCATCACTATACTAAAGTTCTAAACCCCTAAACCTCTTATAAACCCCTAAAAGTCTAACCATAACACCCCCGAACTTAAAAATTCCTATCATTACCTAAATTATTCCTATTTAAAAATAAATACTTACCTGCAAAATAAACCCTAAGCTAGCTACAATATAACTAATAGTTACATTGTATCTAGCTTAGGTTATATTTTTATTTTACAGGCAAGATTGTATTTATTTTAACTAGGTAGAATAGTTACTAAATAGTTATTGACTATTTACTAACTACCTAGTTAAAATAAATACAACTTTACCTGTAAAATCAAACCTAACCTGTCTTACACTAACACCTAAATAAATTAAATTAATTAAATACAATTAACCCACTCTGCGCTGGATGGATGAAGATAGAAGATGCCGTCTGGATGAAGACTTCTGCCCGTTTGGAGGACCACTTCTGCCGGCTTGGATGAAGACTTCTCCCGGCTTCGTTGAGGACTTCTTGACTTCTCCTGGTTTCGTTTAGGATGGATGTCCGGTCTTCAAAACTGTAAGTGGATCTTCAGGGATTAGTGTTAGGGTTTTTTTAAGGGTTTATTGGGTGGGTTTTAGTTTTAGATTAGGGTTTGGGCAGCAATAGAGCTAAATGCCCTTTTAAGGGCAATGCCCATCCAAATGCCCTTTTCATGGCAAAGGAGAGCTTAGGTTTTTTTAGTTAGGATTTTATTTGGGGGGTTGGTTGTGTGGGTGGTGGGTTTTGCAGTTGGGGGTTGTTTTTGTTTTTTTTTTACAGGTAAAAGAGCCGACTTCTTTGGTGCAATGCCGCGCAAAAGGCCCTTTTAAGGGCTATTGGGAGTTTAGTTTAGGCTAGGGTTTTTTTTTATTTTTGGGGGCTTTTTTATTTTGATAGGGCTATTAGATTAGGTGTAATTAGTTTAAATATCTGATAATTTGTTTTTTATTTTGTGTAATTTAGTGTTTGTTTGTTTTTGTAATTTAGGTAATTGTATTTAATTAATTTAATTGTTGTGTAATGTTAGGTGTTAGTGTAAGACATGTTAGGTTTTATTTTACAGGTAAATTTGTATTTATTTTAGTAGTAAATAGTTAATAACTATTTAGTAACTATTCTACCTAGTTGAAATAAATACAAACTTGCCTGTAAAATAAAAATAAACCCTAAGCTAGCTACAATGTAACTATTAGTTATATTGTAGCTAGCTTAGGGTTTATTTTATAGGTAAGTATTTCTTTTTAAATAGGAATAATTTAGGTAATGATAGCAATTTTTATTTAGATTTATTTTAATTATATTTAAGTTAGGGGCTTTGGGGTTAGGGTTAGACTTAGGTTTAGGGGTTAATAAATTTAGTATAGTGGCGGCGACGTTGGGGGCGGCAGATTAGGGGGTTAATAAATGTAGGTAGGTGATGGCGATGTTAGGGGCAGCAGATTAGGGGTTAATAACTAATGTAGGTTGCGGTGATGTTAGGGACAGCAGATTAGGGGTTAATAATATTTAACTAGTGTTTGCAATGCGGGAGTGCAGCGGTTTAGGGTTAATATGTTTATTATAGTGGTGGCAATGTCGGGAGCGGCAGATTAGGGGTTTATAATTTTATTTTAGTGTTTGCGATGCGGGAGGGCCTCGGTTTAGGGGTTAATAGGTAGTTTATGGGTGTTAGTACTTTTTAGCACTTTAGTTATGAGTTTTATGCTACAGCTCTGTAGCGTAAAACTCATAACTACTGACTTTAGAAAGCGTTACGAATCTTGCGGGATAGGCTGTACCGCTCCAAAAAAAGCTTGTAATATCGGCGCTATGGAAGTCCCATTGAAAAAAGACTTTACGCAAATTGCGTAAGTTAATTTGCGGTACGGCCAAAAAAGTGTGCGGGACAGCTGTACCTGCAAGACTCAGAATATCAGTGGTAGTGAAAAAGCAGCGTTCTAACCGAAAACGCTGCTTTTTTACTCATAACACAAAACTCGTAATCTAGCCGTAAGATAATAAAATATATTTCTGCTGGGGGGCGTGTCCGACCACCGAATAAGATGGCTGCTGTTAAGTAGTGCTCCACCTTGTTGTGGTTATAAACGGCTGATTACTCTTTCTGAGACCTGCAGATCTGACTTTTTCTAGGGGATCTGAGATCGTCACAACTCAGGGATCAGATCAATCTAACTCTCTCTGACCAACAAGAACATGCAGACCTGATCAGGGAAGATGCGTTACAGAGGCCTTGGAGCGGCCTATACCTTTCCCAACCCCCCCCCCCCTTCATAGATCTAACGTATCGAACTAGTCAGCCATTTGCGCTGAAGAAATTCCTCTCTCTGTTGCAAACTACATTTGAGGGTGGATAACATCTCCTATGAGATTACAGCATGACATTGGAAGGCATACTGAGTGTTTTGGAGCAAATCCTGACGAACTTTGAAATTAGCTTTTGCGCCATGCTACGAGAGACAGCTGTATCGCAGCTTTCTAGCAATTGTACTGCCGAACTTGGATTGGAAACTCACGCTCCCGATGCGGGCCTCCAGCAAAGTCCGGCTATGTCACTACAAAGCGAGGGGAGGATGTCATTCCCAGACCGAGGTCTATGTGTCACGCACAATGTGGTGGACAATCGAGAGCAATCGAAACTCACACAACAAGAGAGAGTAGGAACCGGGCTGAGCGCACTCTTGACAGGCACGGAGCTCCTACCTACCGCCCCTATATTCATTTCGCTGAAGCGTGGCCTTGCTGTTCCTGCTTACATTATGCTTTGTGAAGCAGCCTCCCCTAGAGACATTCTGAGATTGGCAATGGGATGCGGAGTGAAAACTAGCCATCAGATGCGATCCTGGAGATCCGGAGTAGGGTGATGTACATTCTTGGCAATACCGGACTGATACAGGGCCAACCATTTCTGCATGACTCTCCTAGTGTTACAATACGCAGCAGTTTATACTATGCCATGGACAGATTCGGCTGAACTTTAATTGTAATATATTTAGTACCAGATTATATGACCGCCATTGTTATGATATATATTGTTACACTTAACTAATGTTCTGCCTAACTGTATGATGCTCCTAATATTATGGGTTTCTAGGATACTGATTTTGCCCGCCATTAAACCAGACTATAGCTAGAAACATGCACTCTTTAGACATGGAATGGCCACATTAGGATCCCATATACAGATAATTCAGTATGTTAAAGTTGTCTAATTGTGGGTGTTTTGAGTTATAATTTTAGATTTGCCCTTCCCTGACATTCTAAATATTCATTTTTGGACATTAAGTTTATCATCGTATTATTCTCACTAATAAGTCCCATGCCCTCTTGCACTCTAGTATGTTTGTACTATATTATGATAATCTAATGTTGGTCTATATTGTATTGCTCCCTTGGTTTGATATATAGTTGATAGGGTTGGTAAATATAACATAATTGTGCACACAGAGCCGCACATAAGGCACAACTAAAAAATGAGGTTTCACTGTTATAATTCTATTACAATATAATATGCTGCTTATGCCTTTCCAAGCCATTATTTACTTGATATTGAACCCCTTAGAGTTAATTATAGGCTAGTGTGTATTTTCATACCAAATAATACTTGCTGGCCTCATTGTCTGCATAGCTTTCACTGTTTACAACCTTGTGTATTGCTTAGCCCTCATGATAGTTTCATAGTGCCCTTCTCAGAGTTTCCCATAATCTTTACTCACACCAGTATTCTTCATGTATTTGTTCATATTCATCACTCAGGCCCAAAAGTGACCACTGTAAATATTAACTGCCCAAAAGAGGCTTATTGTAACAAGAGAGGAATTTGCTGTAGAAATATATAAAATGGAGTTGTTTTTTTTTTGTTTGTTTTTTTAATACCCAATGTCTATAACACTGTGTGGAGGATTGCACTATGCTATGGGTTAGTGTCAACTTGTTATCTCTGACTTTGTTTCTTGTCAACTTTGTGTATGATTCTTTATATATATTGTTTACAATTTATAATCTCAATAAAAATTTATTTGAAAAAAAAATAAAATATATTTCTGCTATGCAGAACAAGGGAATAACATTAAAAGAAATGTTTCTGAAAAAAGGGCACCCATAAATGTATTAAAATCAAAGAACTGAGCTGAAAACCTCAACTATATTATTATTAAAAAAAACACCTTCCAAACTATTTTTTGGAAATATTTTTATAATAGAAATGTCTACAAAAGGTAAGTATCCAGAAAACATTATAAAACACAAAAAATAATTACAAAATTTAAAAAGAAATTTAAGCTGGCTTAGTAGTTGCTCAAAATCTAACTCAAACGTATACCCCAGTCCTTATAAAACCTTGTCATTTGTTCATATTATACTGATGAACAAAGTCTTTACAGTCAAAAATGCAAATTCTCACCTGCTACATAAGAATCTTTTATCCATATGGCATAGCGGGACTCAGGTGCGTTCTGTTTGTGTCTTTGATTCTTCAGACCAAGTCTATTTCCACTGCAACAGCTGCACCATTTAGATTAGTAGTTATAATCCTTTTGCAGACATACAACTGGATTGGTACTACATATCGCTCTGTAAAGTGGTTTACTGTACTTGAAAAATCCTTAGCGTATAGAAGTTTTAAGGATGAACTGAACACAGCAAAACATTAATCATAAAGGAATTTTATTGTTCAGTTGTACAAATTGTATGAAACTACTATGTGAAATTATTTTGCGGAGATAAAACAATTGTGTGTTTTTTTTTACATAAGTGATGGTTGTTTTAATTGAGCTATCTACATATATAGATATGGTTATGCTAAATATTGTCTGCCCCTTAGAATATTTCCCAATAAAATGGCAAAAAAATGTGTGTATATATATATATATATATTTTTTTTTTGTTTTGTTTTTCTTTTTAAACCTAATGATTTCTTAGGGACATATTGTGTATTTAATTTTATTGTTCCCAAAATTTACTTTTCTTTAAAATTGCACTTTTTTTTTTTTTTAAATGTATCTTTTTAATTAGACAACATAAAAGTTAAAATATTTCAAATGCCCATAGGATTTTTCACCCTGTTCCCAAACTGCAGTAAACCATAACCACAATCCCATCCCAACTCAGTTAACACAACCATGACCTAACTAATATACCCTTAACAACTAATAGATCCAGGGGAGAAACTGCAGGGGGTGCAGAGGGCACAACTGCGGCAGGGCCCCTGAGGGCGGGGGCCCAGCTTAAAAAAAATTAAATAAATTCTTTCAATAAAAAACGTCGACCTGCCACTGCCTGCACTGATGATATGCGAGTGTGACGTGATGCCTCACTAGTGTCTCTGACTACAGGGGTTAGTGTTTCTGTTTTACCCGTTGGTTTTATGTGTGTGTGTGTGTGTATGTATGTTACAGTGTGTGTATTTATGCATGTATGTGTGTGTATATGTGTGTGGAACCAGCAAATTAAAGACCTTGTTACTACAGCATGGGGGGCGGGGGGTAAACAGTGTCACTATAAAGTACCATTATATACAGTACAGGGGGGCTGGACCATGTTACAGACTACTGTGGTCACTTTATAAAGTACTGGGGTGGGTAGGGTCAGGCCAGCCATCTCACTGGCAGATTACAGACCGTGTTACTCACTATATACAGTACTGGTGGGTTAAACAGTGTCACTATATACAGTAATAGGGGGTCAGACCTTCTCACAGACTGTGGGCACAGGGTACCTCCTTTTGCAGACATGTAATCTGATTCACATTTTTTCTGTGTTAAATGTAAAAAATAAAAAGATATGTATCAAATTCACCTTTTTATTTGGGGGGGGGGGGGGTTCTTAGATTCTTGCACCTGGGC